>NC_053432.1:11724960-12043710 GCF_007990345.1 Gossypium hirsutum
TTGACCCCTGTTTCAGGACTCCCTGGTCTGACCTCTGTTTACTACGAACCACATTTCTCTCTGTACAAAATTCATATGACTATAGATTGTTTCTACTAAAACTAGACTCAATAAGGATTCTGATGATAAAATATACCACCTAATTATATCTTTATAATTTATGATGAATTTCTAAATTGGAACAGGGATTCAAAAACTGCTATGACCCTGTTTCACTAAAATTCAAATATCTCTAACATATATTTCCTTTACCTGTTTCATTCTTTCATGGAAACTAGACATAATAAGCTTCAATTTTATATGTAGTCCATCACCAATTCAATTGCTATGATTTTAGTAAATTTTCAAACTTGCATCAGTGTTGCTACAGTATCTATTTATGGCAAATTTCATCCTTTTTATGAGTTTTTATGCACTAAGTATCTTAATAGTTTTCCTTAACATCAAACATAATCTACACTAACCATTTTCATAATTATCATTATCAAGCATTTCCTCAACCATTCCACAATCATACCATAAGATCATTTTCACAAAATAGGTATATTGCTATACATGCCATACTTAAATTACAAGCCATTTACCAAAAGTCTTCCGGATAGTGTGACTGGCCTTCGACCTATCCCGACTCCTGAGCTGGCTTGTCCAAAACTACAATGAGTAAGAAAGAGGAGTAAGCATAAATGCTTAGTAAGTTCATATGCAAATAATAAGTAACATAACAAACAGTTATACCAACCAACATTAGCATACATCACTAAACACATATCACATTTCTAAACATCATTCCTCATCATCTTATTACCTTATAGTTGTTGTATCAATACTCAACCCGAGGGTTAAATACATACCTGTCCAAATAACCATTTCACATCACTCACCAATACTTCTCTTACATCTCGAATATTCCTCCATTGAGTAGACTTACCCGTTGAACACATCGGAATATAATTCGGATACATGGATAATTGCATATAAGTGCCACATATTCAATCAAGCAATCATGTAACCCGCCCATAAGCGAACTCGGACTCAACTCAACGAGCTCGGGCGTTCGTATCCATAACTGAACTCGGACTCAACACAACGAGTTCGGATGCCTAGTTACATCTCACGAACTCGGACTCAACTCAACGAGTTCGGACATTCGCATCCATAAGTGAACTCGGACTCAACTCAACGAGTTCGGATGCTCAACCATCCTAGTGACATGTCACTTGTATCCTAATCTATTCCTAAGGTTCAAACGGGATTTTCTCGAACACTTATCCTTGCCGTCTTCGAGAACGATCTATAAGTACAATTATTACAAGTATCACATTTACATATATGAAATACAAGCATACAATATAAATCAACATAAATACAAATAAAAGACAATAATTTACACATGAACTTACCTTGGTACCAAAATACAAAGATTTTGCAATTTAGTCCACAATCTTTTCTTTTCCTCGATTGAGGTCGATTCCACGTCTTCTTGATCTAAAATAACACATTTAGCTCATTTAATACTCACATTATCAAATTAATCCTTAACTCAAATTCTGGCAAATTACAATTTTGCCCCTAAACTTTTGCATATTTACATTTTGCCCCTAGGCTCGGGATTAAACTTTATTCGTTATTCTTATGTTTTACAACATGCTGATCACTTTCTCTTCTATGGCAACATCAAATTCTCACTCTAACATGTACTTGTGACTATTAGGTATTTTACCGATTAAGCCCTTTTACTCGTTTTTGCTTAAAATCGAGTAGTACAAGTTGTCTATCATAATTTAAAACCCCATATTCTATCATAAAACATCAAAATACACAAATTTCACCTATGGGTATTTTCCAAATATAAACCCTAAGTTGAATTATTGCTAACATAAGCTTAATCGAGCTACCGGGATTCCAAAAACGTAAAGAACATTAAAAACGGGGCTTGGAATCACTTACTATGGAGCTTGGAAGCTTGAAACAAACCCTAGCTATGGAGAACCCTCGAAATTTCGGCCTAATGAAGAAGATGGACAAAAATTAGCTTTTAATTTGTTTTTAATTCATTTTAATAACTAAATGACCAAAATACCCTTACTACTAAACTTTTCAAAAATTCCTTCCATGTCCTAATTTTGTCCATGAACTTAAAATTGGTCAAATTTCTATTTAAGACCTCCTCATTAATTTTCCAAAACAATTTCATACTAAAAACTTCTAGAATGCAAGTTTTGCAACTTATTCGATTTAGTCCCTACTTTCAATTTAAGCACTTTAGGCATAGAATTTCATCACGAAATTTTCACACAATCATGAAATCATATCATAATCATCAAAATAATTATAAATAATTATTTCTATCTCGAATTTTTGGTCACGAAACCACTATTCCGATTAGGCCCTAATTCGGGATATTACAACTCTCCCCCCTTTAAGGATTTTCGTCCTCAAAAATCTTACCTGTAAACCGATGTGGGTATTGATTTCTCATAGTTTCTTCGGATTCCCATGTAGCTTCTTCTACTCCATGCCTTTCCCACAACACCTTCACAAGTGCAACATTTTTATTCCTTAGTTGTTTGACCTCTCGAGCTAAAATCTTAATCGGTTCTTCTTCGTAGGTCATATCTGGTTGTAGTTCAATTTCTGTCGGTGAAACTACATGTGAAGGATCCGAACGATACCGATGTAACATAGATACGTGGAACACATCATGAATCTTCTCTAATTCAGGTGGTAATGCTAGCTGATATGCTACCGGTCCAACTTTTTCAATTACTTCATACGGCCCAATAAAATGCGGACTTAATTTGCCCTTCCGTCCAAATCTAAGGACTTTCTTCCACGGAGACACCTTTAAAAATACTTTATCACCAACTTGAAATTCAATGTCCTTTCGTTTTAGATCTGCATAAGATTTTGTCTATCTGAAGCAGCTTTCAAACAATCTCGAATTACTTTCACTTTTTCTTCAGTTTCTTTTATTAGATCAACTCCATAAATCTGATTTTCCTTGAGTTCAGTCCAATACAAACGCGTTTGATACTTACGACCATACAATGCTTCATAAGGTGCCATTTTCAAGCTCGTCTGATAACTATTGTTGTAAGCAAATTCTACCAACGGCAAATATCTTTCCCAACTTCCTTGAAATTCCAATACACAACATCTGAGCATGTCTTCAAGAATCTGAATTACTCTCTCTGATTGTCCATCAGTTTGTGGATGAAAAGCAGTACTGAAATTTAACTTTGTACCTAACGCGTCTTGCAACTTTTGCCAAAACCGCGAGGTAAACCTTGGATCTCTATCTGAAATAATCGACAATGGTATTCCGAGTAATCTAACATTTCTCTAATATACAGTTCAGCCAACTTGTTAAGAGAATAATCCGTACGTACCGGATAAAATGAGCCGACTTAGTTAATTGTCAACTATTCCCAAATGGCATCTTTCTTTCCTGGAGTCAATGGTAATCCTGAAACAAATCCATAGTAATCCGATCCCATTTCCATTTAGGAACCATAATAGGCTGAAGTAATCCCGAAGGCACTTGGTGTTCAGCTTTCACCTGTTGACAAATTAAGCATTTGGACACAAACTCTGATATATCTCTTTTCATTCCAGTCCACCAATACATTTTCTTCAAGTCATTATACATTTTCGTACTACCCGGATGAATCGAGAAATAACCACTATGTGCTTCCTGTAGGATCTTTTGATTCAATTCCTCATTCTTCGGTACACAAATCCGATCTTTAAACATTAAGCACCCATCAGAACCAATTTTGAAATCTGACTCTGTATCAACTTCACACTGTTTTCTCTTGGCTTGCAAATCTTGATCATCTTTCTGAGCTTCAGAAATCTCTTACAAAAACATTGGTTTTGCTCTTAACTCTGCTAGAACCGAACCATCATCTGACACTTTCAACTGAGTGTTCATAACTCTCAAAGCAAACAACAACTTTCTGCTCAAAGCATCAGCAACCACATTCGCTTTTCCCGGATGATAATCAATAACAAGCTCGTAATCTTTCAATAATCCAACCATCTTCGTTGTCTCAAATTCAAGTCTTTTTGTGACATCAAGTACTTAAGACTTTTGTGGTCGGTATATACCCGACATTTTTCACCATACAAATAATGTCGCCAAATTTTCAAAGCAAACACCACCGCAGCCAATTCCAAATCGTGAGTAGGATAATTCCTCTCATGAGGTTTTAACTGCCTCGAAGCATATGCCACCACTTTTCCTTCTTGCATGAGCACACACCCCAAACCATTTAGAGAAGCATCACTATACACCACAAATTCTTTACCTGATTCGGGCTGTATTAACACTGGTGCCTCTGTTAATAACTTTTTCAATTCTTCAAAACTCTGTTGACATTCTTTCGTCCATTCAAATTTAACATCCTTTCGGAGTAATCTAGTTATAGGAGCAGCAATTATAGAAAATCCATTTACAAACCGCCGATAATACCCAGCTAGCCCCAAGAAACTTCTAACTTCGATTACGTTTTTCGATGGTTTCCAATCAACAATGGCTGAAATTTTATTAGGATCAACCCGTATACCATCACCTGAAACAATATAACCCAAAAATCCAACTTCTCGAAGCCAAAATTCACTTTACTAAACTTAGCATACAGCTGCTTATTTCTCAAAGTTTGCAAAACTATCCTCAAATGCTCAGCATGCTCTGTATCATCTTTTGAATAAATTAAAATATCATCTATAAACACCACAACAAATTTGTCCAAGTATGGCCGAAATATGCGATTCATTAAATCCATAAACACAGCAGGAGCATTTGTCAATCCGAATGGCATAACTAAAAATTCATAATGACCATACCTTGTTCTAAAAGCAGTTTTAGGCACATCCGACTCTTTTACCCGCAGTTGGTAATACCCAGATCTCAAGTCAATCTTTGAAAACCATGTCGCTCCTTTTAGCTGATCAAACAAATCATCAATTCTTGGCAACGGATACTTGTTTTTGATTGTCACCTTGTTTAACTGCTGATAATCAACACACAACCTCATAGAACCATCCTTCTTTTTCACAAATAACACGGGAGCACCCCAAGGTGAAAAACTCGGTCTCACAAAACCTTTATCAGTCAACTCTTGCAACTGCGACTTTAATTCCTTCAACTCTGCTGGTGCCATTCTATACGGACCAATCGAAATCGGAGCTATTCCCGGTATCAAATCAATACCAAATTCTACTTCCCTGACTGGAGGCAAACCCGGCAATTCTTCTGGAAATACGTCCGCAAATTCACACACAACCGGCACTGATTCAACTTCCTTTTCAACTTCTTTGTATTAATTACATACGCCAAATAAGCTTCATAACCCTTTCTCAGATATCTTTGAGCCGACATTGAAGAAACCACACTAGGCAATGCCTCTGATTTATCTGATTCAACCCGCAAAGTTTCACCATTTCCACACTTTAATTCTATAATCTTTTCTTTGCAATTTATTTTAGCACATGCAATGTCAACCAATCCATACCCAAAATAACATCAAACTCATCAAACGGCAACAACATTAAGTCAGCCGGAAAGTAATGATCCCGAATCATTAAAGGACATTTCTTACATACTTTATCGACAGTCACACATTTGCCTAACGGATTCGACACTCTAATCATAAATTCTGTGTTCTCAACAGGTATATTCATACTAGACACCAATTTCATGCACACATATGAATGAGTAGAACCGGGATCAATCAAAGCAATAACATTAACATTATAGAGGGAAAATGTACCGGTAATCACATCAGGTAAGGAAGCATCTTCACGTGCTTTAATAGCATAAGTTCTAGCCGGAGCCCTTCCTTCAGGTCTAATTGGTGCATCCCTGGCTTCATTCTTACTGCTTGCTTCGCTCCCAGCTTTTCTTGGATATCTTCCTCTCGAATCCGCCCCACTTGTTTTTGTATTCTGAAATTTTTCTTTTTCAGCTCTCTCTGGGCAGTCTCTAATAAAATGATCCGAAGAACCACATCGAAAACATTCATTTGCTCTACACGGACCAAAATGATTTCTACCACACCGCTGGCACTCAGGTTTAACAAATCTCGAGTTCCCTACACTGGCTGCCGAAGTAGTCTGGGATTTAGGACCCACATTTTGCTTCTTATAATTCCCATATGATTGCCCAGCTGAAGCTTGGGAACGAGGATTCATATTCCTTGACTTTCTAGGTTGCTGTGAAAATGAACCGCTCATCGGTCTTTTCTTCCAATTTCTAGTCTCAGCCTCTACCTTTTTCTTTTCTTTAAGTAATTCTTCGGCCTTACAAGCTCGATCAACCAATACTACCATTTCTTTTAATTCAAGAATTCCAACAAATACCTTGATGTCTTCGTTGAGCCCGTCTTCAAATCGTCGGCACATCTTGGCCTTTGTAGGAACATACTCTCTGGCATACTTACTTAATCGAACAAACTCTCTTTCATATTCTGTAACCGTCATATTACCTTGCTTCAGCTCAAGAAATTCTTTACGCTTCTGATCAATAAATCTTTCACTAATATATTTCTTCTGAAACTCTTCTTGAAAGAATTCCCAATTTATTTTCTCTTTCGGTACCGCCGAAATCAAAGTCTTCCACTAATTATAAGCTGAATCCCTCAACAAAGATATAGCGCATTTCAAACATTCTTCAGGTGTACAAGATAATTCGTCAAATACCCGGATTGAATTTTCAAGCCAGAACTCTGCTCTCTCGGCATCATCATCAATATTTGCTTTAAATTCTTCGGCCCCTTGCTTGCGAATTCTATCAACTGGAGTTTTGTAAAATTTCATCAGATCCATACCTTGAGGCATCGGGGGTACAGGTTGAGGAATTGGGGGAGGTGGGGGAGGTTGTACATTTGGGTTCGTACGAACGAACTCAGTGTATCATGCACTCATCATTTGGAGAAAGGCTTCCCGACCCCTTTCTCCTCCTCCCTAACCAACAGTAGGAGGTGGATTTTCAGTCGGCGCTGCTCCTTCAGCCGGAGCTGGCGCATTACTCTCTACTTCATCTACCACAGCTGGATCGGGATCCATTTACTATAAAAAATCATTTAAAAAGGTCAGAAGTCGTCACACTATCACAATTTATACATATGGCATGTATAGCAAAATCCATACATACAACACGTAGTCCGAGAACCGACTAAACCTGTTCTGATACCACTAAATGTAATGCCCCCACGCCCGAGACCATCGCCGGAGTCGAGTATAAGGTGTTACTAAGCTTAGTTTAACATTTTTAGAACTTTGGATTATTGTTTCTACATTCACAGCTTTAAGCTACTTGCGTCACAGTCACAAGAAAAATCATATCTCGAGTGAAAAAACTAGAAATCAAGATCCGTAAATTTTCCCTGAATCTAGACTCATATACCTATCTACTAATTTTTTTCTAGAATTTTTGGTTGGGCCAATTAGTACTGTTTATTAGCTAAAGTTACCCCTATTTCAGGACTCGACTGGTCTGACCTCTGTTTACTACGAACCATATTTCTCTCTGTAAAAAATTAATATGACTATGAGATTTGTTTCTACTAAAACTAGACTTAATAAGGATTCTGATGATATAAAATATACCACCTAATTATATCTTTATAATTTATGATGAATTTCTAAAGTTGGAACAGGGGATTCAAAAACTGCTATGACCCTGTTTCACTAAAATTCAAATATCTTCTAACATATAATTCCTTTACCTGTTTCATTTGTTTCATGTGAAACTAGACATAATAAGCTTCAATTTTATATGTAGTCCATCACCAAATTCAATTGCTATGATTTTTAGTAAATTTTCAAACTTCCGTCAGTGTTGCTACAGTACTCTGTTTATGGCAAATTTCATCCTTTTTATGAGTTTTTATGCACTAAGTATCTTAATAGTTTTCCTTAACATCAAACATAATCTACACTAACCATTTTCATAATTTATCATTATCAAGCATTTCCTCAACCATTCCACAACCATACCATAAGATCATTTTCACAAAATAGGTATATTGCTATACATGCCATACTTAAATTTACAAGCCATTTACCAAAAGTCTTCCGGATAGTGTGACTGAGCCTTCGACCTATCCCGACTCCTGAGCTGGCTTGTCCAAAACTACAATGAGTAAGAAAGAGGGAGTAAGCATAAATGCTTAGTAAGTTCATATGCAAATAATAAGTAACATAACAAACAGTTATAGCAATCAACATTAGCATACATCACTAAAACACATATCACATTTCTAAACATCATTCCTCATCATCTTATTACCTTATAGTGGTTGTATCAATACTCAACCCGAGGGTTAAATACATACCTGTCCAAAATAACCATTTCACATCACTCACCAATACTTCTCTTTACATCTCGAATATTCCTCCATTGAGTAGAACTTTACCCGTTGAACACATCGGAATATAATTCGGATACATGGATAATTTGCATATAAGTGCCACATATTCAATCAAGCAATCATGTAACCCGCCCATAAGCGAACTCGGACTCAACTCAACGAGCTCGGGCGTTCGCATCCATAAGTGAACTCAGACTCAACTCAACGAGTTCGGATGCCTAGTTACATCTCACGAACTCGGACTCAACTCAACGAGTTCAGACATTCGCATCCATAAGTGAACTCGGACTCAACTCAACAAGTTCGGATGCTCAACCATCCTAGTGACATGTCACTTGTATCCTAATCTATTCCTAAGGTTCAAACGGGATTTTTCTCGAACACTTATCCTTGCCGTCTTCTGTAGAATGCCGAAATCAATACTCAGTAACAATTATATTTAACAAGTAGCTCACATAATTTACATATTATTTGAAATTAACCACAAAGCATACATTTCATAATGAAATTTAGCATAACACATAATTAATATCAATAACTTAAAAATAACAATTATGCTACATTATTTACACATGAACTTACCTTGGTACCAAAATACAAAGATTTTGCAATTTAGTCCACAATCTTTTCTTTTCCTCGATTGAGGTCGATTCCACGTCTTTCTTGATCTAAAATAACACATTTAGCTCATTTAATACTCACATTATCAAATTAATCCTTAACTCAAATTCTGGCAAAATTACAATTTTGCCCCTAAATTTTGCATATTTACATTTTTGCCCCTAGGCTCGGGATTAAACTTTATTCGTTATTCTTATGTTTTACAACATGCTGATCACTTTTCTCTTCTATGGCAACATCAAATTCTCACTCTAACATGTACTTGTGACTACTAGGTATTTTTACCGATTAAGCCCTTTTACTCGTTTTTGATTAAAATCGAGTAGTACAAGTTGTCTATCATAATTTAAAACCCCATATTCTATCATAAAACATCAAAATACACAAATTTCACCTATGGGTATTTTTCCAAATATAAACCCTAAGTTGAATTATTGCTAACATAAGCTTAATCGAGCTACCAAGATTCCAAAAACGTAAAGAACATTAAAAACGGGGCTTGGAATCACTTACTATGGAGCTTGGAAGCTTGAAACAAACCCTAGCTATGGAGAACCCTCAAAATTTCGGCCTAATGAAGAAGATGGACAAAAATTGGCTTTTAATTTTGTTTTTAATTCATTTTAATAACTAAATGACTAAAATACCCTTACTACTAAACTTTCCAAAAATTCCTTCCATGTCCTAATTTTGTCCATGAACTTAAAATTGGTCAAATTTCTATTTAAGACCTCCTCATTAATATTCGAAAACAATTTCATACTAAAAACTTCTAGAATGCAAGTTTTGCAACTTATTCGATTTAGTCCCTACTTTCAATTTAAGCACTTTAGGCATAGAATTTCATCACGAAATTTTCACACAATCATGCAATCATATCATAATCATCAAAATAATTATAAAATAATTATTTCTATCTCAAATTTGTGGTCACGAAACCACTATTCCGATTAGGCCCTAATTCGGGATATTACACTTTTCTTCATTCTTCTCTGCCTGCTCCCTTTAGGTCCTCTTCTAGTGTGTATTTATAGACTTTAGAATGCTCAGAAAGCCTAAAAATTAGGTTTTTCCACGTGATTGGGAAACAGGGAGCAATATCAACATGGGCTGGCATATAGGCATGTGGCCAGCCCGTGTGGCCAGCCTGTGTGGCTCACGCGAGCGTGTGCCCATCCCTGTGGAAAATACTTAGGCCATGTGGATCCTAAAAACAACTCTTTTTGTTCGGTTTTGGCCCTTTTTTGCTCCTTTCACTTCCCTAAGCTCACCTAAGTATAGAAACATGAGTTTAAAGGATTAGGAGCATCAAAATCACTAATTTACATAATAAATTATCCAAAAACGCATCAAGAATGGAATTAAAAATATGTTACTTTTATGGTTTATCAAGGACTAAAATGAATCAAATTAAAAATCACATGCAAAGAAATAGAAATTTCAAAGGAATTAAGTTCACAATGACCCCTAAAATCATTAATGCACACTTAAAACCCGAAACGTTGGGTCTTACTTGTAACGCCCCCGCGCCCGAAACTATCGCCGGAGTCGAGCTTGAGGGGTTACCGAACATAATTTATCAAATTAAGAACTTCAAATCATTTGTTTCTACATTCACAGCTTTCTAGCTACCCGCGTCACAGTTACAAGAAAAATAATAACTAGTGTTAAGAAACTCGAAATCAAGATCCGTAAATTTTTCCTAAATCTAGACTCATATATATATTTACTAATTTTTTTCTAGAATTTTTGGTTGGTCCAATTAGTACAGTTTATTAGTTAAAGTCTCCCCTGTTTCAGGGTTTGACTGCTCTGACCTATGTGTATTACGAATCAGATATCTCTCTATACAGAATTTCAATGACTACGAGGTTTGTTTCTCTTAAAACTAAACTCAATAAGGAATCTTTACATATAAATAATTACTTCTAATTATTTTTTTACAATTTATTATTAATTTTTAAAGTCAGAATAGAGGATCCAAAAATCACTCTGGCCCTGTTTCACAAGGTTTCAAATATCTCATAAAGTATAATTTATATGCCTGTTTTTTTTAATCCATATGAAAATAGACTCATTAAGCTTCAATTTCATAACTTGCTCATCATTTAATTCCATTTATACTATTTTTTAATGATTTTTCAAATTCATGTCATTGCTGCAGCAATATTCTGTTTTAAGGCAAATTTCATCTTTTCATGAGTTGTTATGAACTAGATAACCTATTAAACTTCCATGATATCAAACATGATCTAAATTTAACCATCACCATGACCTATCAATATCAAACATTTCCTCAACCAATCATGGCCATATCATAAAATTATTTACACAAAATAAGTATATTGCTATACATGTCATACTTAAGTTTTACAAGCCATTTACCCAGATGAAAGTCCTTTGGATAGTGTGATCGAACCTTCGACCCGTCCCGATTCTCGAGCTGGCTTGTTCAAAACTACAGTAAATAAAGAGGAGGGAGTAAGCATAAATGCTTAGTAAGTTCATATGTAAATAACAAGTAACATAACAATACAAATATACCAAACAACTTTAGCATGGTATCACCAAAACATATATCACATTTCTAAACATCATTCATCATCTTACCACCTTATCGTTGTTGTATCTATTTTCAACCCGAGGGTTAAGAACATACCTGTCCAAAGTGTCCATTTCACAACACTTACCAAAACGTCGCTTGCATCTTAAGTGTTCTTCCATTTCATTAGAAATTTCACCCGTTGAACACATCGGAATACAACTCGGATACACGGATAATTTGCACATAAGTGCCTCATATGTAATCAAGAAATCATGTAACCCGCCCCTAAGTGAACTCGGACTCAACTCAACAAGCTCGGGTGTTCGCATCCATAAGTGAACTCGGACTCAACTCAATGAGTTCGGATGCCTAGTTACATTTCACGAACTCGGACTCAACTCAACGAGTTCGGACATTCGCATCCATAAGTGAACTAGGACTCAACTCAACGAGTTCGGATGCTCAACCATCCTAGTGACATGTCACTTGTATCCTAATCTATTCCTAAGGTTCAAACGGGATTTTCCTCGAACACATATCCTTGCC
This sequence comes from Gossypium hirsutum, assembly GCF_007990345.1. Classification (NCBI taxonomy): domain Eukaryota; kingdom Viridiplantae; phylum Streptophyta; class Magnoliopsida; order Malvales; family Malvaceae; genus Gossypium; species Gossypium hirsutum. Next base: position 11,737,048 of record NC_053432.1, read on the forward strand.
ATCTTCCATAAATACCAAAACCAATACTCGGTAGTACTTTATATTTAACAATTAATACACATAATTTGCATTTTATTCGAAAATAACCACAAAGCATATATTTCATAATAAAAATCAGCATATCATATAATTAACATCAATAACTTAAAAATAACAATTATGCTACATTATTTACACATGAACTTACCTTGGTACCAAAATATAAAGATTTTGCAATTTAGTCCACAATCTTTTCTTTTCCTCGATCGCGACTTGAATCTCGTTTCTCTTGATCTATAATGCCAAATTAATCTTATTTAATACATACATTCATCAAAACAGCATTTAATACGAACTTTGAAAAAATTACACTTTTGCCCCTAAACTTTTGCATAATTACACTTTTGCCCCTAGGCTCGGGAATTAAACTTTATTCCTTATTCTTATGTTTTATAACATGCTGATCATTTTTCCCTTCTATGGCAACATCAAATTCTTACTCTAACATATACTTGTGACTATTAGGTATTTTTGCCGATTAAGCCCTTTTACTCGTTTTCACTCAAAACCGAGTAGCATAAGTTGTCTATCATAATTTAAAACCCCATATTCTATCATAAAACATCAAAATACACAAATTTCACCTATGGGTATTTTTCCAAATATAAACCCTAGGTTGAATTATTGCTAACATAAGCTTAATCGAGCTACCGGGATTCCAAAAACGTAAAGAACATTAAAAACGGGGCTTGGAATCACTTACTATGGAGCTTGGAAGCTTGAAACAAACCCTAACTATGGAAAACCCTTGAAATTTCGGCCTAATGAATAAGATGGACAAAAATTGGCTTTTAATTTTGTTTTTAATTCATTTTAATAACTAAATGACCAAAATGCCCTTACTACTAAACTTTCCAAAAATTCCATCCATGTCCAATTTTTGTCCATGGACTTAGAAATTGGTAAAATTCTATTTAAGACCTCCTAATTAATATTTCAATGCAATTTCATACTAAAAACTTCTAGAATGCAAATTTTGCAACTTATTCGATTTAGTCCCTACTTTCAATTTAAGCACTTTAGGCATAGAATTTCATCACGAAATTTTCACACAATCATGCAATCATATCATATTCATCAAAATAATTATAAAATAATTATTTCTATCTCGGATTTGTGGTCACGAAACTACTATTCTGATTAAGCCCTAATTCAGGATATTACATTACTTGCTCTCTTTTTCTCTCATTTTTCTTACGCAATTTAGCCTCATTTTCTTCATTTTCTTTCTCCTCTTCTCTCGCCATGATTTAAAATTCCTCATAATCAACCTTATTAAATAAAAAAATAATTAAAATATACATAATATATAATATTTTATATTATATGATATGATATTGTTAGAATTAAGTGACTCAAATTCTCATTTAAATAAAATACGATGGAAAATAAAATAAAAGTAAAATCCATATAGTACTAGACTTCTTTTATTTTATTTTAGAATAAGGTTTTTTAAACCTTATTAAACTTCATCTATTTTATATTGATTAGGATAAGGTGTTTCAATCCTACTAGAATATGGCTTTACAAGCCTATAAATAAACATAGTCTATTCCTCTTGTATTGATTCAAATTTTTTGACATAGTGAATTTTCTTCTCCTCTGCTCGTGGTTTTTTCCCGTAAGGGTTTCCACGTAAAATTTGTGTGTTCTTTATTTTTATTTTTTTATTTTTTATTTTATTTTTTTCACAAATTGGTATCAGAGCTTTCGGGTTATTCATCTCGATCACGGTAATGGCGTCTTTGAAGTATGAAATTCCACTGTTGGATCGCAACACCAGATTTGTGTTGTGGCAAATTAAGATGCAAGCAGTTCTTTCACAGATGGATCTGGAGGATGCCCTTCTAAGGATAGATAAGATGCCTTCGACATTAATAGATGAAGAGAAGAAGCGTAAGGATCGAAAGGCGTTAACACAATTACATCTGTATTTGTCCAACGAAATTTTGCAGGATGTGATGAAAGAGAAGACTGCCGCTGCATTATGGAAGAGGCTAGAACAAATATGTATGTCGAAAACTCTAACAAGCAAGTTGCGTATGAAGCAGCGTCTTTATGCTCATCATTTGGAGGAAGGTGCATCTGTACACGAACACTTAACAGTGTTTAAAGAAATTCTCTCAAACTTGGAGGCCATGGAGGTTCAGTATGATAAGGAAGATCTAGGGTTGATTCTACTTTGTTCGTTGCCCCCGTCTTATTCAACCTTTAGAGACACGATTTTATATAGCCGCGAGTCTCTCAAAGTTGATGAGGTTTATGATTCTTTAACCTCGTATGATAAGATGACGCATCTTGTGGTTAAACCTGACTCTCAGGGAAAGGGTCTCATTGTTCGTGGGAGACAAGATCGGAATGCTGATGATGATCGTGGTAGGACACAGGAACGGAATCCTCATGGTAAATCTAAAGGTAGATCGAAATCTTCAAATAGAGGTAAAACTTGTAACTTCTGCAAGAAGAAGGGCACATTAAATCTGAGTGCTATAAGCTACAAAATAAGATTAAAAGGGAGGCTGCGAATAAAAAAGGAAAACAACCAGAAAATTCCGGTGAAGCTGATGTTGTAGAAGATTACAGCGATGGTGAACTTCTAGTTGCTTCTATCAATGATTCTAAAGTAAGCGAGGACTGGATACTTGATTCAGGCTGCACCTTCCATATGAGTCCCAATCGGGATTGGTTTACAATTTATGAAACAATGTCTGAAAGTGTTGTTTTGATGGGAAATAATACTTTGTAATATCCCGAATTAGGGCCTAATCAGAATAGTGGTTTCGTGACCACAAATCTGAGATAGAAATAATTATTTTATGATTATTTTAAGGTCTATGATATGATTTCATGATTGTGTGAAAATTTCGTGAAGAAATTCTATGCATAAAGTGCTTAATTTGAAGTTAGGGACTAAATTGAATAAGTTGTAAAACTTGCATTCTAGAAGTTTCTAGTATGAAATTGCTTTGAAATATTAATTAGGAGGTCTTAAATAGAAATTTGACCAATTTCAAAGTTTATGGACAAATATTGGACATGAATGGAATTTTTGGAAAGTTTAGTAGTAAAGGTAATTTGGTCATTTAGGGGTAAAATAAATTAAAATACAAAATTAAAAGCCAATTTTGCTCATCTTCTTCACCATGGAAGTGTATACCAAGGGAGACTCCATTTCTAGGGTTTCCAAGGTTCCAAGCTCGATTGTAAGTTCGTTCTAGCCTCGTTTTTAATGATTTTTACGTTTTTGGAGTCCCGGTAACTTGATTTAGCTTATGCTAGCAATAATTCAACCTAGGGTTCATATTTGGAAAAATACCCATAGGTGAAATTTGTGTATTTTGGTGTTTTATGATAGAATATGAGGTTTTAAATTATGTTAGACAACTTGTGCTACTCGGTTTTAAGTGAAAACGAGCAAAAGGGCTTAATCGGTAAAAATACCTAATAGTCATAAGTATGTTAGAGTGAGAATTTGATGTTGCCATAGAAGGGAAAAATGATCAGCATGTCATAAAACATAAGAAAATAGGATGAAGTTTAATTTCTGAACCTTGGGAAAAGTGCAAATATGCAAAAGTTTAGGGGTCAAAATGAAAATTTTTAAAAATATGATTTTTGGACCCGTATGAATAGTGTGACTAATTATTAGGCTAAATGTGATATTATAGATGAAGGAAATCGAGATTTGGGCTTAAATTGGGAAAATACAAGGTTACGGACTAAAATGGTAAATTGTTGTTTCTGGATCGAGGTAAGTTCGTATGATAATAATAATGCAATGTTATGTTTAAATTATATTTCTTACTATTATTGCATATATTTTATGATTTAATATATTGGAAAAGTTGATGGAATGGTGTTTATGATGTGGAAATATGACATGAAAGAATGTTACATGAAATGCAATAAAATGATTATACATGATAAGTGATATATAAAATATGTGATATATGTTATGTAAATTCTAAAAGCTGATTTGATATTTGAGTTGTGTCTTATTATACTATGAATGGACAATTGGTACTATGGATAGTAAGATCGACACTTTGACTAAATTCGTATATAAATAATCTATTGATTCTTTTTATGTTATTATATTTTGATATCATATGAAATGTGGCTGCCTATCAAATGGTTATTTGATGTAAATTATGAATTTAAATTGATTACGGACAATTTAGTAAAATGTTGAAAAGTGAGGAATTTCCAGATTGAACCTTCGGAATAAAAACGATACGAATGATCTATTGTGAAGTCGCATGTGTAGTACTAAATGCAGGCTACTACGCGTATCAGATGGTTAGGTCACGTGTGTAGTACTAAGTGCAGGCTACTACGTGTACCGGATAATTGGTCACATGTGTAGTACTAAGTGCAGGCTACTACGTGTACCGGATAATTGGTCGCATGTGTAGTACTATGTGCAGGCTACTATGCGTACCAGATAGCTTTGGCTACAAGTGTGAAAATATGTGCAGGCAATTGAGTATCAGTTATTATTCCGAAGAGTTCAATGGGAAAATCGATTAAGTAAAAATACAATTGAACATGATTATATGATGAATAAGTGTAGGTATATGTTTATGAAAAATTATGAGCAATGTGCTCAATAATTGGGTGAATTTCGATAAGACAAAATGGATTAAGTGGAATTATGTAAGAATGAATTTTAGTGGTAAAACAGTGTTGGACAGCAGCAGTTGCATGACTTTGAAAATTCACTAAAAATTGTGGAAGTTGAATAAAAATGAAAATGATATATGAAAATAAAGCTTAATGAGTCTATTTTCACATGAAAGAAACATAGGAAGCAAAATAATTCTATATTGTGTGATATTTGAATTCTTGTGAAACAGGGTTTGAATGAATTCGAGATCCCCCATTCTGACTTTAGAAATTCACCATAAATTGTAAAAAAAATTATTAAGAGTCACACCTTACATTCATGGATTCCTTATTGAATCTAATTTTAAGGGAAACAAACGGCATGGTTGTTGGAATTCTGTAAAGGGATAAATTCAGTTCGTAGTGCACAGGGGTCAGAGTAGTCATACCCTGAAACAGGGGAGACTTTAACTAATAAACTGTACTAAATGGCCCAACCAAAAATTCTAGAAAAAAATTATTAAGTATACATATGAGTCTAGTTTCATAGAAAATTTACGGAATTAGATTTTGAGTTTTGTAACTTGAGATATGATTTTTTTTAACACCGGGACTCCAGAAAATAGCCTGTCCTGAATATGTGTAATTGTACAATTATAGTGTTTTATCTTGAAAAGCATGGTAGTAATTGCTTATTATTTTCATATGAACTTACTAAGCGTAAAGCTTACCCATCCTCTCCATTTCTTTAGTATTGGCAGGTCAGCTCGGGGTTAGAGATCGTCGGAGGAAAAATCACACTATCAAACTATCATTTTTGGGAAAATTAATTCAAATATTAGAAATATCAAGTGAGTGGCATGTATAGGAAGTTGGTTTGTGATATGTATTTTTATTATTATTTTGACCATACGTATCAGTCTGCATTGAGTTATGGTATAAAATCATGAGATGTGATCCTTATCCATTATGGTTTATAAGTTTAATTAATCATGCCATGTCCTATATTTTGATGTGATGATATAGTTAGCTTTGCTTGTTATGCATGTGTTCAAAAAGTTTTGAATTAAATGAAATTTTATGGCCCGATTTTCGTCTATGTGTATTGTTAAGTCTGGTAATGCCTCGTACTCTGTTCCGGCCTTGGATACAGGTAAGGGGTGTTACATGCTTTGTGTAAAATCGCAGGTGTTGGAACAATTAAAGTTAAGATGTTTGATGGAGTTGTCAGAACACTTAGTGAGGTACGACATGTTCCAGAATTGAAGAGAAATTTAATTTCGTTGAGTACTTTTGATTCAAAAGGGTACATATATACAACTGAAAGTGGGATTTTAAAGATTTCCAAAGGTTCCCTTGTTGTGATGAAAGGGCAAAGAAAAATTTCCAAGTTATATGTTTTGCAGGGCTCTACTGTTACTGGTGATGCAGCTATCGCTTCCTCTTCCTTGTCAGATGATGATATTACTAAACTTTGGCATATGCGCCTAGGGCATATGAGTGAGAATGGCATGGTAGAATTTAGTAAAAGATGACTTCTTGATGGGCAAGGAATTTGCAAACTAAATTTCTGTGAGCACTGTGTTTTTGGGAAGAAAAAGAGAGTTCGATTCACTAGAGGAATCCATAACACGAAGGGAATGTTGGAGTATATTCATTCTGATCTGTGGGGGCCATCCAGAGTGCCTTCGAGAGGTGGAGCTAATTATATGCTAACCTTTATTGATGATTTTTCCAGAAAAGTTTGGGCATTTTTCCTAAAGCAGAAAAGCGATGTGTTTTCGGCATTTAAGTCTTGGAAAATTATGATTGAAAAACAGACGGGAAAACAGATAACATACCTCCGCACAGACAATGGCTTAGAGTTCTGTTCTGATGAGTTTAATAGATTGTGCAAGTCAGAAGGGATCATGAGACACTTGACAGTTCGTCATACTCCACAGCAAAACGGCGTTGCAGAACGAATGAACAGAACGATCATGGAGAAGGTTCGATGTATGTTGTCAAATGCCAACTTATAGAAGTCATTTTGGGCAGAAACAGCCTCTACTGCATGTTTTTTAATCAACCGATCTCCATCCGTTTCCATTGAGAAAAAGACTCCACAAGATGTATGGTATGGTAATCCTGCTAATTATTCTGATTTAAAGATTTTTGGGTGTCCTGCGTATACTCATGTTGATAATGGAAAATTGGAACCGAGATCCATTAAATGCGTTTTTCTTGGTTATAAAGCTGGTGTAAAAGGGTATAAGTTATGGTGTCTTGAAAATAGAAAAGTTGTGATTAGCAGAGATGTTGTTTTTGATGAAACTGCTATGCTACCTAACTTATCTCTTAAAGACTCTTCCAATAAAGAAAATCAAAAGCAGGTGGAGTATCAGATTAATACAGAGTCAACTCCTCAATCCAGAACAAAAGTTGAGAATAGAGTTGCTTCTTCACTACAATACTCTATCGCCAAAAACAGAACTAGAAGAGAAATTAAACCTCCAAAGAAGTATGCCAAGGCTTATCTAGTTGCTTATGCTTTAAATGTGGCTGAAGATATAGATGTGAATCAAGAGCCATCTAATTATTCTGAGGCGGTTAGCTGTGAAGACTCAGAAAAGTGGATGTTTGCTATGCAATAAGAGATGAAATCATTCCACAAAAACAGAACATGAGACCTTGTGAAACTTCCTAAAGGTAAAAAGGTTATTCATTGTAAATGGGTGTTTAAAAAGAAAGAAGGGACTCTAGCAGTTGAAGAACCCAGATATAAAGCAAAGCTTGTTGCAAAGTGTTACAGTCAAATTCCAGGAGTGGACTTCATAGATGTGTTCTCTCCAGTTGTTAAGCATAGTTTGATTCAAGCTTTGCTTGGTATTGTGGCCATGCATGATTTGGAGCTTGAACAGTTAGATGTAAAAACTGCATTTCTGCATGGAGAACTTGAGGAGGATATTTACATGCAATAACCAGAGGGTTTTATAGTCTCAGAAAAAGTGGACTATGTTTGCTTGCTGAAAAAGTCCCTTTACGGTTTGAAACAGTCACCAAGACAGTGGTACAAGAGGTTTGATTCCTTTATGACTTCTCATGATTTCAAAAGAAGTAGTTTTGACAGTTTTGTTTACTTTAAAAAAAACAGTGATGGTTCTTTTGTGTATCTACTTCTTTATGTTGATGACATGTTGATAGCAGCAAAAGATAAAGGAGAGATAAGAAATGTCAAAACCCAACTAAGTAAAGAATTTGAGATGAAAGATTTAGGACCAACAAAGAAGATATTTGGAATAGAGATTCTCAGAGATAGAAAAACAAGTAAACTGTACCTAAGTCAGAAGGGGTACATTGAGAAAGTTCTTTGCAGGTTCAATATACAGAGTGCTAAGCCTGCTAGTACTCCTTTAGCAGCCCATTTCAGACTTTCATCAGTTTTGTCTCCACAATTAGATGATGAGATTGAGTACATGTCACATGTTCCATACTCTAGTGCAGTGGGATCTCTCATGTATGCTATGGTTTGTTCACGTCCAGATTTATCATATGCAGTCAGTGCAGTTAGCAAATACATGGTGAATCCCAGTAAAGAACACTGGAAAGCAGTTCAATGGATTCTAAGATACTTACGAGGTACTACTGATGTTTGCTTACAGTTTGGAAGAACTAGAGATGGAGTCATAGGGTATGTTGATGCTGATTTTGCTGGAGACCTTGATAAAAGAAGATCTCTCACAGGTTATATCTTTACAATCGGAGGTTGTGCAATCAGTTGGAAAGCCACTTTGCAGTCTATAGTCGCTTTGTCTACCACGGAAGCTGAGTACATGGCAATTACTGAGGCTTGTAAAGAAGCTATTTGGTTGAAGGGGCTCTTTAGTGAACTCAATGGAGACCTTCAAATCAGCACCGTATTTTGTGACAGTCAGAGTGTCATCTTTCTTACAAAAGATCAAATGTTTCATGAGAGAACAAAACACATTAATGTTCGATATCATTTTGTTCGTGATATTATTGCTCGTGGTGATATTGTTGTGAGAAAAATTAGTACTCATGAAAATTCTGCGGATATGATGACTAAGTCACTTTCTATAACTAAGTTTGAGCATTGCTTAGACTTGGTTGGTGTTCATTGTTGAAGTTAAACCCTTAAGGGGTTTTATAGAAGAGGTGGAGAACTTGTTTATTGAAAGTTCGGGATGAAGAACTTGTTCATTGAGAATTTGTGTCGAGGTGGAGATTGTTAGAATTAAGTGACCCAAATTTTTATTTAAATAAAATACGATGGAAAATAAAATAAAAGTAAAATCCATATAGAACTAGACTTCTTTTATTTTATTTTAGAATAAGGTTTTTTAAACCTTATTAAACTTCATCTATTTTATATTGATTAGGATAAGGTGTTTCAATCCTACTAGAATATGGCTTCACAAGCCTATAAATAGACATAGTCTATTCCTCTTGTATTGATTCAAATTTTTCGACATAGTGAATTTTCTTCTCCTCTGCCCGTGGTTTTTTTCCCGTAAGGGTTTCCACGTAAAATTTGTGTGTTCTTTATTTTTATTTTTTTATTTTTTTCATAGATATTTATGATTTTTAAAATGTAATAGAATAAATATATTATATATTTTATTTATCCAAAATTAAAATATTTTTATATCTAATTCATTAAATATTTAAATTAAGATATATAGGATAAATTAACATATATTAGTTTAAACTAATATCTAATATTTTAATCTTTTAAATCAAGGAAATTTAATGTCACGTCATTTAAATAGTTTGCCCACTTGTTAGTTGTTATAATAGATTCACCAAGTGCTCTCTTTATCATCAATTTTTTAAATGTGATTTAATTTAGTTACATAATTTGACATGTATGTGTATGTATTTCAATGTATGTATCGTAAGATATGTTAAAAATGTAGATTTGGGAATGTTATATTTGGCAAAAATAGGAAATGATTGAGATAAATTTGCTTTCTAGGTGAAGCTTTTGGACCATACGCAAATAGACGGTCACATTGCAATATCGAGCCCTTTTTGTTGCAACGAGACATAGTTATTGATTTGCGTCGAGATGAGGAATCCTCGAAGTCATGATATCTACTCGATATTTTACAAACTTTACAATTAAGTCTAATTCAACCTCATGTTAGAAAAAGAGCTTTCATAAGCTCATATAAGACTCAAAAATGATTAAATATCGTATCATATGCATGTATTACTTGTATTTAAATATTTAATGGATTAAACTAAATATAATTTATCGTAGTTGCTCTGAAAACAAATATGATATTTTGTAGTTCGGACCTGATGATCGGGTCGAGTAGGGGTGTTACAATATATATACATTTTGATAAAATTTTATGTGCTAGTGATTCTCCGATATATATAAGCAATAGAGAAAAAAAGAAACAAAGAAACAAAGACCATTTATTAAAATAAAAGAAACCTATATTCAGATCATTGATTTTAGATAAGTCATTTGATAAGTTTTATTTATCCTCTTCAATTTCTCATGTATGATTTTGTGATTGAGTTTCATCTTCATCAATAAAAGCCCTTTCTATAAAATTCCTTCTAGATATTTGATTTCTTTAAGAAAAATCATCACAAACACCTTGAAATTTCTCGTTTCCACTACCTCGCCTAGTCATCCGATACAATAACATATATAATAAAAACAAATACAAAAAGTAATACTATATATAAATTCGTTATAAAATAGAATATGAATAATGTTAACAACTACTTATATTTTAATATAATTTTCTCCTTTACAAAGAGAAAAAAAGACTAGGGAGAATGAACTTGTAAAACAATTTTCAATATTTCTTTGCAAAAGGATTTTAACTTACTGGTGAAATTTTTTAGTGCCAAAGTGGTAGGCAATTGCCTCCAATTTCCCATGTCAAATTTTAAAAAAGTTTTGTAAATTTTGGGTTAACTCAAAAAAAGGAAGGAACAAAATAAGGTAATTATTAAAACCTTGCATATTTTGTTTTAAAGTTTATGGAATTTATTAGGGTTGATAAAATAGAATACAATGTTTCCTATTTTCAAAAATTACTAATTCTTATCAATTATAAAACCCTAATAATTAAATCTTTCTTAAGAAAATGGAAAATGTTAAGTTAAATTTGCCATTGTTAAACTTATTGTAGTACCAAAAGCAATCCTAACATGAGTTTCAGATTATATAGGTAAAAATAACCTTTCAATTTTATAAACTTCGAATACTTGAGAAGAAAGCTATATATACAAGGTTAGTAGAAATTTAACCAAATATAAATTTCATTAAAGATACTCGAGAAGAAAGAAAATTTTATCCATGGATGTTAAAAGTAAAATTCTATTCGTTTATTTATAAATATTTTGGTTTTGATGAACTTTGAACAGAAGAGATTAAATTACAATAAAAGTAGAAAAGGAGTTTATGCAAGAAACTAATGTAAGAAACATAAAATTGGAATATATATATATATGCTTTTAATAATTACATTTATTTCTTAACAACTCTTTTTTAAAAAAGGCACCGATCCTTTTAATATAGGACTGGTCGTTTTTTATGATATAAGGATTGGTTAATCTATTAGAAAAAAGGATCGGTATGGACCAATCTATGATGGACGGATCATTTTTCTAAACTAATTTTTAGTGTATATTATAACAAAAGTGATCAATCCTTTTAATATAAGGATCAATTATATTTATTGTTTTTTTTAAATTGTTTAATTCTTTTTTAAAATGTTTTGTTACGGTTGTTCTTGCAGTCTCCATGGTTTGATTTGATGCTCATGAACTTATTCGACTCTGGTTCTCATGGGTCTACAATTAGGAGTTGAGTCCTTCAAAGCTTTTATGGTTTTAATGAGTTTAATAATATGTTGCTTTTGAAGTGGTTCTTTTGTGGCTGTATTGATCCTCTTGTACATTTTTTTTGTTGAATCTTTGTTTACAATGGTGATTTTTCTTGAAGATTTTGTTTTTCTTTTTTCAGTGTTTCTTTGTGATGATTGATTGTTATGTGGTTTTAGGAAAAAAAAACTTAAAAGTTTTTCTTTTCTCAACAATTTTATAATTTTATTAAAAATATTATAAACAACATCATCTTAAAACATTATCAAAAATCCCAAACAGTGTTAAAATCACCCCATAACTCAAATTTCCAGTGTTGCTGCTAATATCAAACACTTGCATCTGACATAGCCATGATTAGTGTCAAATTTTTAGATTTAACCAATGATGAAATAAAAATTCCACATCACCAATCATTTCGCAAAATTCAATTTTAACAGCATGATTATGGATTAGAGGGGTTTATGGGTTGGATTCAACTAAGTTCGGGTCAAGTCGAGCTTATACAATGACAAATCGTATTTTTATAATTAGCAAGTAAAAAATTAAAATACATAACATTTTAAAGTTGTTGCTAATATTTTAATGTTTAGTAACAATTTATTTTGTCATTGCAAATTTTATTAATAATTCAAAATGACTAATCATGCCATTGCTATTACTAAGTAGAAAACTTAATTATGTAATAATATTTTAAAGTTGGTGTTAATATTTTAACATTTATAAAAACTTAATTTTTAGTTATAAATTTTATTAATAATTCATAACAACAAATTGTGTCATTGCTTTTAATAAGAAAAAAATAAATTATATAATGACGTTTTAAAGTTGTTATTATTATTTTAATGTTTAACAACAATTTATTTAGTCGTTATACATTTTATTAATAATTTACAACAACAAATTGTATTGTTAGAATTAATAGATTGGCGGTTAAATTATATAATAATATTTATAGAATTGCCAATATTAAAATATATAGTAACAATTTATTTTATATTTAAAATAACAAATATAATAGTTGTTATTAATATTTTAAAAGTTGAATTTAACATATGCAATAACGAGATTTAATATCATTGCTGTATTACACCACCAAATTTAGCCGACATCCATGGTACAAAATCACAACATTTGCAGTCGGAGATTCGTATCTACCTTTCTGCACATCACATCACTAAATTTTTTTTATCAATATTATTAATTACTTATTGTATGAATCCTATAATCTGAAATAAGAGGGAAAAGAAAGATTAGCACGTTCTTTATGTTGATTTATTTAAACAAAAATGAGGTAGGAAAAACAAATGGTATTTTCTACTCCACATTCTTTCTTTTTTTTTCTTACATTTTTTAATTTCCATGTTGGGAAATATGGACATGGTATATATAATAAGAGTAATTATATGTTATTATTTATTATCATAATATATTAGCCCAAATTAATAATGATCTAATTTAATTAAGGTTTATTGGCTTTAATTATTAAATAAAGTATAGGTCAAATATGTATAGATACTCTAGTAACTAATTTTTAAATAATTATGGTTTGATTAGAAATTAGGGTTAATGTGCAAAAGTTAGGATTATGGTTCTCAAATTATACACAACATAACTTTTTTAATATCTCACATTTAAATAAGAGAGAGTCACATTCTCTAGATTACTTGTATGCTAATTTGGAAGATCAAAACCATAATATCTGAATATTTCAAGAAATCGATGAATTCAGGTACATTTTTACATTTAGTTTTGCTCTTTTATTTATTCTTGATGATTTGACATGACAAATCATGATTTATGGTTAAGTTTTATACCAGATATTACTTTACAGTTCTAATAAGTGGCATCCGAACCTCGTCATATCAAATCATTGAGAAAAAATAATTTTTTATTATATTTAGATTAATTTTTTATGAATATTTTATTGATTTGATATGTGTATTAAATGTTTTTAATCATACATGTTAAATCTTTTGAATTTATGTAAAGAAAATAAAAGTTTTTTTCTTTTTCTTTTTTCAATTTTTAACTTTGGTGTTCGAATATTAAACCTCAATTATGAATATTTACAATCGAATTATAATTCAGAATTCATCGTTTGAATTATATTTGCAATAGAATTCAATGTATGGTTGTATTATATAAAAATTGATTTGTGCAATTAGGATGTTCTCGTACAAATACTCCAGCATATATATTAAGTCTCATACAATTGTTTTGTAATACCCCAAACATAGTCTAGACGTTCTGGCCGAATTTGGTGATGTCGGGTTTTGGAAACCGTGTTGACTTGGAAAAACATCAATCTTTGAGATTTATTAGAACCATAAATTAGTTAGTTTCTTCACCAGAACTTATTACAGCAGAGGCCTTAATCGTTATAGTTTGGAAAAACAATCGTGTTTTTAGGAAAACCGTTTTTTGCATAAAATTCATTGTTTTAATAAAACAATTTTACCAAAGCAATCAAATTGACAAACAATCCAAAAATAAACAGTTAAAAACCAAACAGTCCAGAGAGTCCCCAAAAATTACAACTCTCAAATAAGTCCAAATTTTAAAATAAACCAAAAGTACTAAGTTTAACTGTTTTACGATATAGTGGTCACCGCTGTGTCTCCGCCACACCGTTCCGCCTAAATCTGTAGATTACCTGACAGAATAGACAAACAGATGTGAGTTTACGTAAACTCAGTGTGTAACCTAGCAGAATTAGACAAGCAAACACACAGAAACATTTCAGACAATCAGATACAGAATCGGGCTTATGCCCATCTCACATACAGTTCTAGAAATAGATGTACAGGTCAGATAACAAATTCAGATAAGAAAAATCCTACCCCCATCCTCTACACACCAACTCCGACCATCCCTGTGACAGCCCAAAGTTGACCCTAGTCGGGAAGTGGTTTCGGGACCGCTAAACCGAGTCACCGAAATGTTTGAATGTGATACTTATTGTGTAGAATATGTAATTATGAATGTGTGAAAATTTCAAGCTTCAATTTGGTTGATTTCATGTGAATTTAGTCAATAGGACTTATGTGAGAAAATTCTAAAATGTGATAGGTCAATGGGTGAGGACCTATTAGTGCATGTGGACAAAGGGGGGGACTTGCATGTCAAATTCCCCCCTAATGAGTAGTGGCCGGCCATGACGAGGAAGGATGGGCAAAACATGTCATGAAACATGTTTTGTTAGTGGAAGAATAAAATAAGGAGTATGGGTAATAAAGAAATGGAAAACAAAAGAAAAAAAAATGTGTGTGTAGTGTTTGTCCCCCCATTGCCGTGAGCTAAAGAAGAGAAAGGGGGGAATTTTGTTCATCCTTTTCTCATCTTCATGCTTGCCAAAAACTAGAAAGAAAAACAAAGAAAAATTTTCTCATCCTTTGGTTCATCCTTGGCCAAAAATTTTAAGGAGGAAAGAAGAAGAAAGGTGAAGAGATTCGGCCATGCATGTAGCTAGGCTAAGGTAAGTTTGATGATGTTCCATGAGAGGCATGCATGTTTTAGTTGTTAGCTTGAGTTCTACCTAACCCATGGTCTAAATCTTGCTATGTGATGGAAATGGCACTTGACCATGGATGAATCATTCTTGGTTGATGTTTGATGTTGTGGTGATGAGGCATGAGGATGAGTTAAGATTCGGCCTAGGTGGAGATTGTGTTAATGCCATTGCATGCAAAATATGAAGCTTGTTAATGATGCATGTGATGATGGCTTGATGATTCTTGAACCTCCTTTTTAGCATTTTTTTTGTGTGAGCACATATGTGCATTGGTTGCTAAATGGAGAAGAATCGGCTAGCAAGATGTGTGCTAAGGCCGAATGTAACTTTGCATGTTAATGAGCAATGCATGTGTTAAATTGATGAAAAGGGGGAGGATGCTTTACTAGTGTGTATATGTGTGTATTAAGTGTTGAAATCGACCCCAAAAATGGACATGCATATTCGGCCAAGGGCAAAGAAATTAGCTAATATGTTGTGTTGATGCATGATTTTTGCATGTATGAGACTTTAATGTCTAATGTATAAATATGGGCTAAGTGCCTTGTGTTCATCTTTTGATGCCTAAATGATGAAATCAATTTATTTGTTTGATTAAGCTCAAGAGCAAAGGGGAAATAAAACCGATAAAGGGAAGGAAAAAGTGGTTGAATAGCTAGCGGAATCGTTCGACAACACCCGAGGTAAGTTCTTGAGTAAGAGAGCTTAAATTTCGATGTGATTAAATCATGCTCTATGTGTGGCTATTAAGCCGAATGTGCAAGGACAATATGTGCCTTATGTTTGAAGTTTCGTAAACGAAAATGAAATATGAATGTACCATGAATTATTGTTAGATGTGCATGATTAATTGAATGCTGTCCGGGCTAAGTCCCGAAGGCTTTGTGCTAATCGAATATATCCGGACTAAGATCCGAAGGCCTTTGTGCGAGATACTAAATCCGGGTTAAGTCCCGAGGGCATTCGTGCGAGTTATTAAAGCCGGGTTAAGTCCCGAAGGCATTCGTGCGAGTTGTTAAATCCGGGTTACGTCCCGAAGGCATGGTGTGAGTTACTAAAACCGGGCTATGTCCCGAAGGCATTTGAACGAGGAGCTATATCCGGTTAAATCCCGAAGGTACGTGATTTGGTAATGAATGAGCTTGCTGTAAAATTCCAGCGAATACTCGAAAAACATCCCAATATGGGGATATGTTACGTATGTGTTGAATTAAATCGAGCCCTTACAAATAAATGTTCGCTCAGTTGATAAACGAGCTATCGGCCTTCGGCTAAGTTAGTCTATTGTGTATGTGCATAAGGGTTGTTAATGTTGCGAAGCAAGTTTAATATCGATAAATTGCGTATTATGAAATATTCCGTTTAGCTAAATGTGTGATATTCTTGTTTATGCTGGAATTCCTTGCTCAAACTTACTAAGCATAAATTGCTTACTCGTTACATTGCTCCTCTGTTTTATAGATTTTTGGTTCTCCAGCTATCGGACTCGGGATCTTGAAGTCGAAGTCGCCCACACTATCAAAGGCTCTTTTGGGTACTATTTTGGTTGAATTTTGTTATGGCATGTATAGGACTACCCATTGTTGTCTTTCGAGTACTTTATGAAATGTATAAGTGTACAGCCATGCGAAAATGGCTTGTAGAAGTGGAGTATGGCATTAGACCATTCGTATTTATGAATGTATAGATGGTTTCATGATGTAACTATGTTGGAATGGAAGTGTTGAGCAAATGATCAGCCACTAGAATGGCTAAGTATGACCATATGTGGGCTTATGTATGACAAGGCCCTAGTTGGTCCATGAAACCCCAAATTAGGTAAGGTTCACTTTGAAAACAGAAGCTGATAGCAGCAGTGGTGTGGATTGGAAAAATCACAAGAATTCGTAGGAGTGGAGTTAAATAGTGAATAAATTATGTAATCGAACCTTGATGAATATACTTTCATATGGAAGTAACGAAACAATTATAGGAACAGTACAGAGAGAGATATTCGGGTTCTTGTGGAACAGGGCCAGAACAGTTTCTGGATTCACTGTTCCGCCTTTGGAAATTCACTATAAATTGACCAGAGATAATTAGGGGTCATACCATATATGTATGGATTCCTCTCTGAGTCTAGTTTCCACAGAAACAAACGGCATCAGTATTGAAGCTCTGTGCAGAGAGATATCCCAGTCGTAATGGGAAAAGGTCAGTGTAGTCGACCCCTGTAACATGGGAGAATTTGACTAATAAACTGTACTAATTGGCCCGACCAAAAATTCTAGAAAAAAATCCATAGGTGGGGACATGAGTCTAGTTTCAGGGAAAAATCACAAAACTGATTTTTGAGTTGTGAAACTCAAGATATGATTTTTTAAGCGACTAGTACTCAGACTGGGCAGTGTCTGAAAAAAAAAATTTCAAAGTTTGTTAACATCTCGTGTCCGACTCCGGTGTCGGTCTCGGGTTCGGGGTGTTACAATCCCATCATATCATGTGGGGTTAAAAATACCCACTCATCCCTACACACCATATTGTGTCATTACGACACGTATCAGATATAGTAAAGCCAAGCTGCCAGAATATAGGCGATGATCTTCAGAACACTTCTCCACATATATATAAAACGCACCCCAAAATAGATGCAAACATCAGATACAGATTTATCAGACTATACATGCTCAACAAGCTTTACACAATAACAGATACACATATATTAGTATAATCAGGCATACATTAGTATTTGATCAGATCAGTTTAATAGAATTTCATAGCATACAGATAAGGGTTTAATTAGCCCTTATTGACCCCACGGTAGGTTCATAGTCGAACGGAGTGACCCGCAAGACCCTAGGGAATATTTCAGAATTATAGGCCCACATGCCCGTTTGGCTTGCCGTGTGGGCCCACACGCCCAACTCAACCTAGCTCGTGTGGCCCACACAACCGCACTCGAGCCACCACACAGCTGTGTCTTGTGCACGACCATGCCTACATTGTTACACGGTCGTGTCTCACACACGGCCGACCACACGCCCGTGTGGCGTCAATAGTGCAATTTTTCGACTTTTGCAGAAGCCTCGTTTTCTATGTTTCAGGTACACGCCTAGTATAGATTCGATGCAAAACCACTCACGAGCCTTCCAAGACTTAATAACAGCATACAAAACACCAATTTAGTGACTACATTTGCTAACTTGCCGACAACAATCTGACCAAAATCTAAACTTACCGACGACGAAAAGCTCTATTAACATCGATCAACAAACGAAATGAAAATCACAATTCGTCGACTTTTCCTGTACCACAAAAATACAACAATGTTTCAATCCTTCTGAAAATAAAGATAAGAATAATAACAACGAAAGCCCACTTCCCTACAACATGAAGAGAAAATAAGGATTCACAATGCCCCAACAAGAAGGATTAACAAAATAAGCAAGAACGGAGGAGAAAGTTCAATTCGACAGCAAGAAAAGAAGACGACAAAAACAAAAAAAAAAGGATTTTGTTTCTTGGGAAAAAATGTCAAAAGCAGAGGGAATTTTGGAAAAAATAACAAAAATAAAAATAAAAATTCAATTTTGATATCCCCTAACTTTCCACTAACACCCAAATCTCCACCACTTCAGCATTTTAATTCCACCAAACACTGTTTGCTACCCAAGCAAAAATAAATACCCACGCTAATGCAGGGATTCGAACATAGGACCTCTAACACACCAACTCCCTTACCATTCGAACCAGCAGGCTCATTCTGGTATGAAATTATAGGCAATTTAATATAAGCCCTCTAGACAAAGTTAAGTTTTAGATCCAAAAATAACAAAATTTGCTAAAGGTAAGGTTTGAACCCAAGACCTCACACACACACCTAAAACATTTAACCACTGAAATAGATACATATTTGTGTCAAGTACTTATAAAAACATAGATAAAAAGATTAGGGCGTTACAACTCTACCCCCTAAAAGAAATTTTGACCTCGAAATTTACTTGATCAGAACAGATGATGATACTGCTGATGCATCGAATCCTCATGTTCCCACATGGCCTCCTCAATGCCATGATTCTGTCACAAAACCTTTACTAACGGAATGGAGTTCCTCCTCAGAACCTTGGTATCATGATCCAAAATCTGAATCGGCTCCTCCTCGAAAGTTAAATCTGGTCTAACCTCGATCTTTTCAACAGAGACAACGTGAGCTAGGTTAGATCGATACTGCCTCAACATCGAAACGTGAAACACATCATGTATGCAGTCTAACTCTAGAGGTAGCTTTAACTGATAAGCGATAGGTCCCACACGTTTCAGAATCTGATACGGCCCAATAAACCTAGGGCTTAGCTTGCCCTTACAACCGAATTTCAGAACCTTCTTCCACAGAGAAAACTTAAGAAAGACAAAGTCCCCCCACAAAATACTCAATATCACACTTCTTCAGATCTGCATACGATTTTTGTCTATCAGAAACTACCTTCAGATGTTCCTGACTCAGTCTAACCTTATCCTTAGTCTTAGAAACGAACTCAGGACCCAAAACCCGATGTTCACCCAACTTAGTCCAACATAATGGTGTACGACACTTACGACCATACAGAGACGTAATGTGCCATCTGGATGCTAGACTGAAAGTTATTATTATAGGTGAACTCAGCTAGCAGTAGATAATCCTCCCAACTCCCTCAAAAATCAATCACACAACCCCGAAGCATATCCTCTAGTATCTGAATCACTCTTTCAGATTGACCATCAATCTGAGGATGGAACACAGTACTGAAGTCCAATATCGAACCCAAAGCCTCATGCAATTTCTTCCAGAATCGAAAAATGAAGCAATGATCCCTATAAAAATAATCGACACAGGAACCCTATGTAGTTTAACTATCTCCGAGACATAAAGCTTTGCTAACTTCTACAGAGAGTAGTTGGTTCGAACTGGGATGAAGTGAGCAGATTTGGTCAAAATCCACAATGACCCAAACAGAATCTTTCTTAGTGGGTGTTAAAGGCAGTCCACTAACGAAGTCTATCATTACTTGTTCCCACTTCCACAAAGAAATATTAAGAGATTAGAGCAAACCCAAGGGCAACTGATACTCAGCCTTTACTTGCTGGCACATCAGACAATGAGCAATAAAATCAGTAACCTCATGCTTCAAAATCAGCCATCAGTATAATTCACGGATATCTTGATACATCTTATTACCACCGGGATGCATAGTATAAGAGCTACTATGCACCTCCCTCATAATCGACTGCCTCAAATCCAAATTATTCGGCACAAAAATTCAACCTCGAAAACATAGCACATCATCATTATTTAGCCCAAAAACAGAAGTACTGTCACTCTCAATCTGATGAAACCGCAAACCCAGGGACTCATCCCCTAACTGCCTATCTCAAATCGGATCAATTCAAGTCGACTTAACTCGTAACTTAGCTAATAGACTCCTATCATCAAACAGACTAAGACGAGCAAACATCACCCTCAAATCAGACATCGCTCTTCTACTGAGAGCATTGGCCACCATATTGGACTTATCGGGATGGTACTCTATAATGTAGTCATAATCTTTGAGCAGTTTAATCTAATGGTGCTGCCTAAGGTTCAACTCCTTCTGAGTAAGGAGATAGTTAAGGCTCTTGTGATCAGTGGAGATGACACACCTCTCATCATACAGATAGTCCCTCCAGATTTTCTAAGCAAAGACTATAGTAGCCAACTCGAGATCATGCGTCGGATAGTTTCCCTTATGTGTCTTAAGCTGCTGAGATGCATAAGCCACAACCTTACCATCCTACATCAGAACGTATCCCAAACCGACATACGATGCATCACTATAGACCACAAACTCTTTACCGGATTCAGGCGTATCAGAACAGGAGCCTGAGCCAAAATAGACTTGAGCTTCTCGAATCTCGATTGTTGCGCTTTAGTCCAAACAAACAAAACACCCTTACTCAAAAGCTTAGTCAATAGAGTCGCAATCAGAGAGAATTGATACGATCCGCTCTAGGATGAGTCGAGTCGTATATAAAATACCTGATCATCTATGAAGAATTATCGTTCGGTTTTGGACAAGATGAAATGTAAGTATGGAAAGAAAGGAACTCAAAAGTAAGCAGGAACCAATACTAGAGAGTATTGACCCAATTGCTTATAGGCTTTTAAGGTGGTCGGATGAAAGAAGGTAAACCTCGACCCACTACTTAGCAAAGTAGGAACATTGGCATAGTTTCGAATGCCACACTATGAATAGTGATAAGTTCGGGATAGATGAAAAATAGGTTGATGCCACTAGGCTTCCTAGATAAGCCAATAAGTCTTCAATGAAATTAGGGAGAAAAGAATCTCACCAAATAGTTTCATTAACAAAGAAACAATAATCAAAGTTCAACAACCTTTTCAAATGACAACAAACAAATATTTATAAGCTAAGGGGAGGTAGTCGAATGGATAAAAGAACATTGCTTAAAGACTAAGTAAAATTTGGCTAAAAAATCTAGAATGAACTAGAAGAAATAATTAAGTGACTAAGTCTAAATTCAGCTACTTGGAACGCCATTGGGCATGCTTCATGGAGAAGCAATTCGGCTGAATGAATGTGAAGCATGGGAGCTTGATAGACATGTCTAGATTTGGCTAAGGAGAGAATGAATAGAAGCCTTCATGCATGCTTTGACCGAATGGCCACTTGGGAAATATCAACTGGCATGTCTTTAATTCTTTGTCCATTGGTCTCCACGAAAAGGCATATGGGAATAAGGAAAATTCAACAACTTTTAATGTTATCCATGCATGTTTTCTTTAATGCTTCAGCAGCTCATTTAAGTCGTCCATGTATGGGAAACACTTCAATAAATGTCATCCATGAACATGTCTTGGCCATGCACAAAACACCCTCTTAAGTGCTGTACATTGAATTCGTTTCTTGCCATGAACCTACAACAAATTAATGCATCAAGTAAACAACAATTAATTTGGCCATACATGCTTACCACAAATAGCCTCTTTAATGGACGCCCCTTGCATGTTGAAAAACTCCTTAAATTCGTCCCATGCTTGTTCCAACATCTCTTTAATTCAAACAGCAATTAACATGCACTATAAATTTGGCTGGACAAAGTAGAAACATGAATTAAATTCAGTTAAGGCATAAATAGCTTATTTAATTTGTCTAAGCTTAGGACACTTTAAATATATGTATTAATTCAGATGCATTGATTCTATGTACTTACTAAGACACATTAAAACATGTCATAGATTAAGACAACAAATTAAATTCAGCTAGAATTAATTTTTATCATGGAATTAATTTGTCCTAACTAAAGACACATTAAAATTTAATTAATTATGTCCAAATTTTGACACACTTAAAGGACTAATTATTTGAGTTGACTTTAACTAAAATTCACTAACTCAATTAATTTAATTTATTCCAGCAAATTAAGATGCATGAAATTAAATAATTTCGAACCAAGCTCAATGAGCTTGCATCAAACCGAGTTGAGCTCTAATGAGCTGAGTCAAATGAGTTGGACGGAGCTTGGGGAGCTGGAAACGAGCTACGATTAGTTTGCCAACAGTGCAATGCTCGGCTTGGTAAGCTTGACCAAAGTAGTTCGCGGGGCAGGTTCATATCATTCCCCCCCTCTTGAGGGAGACTTGTCCTCAAGTCGAGCTGTTTGTCCGCTAGAAAATATTTTCTCTCACGCGACTTTCCTTAGTCAAATGGGACAAAGGTTATCACACAAACTTTTCCAAATTTACTCACTAAATTTGACAATGAAAAGTACAACGAACTCAAATTCAAATAACACATATAAAATCCAGTCCAAAGATCATATGGCAAAAATTTTATTTGTTCATAATATGGATGCTTCATATTATTGCACAATTTCGATATGCCATCAATATGAACAATTGAATAGAATGGAAAAAATGAATGATTAATCACACAATTTATCAAACAAGACTGCATTCCTCGTTTCAACCACAACATTCCTGATGGATCAAAACAAAGGACATATTCACTTGGCTTTTTTATTTGAACAACCTCACCTTGCCGTATTTTTTTGAATGGACGTACAGTAGCAGGATAAATAACATGACCACTTTCCACCAAGTCATTTTTAACAACACCGAGTGCTTCACTTTTCAAACAAAACAAAGACATTTTTAACTTACCTTGTAAGTTACATGACGAAAGTTCGAATTTACCTCGTTCTTGCAGAACAAACTTTTGCTCCTTAGCAAGGTAATGTAATCGATATTTTGGACTCGAATAAACCTAAAAAGGTAAAAAGTTAAAAAGACAATTTACACTTTTCAAAATGTAATCTCCACAAAAATAGAAAATGTCAATACCATCAGGAAGGATATACTTAAAAGGACATTTATTCATAGGTGGATAGCATGAACCGATTCCGGGATTAAAAACAAAATTTCCAGAATCAAAAACTTGATTTTGATTTTGTAAGCTCACCACAGGATTTATTTTCAGAAATGAAGATAAAGTTCGAATCAAGTGAATAGGTGCAAGAAATTTATTTACAAGGGAATTATGATGCTTACCTTCTCTTAATAACAACTCAAAATGGCTTACTCCCGACTTAAAGACTCGATTTTGGTCACTTAGCCTGATATACAGTAAGAGTTTCACTTTCTCAAATAAATCACAAAAATAGAACAAAGAAAGTTTAGGCAGACAAATATGTAGAAACTCATACTTCAAGAATCTCAATCAGACAAGCAGATCGAAACATGGAAATTTTGCACAAAAATTCAAAGATTTCTCTTGAAGGACAAAATCAAACGGATTATTCATTGTATGCGAAAACCTTTGAACACATATGTCGAACAAAGAAATTGTAAACATGCGACTTTTCAAAAGTTCAAATCTAGCACAAACCAATTGAATAGGCATGTTTAAGCAAAAAGGTTTAGCACATATATTCAAAGAGTTTAAGTATTCAAACACATCAAAAATTGTACGTGCAAAACTTTTATCACAAACCGCCACGATTCGCATAGGCGAAATCAACTCAACAGAAGGGTTAAACATGTCATAAGACAAATTTTTCGTGGCTCTTCTTGAAATAAGGATATTCACATCAAAAGTTGAAAAATAACTAACCAGATCAAAATTTGGAGAACTTTCAGAAATTGAACCATCAAAACCTTTATTAACAGTTTTTAAATCAAATGATCGTGACTCGATAATCATAGAGTCCTTACCTCGCTTACCTTAGGACACAAGTGGGCAATTGTCATTCTCGTTCTTACCTTTCTTGTACAACCGAAATCACCGCTCGTTGGGAAGGTATTAAAGCTGGAATTGGTCACACAGATTGCTAAAAACCTGGGAAGAGATATCACAAGAAAAACTAACAGGTGGGTTAGTGGAAACAATCCTCGCTTGCTCACTAACATCTTTTCCACTCGAATCTTTTTCTTTGGAAACACTAGTTTCTTTTGCCTCAATTTCTTTTTCCACTCTTTTCTTTTGATCGAACTCTTTTCCTTTTTCATTCTATTTTTCAATAACTTTTTCAATCTCATTTTGTTTCCTCTCTTCCTCTTTTTCTTTCATTTTTTGTTTCTTTTCTCGATTTCATTCAAGATCCTCTCATTTTCTCTCATAATATTTTCTTACCTCTCTTTTCTTTTGATCTCTTTTTGCTTTTCGTCTTTTTCTTTTCTCATTTTATTTTTACAAGAGGACACAAAAGATTCAGGAGAATAATCATTTTGTTCAAAAGAAGAAAAATCAGTTACATATGGTTCACGAACAATCCTTCGTGAAGATCTCTCCGTGGATGTTTTCTTTGAAGTTCTTGAAGAGGAGTATCTTTCATCTCGCACGTCTTCTCGGAAGGATTCAAAATCAAAATCAGCTTTTCGAAAGGAGTATCTTTCATCTCTCACGTCTTGAGTTCCTTGATGAAAAGGAATCTCGATCGAAATCTCTTCTCGAATTCTTCGATGAGTAGGAGTCAAAGTATGAGTTTCTTTGTCTCGAAGTCGTTGGTGAATAGGAATCACAATTGGAATCTTTTCTCGAGTAGTCATCAAATGTATATCTCCATGATGTTCTCAGTTCCGCTCTTCGACTTGATGACACTCGTTCACTTCTGTCTCTTTTCTCCACACGATCTAGTCTTTCGTGTAGTTTGTCAAACTTAGTATTCACCATTCTTCGAATTTCTTGCACCAAATATTGGAACTCCGATTCAGTAAATTCTTCATGAGACATAATTTATTATTGAAAGAAAAGTTTGTTAAATAAGAACAGAAATAAATTCCTAACAACAAAACCTCACAATTTCACTTGGAAAGAAAAGAAGTTTGATTACGCTATCGCTCATGTTTGCACTCGTAATTTTAGGGTTTACCTCCACTCGATTGTGCTCACACTCTCGTGCCTTTTACATCTCAAACTTTTCTCTCGCAACTTTGTATTCGGACTTGCCAAGGCCTTATCTAAGGCTTAGAGGTCAATTGCAAATGGTTTAACAAGGAATAAAGATGAGGGGGTCAAGGGTTGGCTGAAAGAAAATTGGAATGGTTTTGAGTGTGGCGATGGGGTAGGAAGTGAATGGTAGAAAATCAAACGTACCTGATCAGGAATACAAAAATATCAACAAAGATCATAAACTTTCACACTTTTGTTTTTCTTTTTATAACTTCGAATATTTTTTTATAACACTTTTTTTTTATACTTCTCCTTCTTCTTCTTCTTTTTTTCAATTTCAAGACTACTAAATACAATGCTTTTGATACAAAATAAATTAAATTTTTTAATAATTTTTTCACTTGCGAACCTATTCCCGATGATGGTGCGAATGTTGGTACTTCCTATTTTACAAGCTCTGATACTAGAGATACGATCCGCCTCTGTGATGAGTCGGGTCGTATGTGAAATGCCCGATCATCTACGAAGAAGTATCGTTCAGTTTTGGATAAGATGAAATGTAAGTATGGAAAGAAAGAAACTCAAAAGCAAGCATGAACCAGTACTAGAGAGTACTGACCCAATTGCTTATAAGCTTTTAAGGTGATCGGATGAAAGAAGGTAAACCTCGACCCACTACTTGAAAAGTAGGAACCTTGGTATAGTTTCAAATGCCACACTCTGATTAGTGATAAGTTCGGGTTAGATGAAAAATAGGTTGACGCCACTAGGCTTCCTAGATAAGCCAACAAGTCTTCAATGAAATTAGGGAGAAAAGAATCTCACCAAATAGTTTCATTAACAAATAAACAATAATCAAAGTTCAACAACCTTTTCAAATGAAAACAAACAACTATTTATAAGCTAAGGGGAGGTAGCCGAATGGATAAAAGAACATTACTTAAAGACTAAGTAAAATTCAGCTAGAAAATCCTAGAATAAACTAGAAAAAATCATTAAGTGACTAAGTCTAAATTCAGCTACTTGGAACGCCATTGGGCATACTTCATGGAGAAGCAATTCAATTGAATGAATGTGAAGCATGAGAGCTTGATAGCCATGTCTGGATTCGGCTAAGGAGAGAATGAATGGAAGCCTTCATTCATGCTTTGGCCGAATGGTCACTTGGGAAATATCAACCAGCATGTCTTTAATTCTTTGTCCATTGGTCTCCACGAAAAGGCATATGGGAAGAAGGAAAATTCAACAACTTTTAATGTTATCCATGCATGTTTTCTTTAATGCTTCAGTAGCTCATTTAAGTCGTCCATGCATGGGAAACACTTCAATAAATGCCGTCCACGAACATGTCTTGGCCATGCACAAACATCCTCTTAAGTGCTGCACATTGAATTCATTTCTTTCCATGAACCTACAACAAATTAATGCATCAAGTAAACAACAATTAATTCAGCTATGCATGCTTGCCCCAAACAGCCTCTTTAATGGACACCCATTGCTTGCTGAACAACTCCTTAAATTCGTCCCATGCTTTTTCCAACATCTCTTTAATTCGGACAACAATTAGCATGCACCATAAATTTGGATGGACAAAGTAGCAGCATGAATTAAATTCGATTAAGACATAAATAGCTTGTTTAATTTGTCTAAGCTTAGGACACTTTAAATGCATGTATTAATTCAGACACATTGATTCTATATACTTACTAGGACACATTAAAACATGTCATAGATTAAGACAACAAATTAAATTCTGCTAGAATTAATTTTTATCATGAAACTAATTTGTCCTAACTAAAGACACTTTAAATGCATGTATTAATTCAGACACATTGATTCTATGTACTTACTAAGACACATTAAAACATGTCATAGATTAAGAAAACAAATTAAATTCGGCTAGAATTAATTTTTATCATGGAATTAATTTGTCCTAACTAAAGACACATTAAACTTTAATTAATTATGTCCAAATTTTGACACACTTAAAGAAACTAATTATTTGAGTTGACTTTAACTAAAATTCACTAACTCAATTAATTTAATTTATTCCAGCAAATTAAGCTACATGAAATTAAATAATTTCGAATCAAGCTCAATGAGTTTGCATCAAATTGAGTTGAGCTCTAATGAGCTGAGTCAAACCAAAATTAACCCGATAATAAACTGAATTGAGCTGGACGGAGCTCAGGGAGCTGAAAACGAGCTAGGATCTGCTTGCCAATAGTGCAATGCTCAGCTTGGTAAGCTTGACAAAGTAGTTCGCAGGGTGGGTTCGTATCAAGAACCCCTCAACAAACCGTTGGTAATATCCTGCAAAACCTAGAAAGCTATGGATCTCAGATATGTTTTTAGGTTGTTTCCAATTAAGCACAATCTCGATCTTTCGAGGATCAACTCGAATCCCATCAGCAGAAATAACGTGCCCCAAAAAAGTCACTCCAAACAACTAGAACTCACACTTGCTTAAATTAGCATAAAGCTACTTATCACGAAGAATCTGAAGCACTACTTTAAGATGCTCATCATGTTCATCCTCAGTCTTAGAGTAAACTAGAATGTCGTTAATGAAGATCACGACGAACTGATCCAAATAAGTCTGAAACCCTCGGTTTATTAGATCCATGACTGCAGCCAGAGTATTCGTCAGTCAAAAAAGCATAACTAGGAACTCGTAGTGTCCATAACGAGTCCTAAATACAGTATTAAGAACATCAACTTCCTTAACCCTAAATTGATGATACACAGATCGAAGATTAATAATAGAAAACACTGAAACCCCTCGAAACTGATCAAATAGGTTGTCGATCCTCGGAAGCGAATACTTATTCTTCACGGTCAACTTATTCAGTTGTCGATAATCAATATACATACTCATGGTCCCATCCTTTTTCTTAACAAACAGAACTAGTGCCCCCTACGGAGACACATTCGAACGGATGAAACCACAATCTAGAAGTTCTTGAAGTTGAACCTTAAGCTCAATAAGCACTTTCAGTGCCATACGGTATAGAGCAATAGACACTGGATCTGTACCCGGAAGAAGCTTGATCCCAAACTCAACCTCTCGACTAGGAGGTAAACTCGGTAACTCCTCAGGAAAGACATCCGAAATTCCTTTATTGTTCTAATTTTCCTCATAGAAGAGTTCCTAAAATCAGAAACACTGACGTAAGCCAAGTACGTTTCACATCCTTTCCGAACTAGTTTGTTAGCCACAAGATCGGAGATCATATTGGACAAATAATCTCGATGCTCGTCGACTATGACCACTTCCCTATCATCCTCAATCCTCAGAACGACCTTCTTAGTTGAGCAAACTAACTTGGTGCTTGACCAACCAATCCATGTCCAGAATTAAGTCGAACTCCCCAAACGGAAGCTCCATCAGATTCACCAGAAAAACAGTACCATGCACCTCTAATGAAACATCCCTGTAGAGTTTACTAACCCGGACAGACTGCCCCAACGGGCTGAGTACAATGATCTCACTAGAAGTGCTCTCAACAGTAACCTCCATGTTTTCAGATACAGTGCTAGCTCCATAGAAGTGTGTAAAACCTATGTCTATAAGAGAAGTATAAAGTTTATCAGAAATTAAGAACCTATCGGTAATAACATTTGGATCATCTTTGTCCTCTGGGCGTCGAGCAGTATAGACAAGTGTAGGCTACTTCACCTCTATCTAATTAGCACCTCTGCGCGGTGCTATCTCCTCACAACCCAAACCATTACCACCCCTAAAAGAACCAAGGCCCCTAGGTGGCTGCTGAATTGCCCTGTGAGGCTACACAGAACCTGGAGCCGAAGCTTGCATCTAATCTAGCTGCTGTGGACAGTCTCTAATACAGTGGTTTAATGACCTACACCTTAGACAAGCCCCAATCCTCCTCCAACACTCGCCCGGATGACACTTACCACAATCACTGCATGGCTGAATCCCAATAAGAGCAGCAGGAACCCCCACTCTAATCGGCCCATCAGATCTGGCCTTTTCCTTAGGCCTCAAAACAGAACTAGAGGACTCTAAATCCCTTTTGTTCTTACCCTTCTCTCGGTCCCTATTCTGGCGCTCCACGCGCTTAACATCCTCGGTGATCTTCGCCTTCTCAACCAGTACCGCTAACTCTCACTCCCTCTGTGGAACAATCAGTACCCTCAGATTATCCCTTAATCCATCCTCAAATCGGACGCACCTCTTATACTTAGACAACATCATGCCCTGAGCGTAGCGGCTCAACTTTAGAAACTCAGCCTCATACTCAGCCACAGATTTATCGCATTGTGTAAGATTCATGAACTTACACCTACGAGCATTCATATAACTAGCTCTCACATACTTGTTCTGGAAGGTGGTCTTAAAGAAATCCCAACTCAAAGGATCAAGCTGGGTACCCTCCTCAACTGTCAACCACCACTGATGACCCTCATCGCGAAGCAAAGAGACTGTACCTTTTAGTTTCTGCTCAGGAGTACAGTCCAAATCATTCATGATCCTCTCGGTAGCCTCTAACCAATACTCGGCCACACTAGGGGCGACTCCATTAACACCCCTAAATAGCTCAACACCATCGGACTAAAGTCGTTCAGTTACCGACCCTTGGCCCTCAGCTCCAAAGTGAGGTCTAGTGACCCTCTCCAATATCCTCAGCATGGCCTGTGATAGAGCGTCATCCCCAGCCGAGCAACTTTAAGACCCAATCTCAGTAGCAGGCAAAACTGGTGTCTCACTTGTATCCAAATTTGACATGCTACCCAGAGAGGAAGACTCAGCTTGAGCCCCCTACGAGCTCTACCATGACCATGAATACCATGTCTGCGAGTTCCACAAGCACTCATTGTATAATTCGAGTTTAACCTATATTAAAGAGTTTTATGCATCAGTTTCTGTATTTATTTATTAACAAAAATTTTATGCATAAGTTATAAGAAGTTTAGAGATGTTTTCAGAAGTTTCAATTTCTAACTATTTCGGTACAGTCTCCAATAAATGCTATCTACAGTGTTTTCAGAACAGTTCTACTAAATTTCAGAAGTACTTACAGGATCGACACGTGAGACTTGGTGTACCACATACACTTCTAAATTATTCAAGAAAATTAAAAACCAATTCTTTTAAAACACAATTTTGGAACCCAAAATCCATAGCTCAGTTTTGTAACCTGGCTCTAATACTACTAAACGTAACACCTCAAACTCAGCCTAGACGTTATGGCTTATCTGGTGTCACAAGGAATGGGTTTTGGAAACCGTTTTAACTTGGTAAAACATCAATCTTTGAGATTTATTAGAACCACAAATTAGTCAGTTTCTTCACCAAAACTTATTATAACGGAAGCCTTAATCGTTATAGTTTGGAAATGCAGTCGTGTTTTTAGGAAAGCCGTTGTTTGCATAAAAACCATCATTTTAATGAAACAATTTTACCAAGGTAATCAAATTGAAAAATAATCCAGAAATAAATAGTTAAAAACCAAACAGTCCAGGGAGTCCCCAAAAATTACAACTCTCAAATAAGTCTAAAATTTAAAATAAATCAAAAGTACTAAGTTTAATTGTTTTACGATATAGTGGTCACCACTATGTCTCTGCCATACCAATCCGCCTAAATTTGTAGATTACCTGATAGAATAGACAAATAGATGTGAGTTTATGTAAACTCAGTATGTAACCCAGTAGAATTAGACAAGCAAACATACAGAAACATTTCAGACAATCAGATACAAAATCGGGCTTATGCCCATCTCAAATACAGTTCCAGAAATAGATGTACAGGTCAGATAACAGATTTAGATATGCAAAATCCTACCCCCATCCTCTACACACCAACTCCGACCATCCCATCTGATCATGTGGGGTTAAAAACACCCACCCATCCCTACACACTACATTGTGTTATTACGACACGTATTAGATATAGTGCAACTAAACTGCTTGAATATAGGCGATGATCGTCATTCAGAACACTTCATCCGCATATATATAAAACCCACCCCAAAACAGGTGCAGACATCAGATACGGATTTATCAGACTATACATGTTCAACATGCTTTACACAATAACAGATACACATATATCAATATAATCAGGCATACATTAGTATCCTAATTAGATCAGTCTAATAGAATTTCCTAGCATACAGATAGGGGTTTAATGAGCCATTACCGACCCTACGGTAGGTCCATAGTCGAACGGAGTGGCCTACGCGACCTTAGGGAATATTTCAAAATTATGGGCCCACATACTCGTGTGGCTTACCCCGTATGGGCCCACACGCCCAACTCGGCCTAGAACATGTGGCCCACACTGCCACACTCAAGCCACCACATGGCCATGTCTTGCGCACGGCCACGCCTATATCATTCATATGACCGTGTCTCTCACACTGCCATCTACACGGTCGACCACCCCCCCATGTGGCATCGACAGTGTAGTTTTTCAGCTTTTACTGAAGACTCATTTTCTGCGTTTCGGGTATAGACTTGGTATCGATTCGATGCAAAACCACTCCAGAGCCTTCCAAGACCTAATAACAGTATACCAAACACCGATTTAATGACTATATTTACTAACTTGCGGACAACAATCCGACCAAAGTCTCAACTTACCGATGACGAAAAGCTCCGTTAACACCAATCAAAAAACGAAACAAAAATCACAATTCGTCGACTTCTCTTACACCACAAAAATACAACAATGTTTCAATCCTTCCGAAAAAAACGATAAGAATAATACCAACAAAAGCCCACTTATCGACTACACTAAAAAAAAAGAAAGAAAGGATTTATAACGCCCCAACAAGAAGGATTAACAAAGGAAGCAAGAACGTAGGAGAAAGTTGAATTTGGCAGCGAGAAAAGAAGACGACAAAAACAAAAAGAAATAGGAACTTTGTTTCTTGGGGAGAAAATGTCAGAAACAGAGGGAATTTAAAAAAATAAAAATAAAAAATCAATTTTGATATCCCCTAACTTCTCACTAACACCCAAATCTCCATCACTTCAGGATTTTAGTTCCACCAAAACACTGTCTACCACCCGAGCAAAAAAAAATACCAACGCTAACGCAGGAATTCGAGAACAAAACCTTCAACACACCAACTCTCTTACTACTTGAGTTAGCAGGCTCATTCTGGTATGAAATTACAAGCAATTTAATATAAGCCCTCTGGACAAAGTTAAGGCTTAGATCCAAAAATAACAAAATTTGCTAAAGGTAAGGCTTGAACCTAAAACCTCTCACACACCCAAAATACTTAACCACTGAAATAGATACATATTTATGTCAAGTACTTCCAAAAACATAGATAAAAAGATCAACGCGTTACATGTTTGAAACCCAAAATTTATTGGATCTAATGTGCCGCTGAGTTAAGTTAGAATTCTGCACTTATTTGTCTATGATTTTAAATTTTCAATGAATTTTGTTTTCTTTAACTTTTGAATCCTAAAGCTTTCATGTTTGATTTATGTTGATTTTGTGGACTGAGATGAAGCTCGTGCAACTGTATTGAAGGCATTATTTGTTTTCTTTTCAAAACGTTATAGTGCTTGTCTCTTTAATTTACTTTTGTCTGCTCACACGAAAGGCACGAGTTTTTAGTGACATTTCTTTTTTTTTGAATAGATTATAAGTAATATTAAGTTTATTAGAAAATTTTACAGGATTTTTTTTGGGTGAAATTTATGTCAATCATAATATATGTTTAAAAAATTGGTTTTAAATTTGACTCTATAATATAAGTTTTGACGTCTTATGGTTTCAAATATTTGGTCAAATTATTATGATATGATTTATTGTATAAATTGTGAGATATGCTAACTATTATGATTTTATTTTTGAGATTTATTAGCTTGAATGTATTTTTCAAGTATTCATGCAAATCTATGTTTAATCATTAATACAATTTTAGATTTGCATATCATATGCATGGTAAGTTTTTCTATTTGATTTTGAGTACACGTATATGCGTGACTTGCTTTGGTATTTTTGTCTATGCCAAAATTATAGATATATGTACTTGTTAATCATTTTGCATTGAATCACTACATTATTTCTGTTTGGTTTTGACATATATGGTTTTTCAAAAAAAATAGTCAAAGCTTAAGGTTTTCGGTTTTTTATTGCATAATTTATACAACCTTATTTTAGGTTATTCCATAAGCTGTAGTGCAATAAAAAAATTAATCATTAATTATTATGAAAATTTTAAATTTTAAATTTTAAATTTGAATATTAGAATATTTATATATTTTAAAATAATTTCATCGAAAAAGTAAGTCGCCAAAATGATCTTTTTTTGTGTAAATTATTTTGTTTTAAAATATAAAAAGTTGTGTACATGTAACTTCAGTTATGTTAATATTGATCGGCCCGGGTGAAGGTTAATTATATTACAGGTGCAACTATGGTAATAAACATGTGACGATTATTCGGTTTTATAATTGAGTAATAAATTGGCCCAAAGGAAGATTTATTTTTCAACATGTTTTTTATTGTCAGTGTTTGATTACTACATTAAGATATCACTTACAAGTTAATATTTTTGTCCAAAGATGAAATATTAATGGAGTGTCCAATATCTTGAAATGATATTTACCTTTATTAAAATTATTTTAGTTTAAATTTTAAATATTCTGAAACAAATAAATTTAGATTTTGGCTTTAGGATTTAATTAAGGATGTCTAATATTTTAAATATATTAGTTGAAACAAAATGTCACCAAAGTGACCTATTTTGCGTAGATTAATTTATTTAAAATATTAAGATAATTATATGTTTATTACATTCATGTGTTTATTAATTGACCCAAAGGTAAGATAATATTTAGCAGAATTTCAATAACATCTATGGTGATAAATGTATGACAATTATAAGGTACTTTATATGAGCAATAAGTTAGTCCAAAGATTGATTCATTTTTTGACATAATTTAATGTCAATATTTGATTGCTACAACAAGAGTACCGTTTATTGTTAATATTACTATCCAAAAACTTAATATTAATGTTGTGTTTGGTATCTTGATATGAGATTAGCCACTATTTTGAATTTATTAGCTACTTATGAATATTCATTTGAGCTTTTTTTTATCTATTTTGTTTTATATTAAGCTAATTCATCTTTTTCTGCCACAATATCCGCTAATATAAATGTTATACCCATACTTAATGGGACTAATTTCAATGAATGAGAAAGACACTTACTTATAGTGTAATATCCTCATTTTGGGCCTAGTCGGAATAGTTGTTTCGTGACCATAAAATCCGAGATAGAAATAATTATTTAATGATTATTTTTAGGTCTATGATATGATTGCATGATTGTGTGAAAATTTCGTGAAGAAATTTTATGCATAAAGTGCTTAAATTGAAATTAGGGACTAAATCGAATAATTTGCAAAACTTGCATTCTAGAAGTTTCTAGTATGAAATTGTTTTGAAATATTAATTAGGAGGTCTTAAATAGCAATTTTACCAATTTCTAAGTCTATGGACAAAAATTGGACATGGATGGAATTTTTGGAAAGTTTAGTAGTAAGGGCATTTTGGTCATTTAGGGGTAAAATGAATTAAAATACAAAATTAAAAGCCAATTTTGCTCATCTTCAACCCCATGGCCGAATATAGCAAGGAGAAACCATGGATAGGGTTTTTCAAGCTTCCAAGCTCGATTGCAAGTCCGTTCTAGCCTCGTTTTTAATGATTTTTACGTTTTTGGAGTCCCGGTAGCTCGATTTAGCTTATGCTAGCAATAATTTAACCTAGGGTTCATATTTGGAAAAATACCCATAGGTGAAATTTGTGTATTTTGGTGTTTTATGATAGAATATGAGGTTTTAAATTATGTTAGACAACTTGTGCTACTCGGTTTTAAGTGAAAACGAGCAAAAAGGCTTAATCGGTAAAAATACCTAATAGTAATAAGTACATGTTAGAGTGAGAATTTGATGTTGCCATAGAAGGGAAAAATGATCAACATGTCATAAAACATAAGAAAATAGGCTAAAGTTTAAGTTACGAACTTTGGGGCAAAAGTGTAAATATGCAAAAGTTTAGGGGCAAATTTGTAATTTTTCTAAAATATGATTTTGGGTCAATTTGAATAATGTGAGTCCTAATTAGACTATATTTTAAATGACAGAGCAAGGAAAACTAAAATTCGGGCTAAAATGGGGAAAATACCAAGTTGTGGACGAAATGGTAAAAGTAGCCATTTTCGTATATGAGGTAAGTTCATGTGTAAATAATGTAGCATAAATATTATTTTTAAGTTATTAATGTTAATTATATGATATGCTGATTTTTTTATCGTGAAATATTATGCTTTGTGGTTAATGTTGAGTAATATGCAAATTATGTTTACTACTTGATAAATATGAATTGCTACCGAGTATCGATTCCGATATTCCATGGAAGACGGCAAATGTGGGATCGAGGGAAAAAGCCCGTTTGAACCTTAGGAATAGATTAGGATACAAGTGACATGTCACTAGGATGGTTGAGCATCCGAACTCGTTGAGTTGAGTCCGAGTTCACTTATGGATGCGAATGTCTGAACTCGTTGAGTTGAGTCCGAGTTCGAGAGATGTAACTAGGCATCCGAGCTCGTTGAGTTGAGTCCGAGTTCACTTATGGGCGGGTTACATGGTACCTTGGCTACATACGTGGCACTTATGTGCAAACTTTCCATGTATCCGAATTATATTCCGATGTGTTCAACAGGTAAAGTTCTACTCAAATGGAGGAATACTCGAGATGAAAGGGACTTATTGGTAAGTGTTGTGAAATGAATACTTTGAACAGGTATGTACTTAACCCTCGGGTTGAAAACTCGATATAACAACAATATGGTAAGATGATAAATGAAAATGTGATATGAATGTCTCGGTGATGATTATGCAAATGATGTTTTATGTTTGTTTATATAGTTGTGTTACTTGCTATTTGCATGTGAGCTTACTAAGTATTTATGCTTACTTCCTCCTTTTCATTCCTTGTAGTGTTGACAAGCCAGCTCGGAAATCGGGAACGGTCAGAGGCATACTCACACTATATCCGTATACCATCTTGGCATAATGGCTTGCATATTTTGAGTATGGCATGTATAGCATTATAATCATTTTGTATATATGGTCTTATGATATTGTTATTGAGTGGTATGGAAATGCTTGGTAATTATTAGCCATTGGAATGACTAATCATGATCATATTTGGTGTTATGTATGCTAAATTACTAGCTAATCCGTGGAAAACATGAAATAGGTAAAATTTACCATAAAATAGATTCAGACAGCAGCAGTGACGTGAGTTTGAAAAATCATTAAAAATAGTAGAGATACAATTAGATGGTGAATAAAATACGAAATTGAATAATTATGAGTCTATTTTCATATGGATGGAACAAAACAGGTATATGAGTTATATTTTATGAGATGTATAAATTTTTGTGAAAGAGGGCTAGAGCGATTTCTGGATCCCCTATTCTGACTTTGGAAATTCACCATAAATTGTTCAGAGATAATTAGAAGTCATGATTTATATGTACATTCCTTATTGAGTCTAGTTTTATCAGAAACAAACAACATAGTCATTGAAACTCTGTACAGGGAGATATCTGATTCGTAATACACAGAGGTCAGAGCAGTCAAACCCTGAAACAGGTGAGACTTTAACTAATAAACTGTACTAATTGGCTAAACCAAAAATTCTAGAAAAAAATTAGTAAATAGATATATGAGTCTAGTTTCAGATAAAATTTATGTAATTGGATTTAGAGTTTTGGAACTCGAGATATAAATTTTTAATCGACTATGACGCAGATTGTTAGCTTGACTGAAAATTTTAAAAATAAATTGTTTGAGCTATTTAAGTAATGAATTAAGTCTGTTAACACCTCGTGTTCGACTCCAGCGACGGTCTCGGGTACGAGGCGTTACATTTGGTGGTATCAGAGCAGGTTTAGTTGGTTCTCGAACTAACCTAGCATGTGTAAAAGTTTAGCTATACATGCCATTGGTCTGTGATAGTGTGATGTCTTCCGACGCGTATGAGTACCGTCTTATTTAGATAGGGTACTCTCCAACCGAGCTGCGCTGACCATGTTCAATGTTATGTGAAGGTATTTGAGTAAAATTATGATTATGATAAGTCTCGATTCAGAAAAGTATGAATAAAGGTTTATGATACATATGTGATAAATATTCATATTTGCTTAATGCTCATATGATGTAGTGTATGTGGCTTACTTGATAAGATGAACGGAATAAATAGAAAGTAATAGAGGTATGAATAAAGGTCATAATATTATGATACGAGTGAAAATGTCCTTGTCTTGATTTGGACGTCGAATGTTAATAAATGTTAATGATATATAATTTTTATGAGATAAAGGATTATAATGAAATGAACTTATCTATGTTAAATTGTTGGACTGAATTATATGATTGTGATGATATGTACATGATGATGCACGAAATGAAAGTTGTGATTGTGATGCAAATATCTATGTTTGTTTGGCCTTATATGATGTCATGAGCATGAATTAAATTAATTAAATGAATGGATAAGTAAAGCTATCTAGAAAACATAGAATGTATGCATAAGTATATTGTCTAAATGGGACAATAGGAAAATTTGTGTAAGCCAACATGAATGTTGCATTGCCTGAATGAATGACATGATTTTGATGATGTTGCTATGATGATGGAAGTTGTGTCATATGTGTATGTATAAGAAAGTCGAGTCAGAGGTCCTACAACCCCTCCCCCTTACCGAAATGGTACTTATAATGAAATTTCATGAGATTTGTATTGAATAAGTTTCCGGTTGAGAACCCAAAGAGTTCAGTGATAGAATAATTATAAGTATGATCAGAGATTGAAAATGAGCTGATAAGTAAAGTCAGAGTCAGTAAAGTATCGGATTGATATAAAGATTATTGGAATTATGCACTGTCCCAGTTAGAGAAGGAATTCTCTTTGGTAAATCGAATTACTCAGGTGCAAGGTCGAGAAAAGTGTAAATCAAAATTTATTCAGAACTGGCCTTCTTTAGTGAATGGTTTAATATGAAATTTTTGATGGCAGAACTAGTTGGGGAAATGATATTTGAAATGTGAACTATCTGAGTGTGACAGTTATGACTGGACAGATTTAGCAGTCTCTTTTGAGATGTTCTATGTGTTTACCCGTTCTCAAAAATATTTCTATGGCTATTGATCTTCTGAAGAAATTCTTGTTATATGGGAATGTCTTCTAATTCTGGTGTTGAATGAAAGCATTAGTAGTCTGACTGGTTTATAATTTATATTGCTCTATTTCATCGGGTATTCTATTTCATTTCGTCTGATAAGAATTGATGAGAGAATACGTATGATATTATGATTCTGTTTCTTCTACTTGATGCTTCATCTGATATATATGTATGGGAAGATATATTGATCTTGTTATATTTGATTTCAGTGGGATTAAATGATGTTTTCTTTTGGACTTTCTTTCTTTGAAGAATTATCGGGGTATTCTGTATTTTCTCTATGAGTTTGGTTTTCGATTTTCTGGCATAATATCGTATCTTGGGTTTCTTTATCCTAGATCTCTTTATTCTGGATCTCTTTATTCTGGGTTTCTCTATCTTGGATTTCTTTATTCGGTTTTCTTATTATCTTTGTTCCATAATTTGTCAATTATGACTCATGTTCGAAGTACGTTCTTTAGCTCGTGATAATCATGTCAAATATGACTATACTTCTAATTTGATCTTGGTAATGTGGTGATTTTAGTATTGGGAATTTTTCTAATTTTTGTGTAAGGATTTGACATCAGTAAAGGCATAAGTGATAAAAACGCAAGTTTCAGTCGGTATGGTGAATTATCTATTTGAAAGATTTCATGTGACAATTATTTCAGGATTATTTTTCCCAAGTCTGATAATAGAATTTCATTTTGTACGAATAAAAGAGTAAATAGTCTGAACGAGAAGTGTATATTTATTAGAAAGAGTTTGATATTAGTTAAAGTCACTACGAATGATAAGGTTTTCGTCTTGTGAAAGCTGAAAAGTTTATTACATGTTGACAAAGTTTGGATAGATGAGAATATTGGCAACTGAAGCGTCTGAACTAGACTAGTCTACATTGAGTAAAGACTTCCTGATTTTTAGTAATGTACTGTTGTATGAATTGTGATGTGTTTCAAGATAGTGAGGTAATGTGATAGTTTAGAGCATTCGATGTTACATAAAATCGGAGTTGTTAATGGGGTTAAAGCCGAGCATTGGGATCTATCAAAATTATCCTTGTCAGTGTTGATATTGGGATGGAAATGAGAAGGATTATTCTGGAGGCCATATCAGAATTATTTCTATGGCGGAAAGAGGAAAATGTGATGTATCCTATTGTTAAATGTTTAGCGAGATCTATAAATCATATATGTATTGAATGAATTCCTACTCATCAGATTCATGGAATTTCAGGTCTCTTTGATTGTTGGATTTCTCGGAATTCCGGTCTCCATTAACCAAGTTAAGATCCGGGTTTTATGTCATGATATCATGGGAAACTGAGAAGGGTTGAAAATTTAAGAACAGTTGAGAGTTGAGATTGTAAGCTTTCAGATCATATGAGAAATTAAAGAGATGTATTGGAGGTATAGCCTAAGTGAAAGTTCTTCGGCACCGAATATGAGATTAAAAGTGAAGACCACTTTTCTGGTAAGATTTTCGGGGACGAAAATCCCTAAAGGGGGGGAGAGTTGTAATATCCTGATTTTGGGCCTAGTCGGAATAGTGGTTTCGTGACCACAAAATCCGAGATAGAAATAATTATTTTATGATTATTTTTAGGTCTATGATATGATTGCATGATTGTGTGAAAATTTCGTGAAGAAATTTTATGCATAAAGTGCTTAAATTGAAATTAGGGACTAAATCGAATAATTTGCAAAACTTGCATTCTAGAAGTTTCTAGTATGAAATTGTTTTGAAATATTAATTAGGAGGTCTTAAATAGCAATTTTACCAATTTCTAAGTCTATGGACAAAAATTGGACATGGATGGAATTTTTGGAAAGTTTAGTAGTAAGGGCATTTTGGTCATTTAGGGGTAAAATGAATTAAAATACAAAATTAAAAGCCAATTTTGCTCATCTTCAACCCCATGGCTGAATATAGCGAGGAGAAACCATGGCTAGGGTTTTTCAAGCTTCCAAGCTCGATTTTAAGTTCGTTCTAGCCTCGTTTTTAATGATTTTTACGTTTTTGGAGTCCCGGTAGCTCGATTTAGCTTATGCTAGCAATAATTTAACCTAGGGTTTATATTTGGAAAAATACCCATAGGTGAAATTTGTGTATTTTGGTGTTTTATGATAGAATATGAGGTTTTAAATTATGTTAGACAACTTGTGCTACTCGGTTTTAAGTGAAAACGAGCAAAAGGGCTTAATCGGTAAAAATACCTAATAGTCATAAGTACATGTTAGAGTGAGAATTTAATGTTGCCATAGAAGGGAAAAATGATCAGCATGTCATAAAACATAAGACAATAGGCTAACGTTTAATTTACGAGCTTTGGGGCAAAAGTGTAAATATACAAAAGTTTAGGGGCAAAATTGTAATTTTGCCAAAATATGATTTTGGGTCAATTTGAATAATGTGAGTCCTAATTAGACTATATTTTAAATGATAGAGTAAGGAAAACTAAAATTCGGGCTAAAATGGGGAAAATACCAAGTTGTGGACGAAATGGTAAAAGTAGCCATTTTCGTATATGAGGTAAGTTCATGTGTAAATAATGTAGCATAAATATTATTTTTAAGTTATTAATGTTAATTATATGATATGCTAATTTTTTTTTATCGTGAAATATTATGCTTTGTGGTTAATGTTGAGTAATATGCAAATTATGTTTACTACTTGATAAATATGAATTGCTACCGAGTATCGGTTCCGATATTCCATGGAAGACGGCAAATGTGGGATCGAGGGAAAAAGCCCGTTTGAACCTTAGGAATAGATTAGGATACAAGTGACATGTCACTAGGATGGTTGAGCATCCGAACTCGTTGAGTTGAGTCCGAGTTCACTTATGGATGCGAATGTCCGAACTCGTTGAGTTGAGTCCGAGTTCGAGAGATGTAACTAGGCATCCGAGCTCGTTGAGTTGAGTCCGAGTTCACTTATGGATACGAACGCCCGAGCTCGTTGAGTTGAGTCCGAGTTCACTTATGGGCGGGTTACATGGTACCTTGGCTACATACGTGGCACTTATGTGCAAACTTTCCATGTATCCGAATTATATTCCGATGTGTTCAACGGGTAAAATTCTACTCAAGTGGAGGAATACTCGAGATGAAAGGGACTTATTGGTAAGTGTTGTGAAATGAATACTTTGAATAGGTATGTACTTAACCCTCGGGTTGAAAACTCGATATAACAACAATATGGTAAGATGATAAATGAAAATGTGATATGAATGTCTCGGTGATGATTATGCAAATGATGTTTTATGTTTGTTTATATAGTTGTGTTACTTGCTATTTGCATGTGAGCTTACTAAGTATTTATGCTTACTTCCTCCTTTTCATTCCTTGTAGTGTTGACAAGCCAGCTCAGAAATCGGGAACGGTCAGAGACATGCTCACACTATATCCGTATACCATCTTGGCATAATGGCTTGCATATTTTGAGTATGGCATGTATAGCATTATAATCATTTTGTATATATGGTCTTATGATATTGTTATTTAGTGGTATGGAAATGCTTGGTAATTATTAGCTATTGGAATGACTAATCATGATCATATTTGGTGTTATGTATGCTAAATTACTAGCTAATCCATGGAAAACATGAAATAGGTAAATTTTACCATAAAATAGATTCAGACAGCAGCAGTGACGTGAGTTTGAAAAATCATTAAAAATAGTAGAGATACATTTAGATGGTGAATAAAATATGGAATTGAATAATTATGAGTCTATTTTCATATAGATGGAACAAAACAGGTATATGAGTTATATTTTATGAGATGTATAAATTTTTGTGAAACAGGGCCAGAGCAATTTCTGGATCCCCTGTTCTGACTTTGGAAATTCACCATAAATTGTTCAAAGATAATTAGAAGTCATTATTTATATGTACAGATTTCTTATTGAGTCTAGTTTTATCAGAAATAAACGGCATAGTCATTGAAACTCTGTACAGGGAGATATCTGATTTGTAATACACAGAGGTCAGAGCAGTCGAACCCTGAAACAGGGGAGAATTTAACTAATAAACTGTACTAATTGGCTAAACCAAAAATTCTAGAAAAAAATTAGTAAATATTTATATGAGTCTAGTTTTAGGAAAAATTTATGGAATTGGATTTAGAGTTTTGTAACTCGAGATATAAATTTTTAATCGACTATGACGCAGATTGTTAGCTTGACTGAAAATTTTAAAAATAAATTGTTTGAGCTGTTTAAGTTATGAATTAAGTCTGTTAACACCTCGTGTTCGACTCCAGAGATGGTCTCGGGTACAGGGCGTTACATATAGTGCTTGACTATATAAGCATAGACCTTACACTAATGGAAGAACAACTCGCACCTTTCATTGTGAAAAACACCCTTATGTTAAAAGGGTTTTTGAGAGGTGGGATCATTCAAATTGCATGAGTCTAATGATCATGAAGCACAAATTTTCAAAAGCCTCTAGGGGTATAGAATCTAAAGAAATTACTCAAGCCAAGGTTTCCTTAACGAAATTGAGAAACATTTTTCCATAAACAATAAGGTTGAGATGACATCACTTTTGGCTTCTTTGATGTGTATGAAGTATAAGGGTCAATGAAATGTGAGGGAGTACATTATAGAGATGTTTCATGTTGCTTCAAGACTTAAGGAACTTAAGATTGAGCTTTCTGGTTAATTGTTTGTTTTTATTGTTTTGGTATTACTTCCTGCACAGTTTAACCATTTTAAAATTAGTTATAACTTTTGAAAGGAGAAATGAACTATAAATGAGCTCATTTCTTATTGTGTGCAAGAGGAAGAAAGGTTGAAACATGATAAGTCTAAAAGTGCTAATTTGGTCAGTACCTTTAAAGATAGAAACTTATATTC
This sequence comes from Gossypium hirsutum, assembly GCF_007990345.1. NCBI lineage: Eukaryota > Viridiplantae > Streptophyta > Magnoliopsida > Malvales > Malvaceae > Gossypium > Gossypium hirsutum. The sequence goes on from NC_053432.1 coordinate 11,780,558, forward strand.
TTAATAGAATACCCACTAAAGTAGCTACAAAAACACCTTATGAGCTTTGGATAGGTCAAAAGCCTAGTTTAAAGCACTTTCACATATGGGGATGTCCAGTTGAGGTAAAACCTTATAGGCCATATGAAAAAAAATTAGACTCCAAAACAATGGACAACTACTTTATTGGTTATTCTAATAGATCTAGGGACTGAGTTTTATGATCCCACAATTAGGAATATTTTTTAGATGAGAACTACAATATTTTTTTAGGATGTTGAGTTTGGAGGGAGAAATAAGGTTAGAAACATTGCTTTTGGGGAGGAAATGGATTCTAACTCAGTTCCTGCTATCACTGTTGATGATGTTCATGTTCTCATACCTATCATTGATCAAGTAATGAATCCAGAACCTCAACAAGACAATGTTGAAGAACTTCCTATTCAATATGAGGTAATTGTTCTAGAAGAACAAACTCAACAACATCAAGAACAAATGTCATTAAGAAGGTTAATTAGATAAAGGGTTATAATAGCTTTAGTAGAAATATTTTGACCTTAAACTGCATCAGATGAATGTTAAGTTATTGGTTTCTTAACGGTAACATTGGTCCTACATTTTAATGGTTCCTTAAATGAGTGTAATCACATTTAAGGACATTTGGTTTTAGTGGGAGTTTTGTATTTTTAAATGCTTTTATGTTATAAACACATTTTCAGTTATTTTAGTTTATGGATATTAAGTTTATTTTCTGCAAAAAATAAAGTTTATTTGGTTTTTTCACATTCTGATTTTGATAAGGTTTGATCTCACTAAGGTTTAAGGAGGACCAATTGGAAATAGACATGTTTGAATCATATTGCATGTAATTTTCATGCTACACCACATCCATACTTGATCTATGTCATTTTGTTATGTTAATATACGTGATTAGGGATGGATTTAATTATGATATATGTAATGAAAGTTGTCTTGATTCTATGTTAATATAATTAATGGACGAGATTGTTCGGAATACCTTTTGGATACGATATTAAAGTTTTAAACTCATAAGGTTATATAATGACATTTAATTGTAGAGTAATTAGTATATATATGTGATCCAAGTGGGAGATTGTTGGAAAATATGGACATCACATATATAATAAGGGTAATTACGTGTTATTATTTACTATCATAATAGGTTAGCCCGAATTAAGAGTGATCTAATTTGATTAAGGTTTATTGGGCTTTAATTATTAAGTAAAATATGAGTCAAATCTGTGTAGATATTCTAGTAACTAATTTTTAATTAATGATGGGCTGATTAGAAATTAGAGTTAATGTTCTTTATCTCGGAAATCGACAACGGGATGTTTGACAAAAGAAAAAACAACAACAACAATGGATAGAACTCTTTACTAAGATTGAAATGGTTCATCATGTAAGTGAATTATGATGGATCTGACAGTTTTCTTTTTTAAATTCTCAGAGAAAAATAGTGAGTGAATGGTGAAAACAAATTGGGGATTTTTGAGTGAGAAATTGGATTGATAAACAATGTTAGGGATTTGGATGGTTGATAATAATTGTAGTGCAAAAGTTATATACTAGGGTTATGGTCTCCAAATTACACACAACGTAACTTTTCTAATATCTCGTCTTTAGAAAAGAGAGAGTCACATTCTCTAGATTACTTATGTGCTAATTTGAAAAATCAAAATCATAAGATCTGAATATTTCAAGAAATCGATGAATTCAAGTACACTTCCTTATTTATTTTTACTCTTTTATTTATTCTTGAGGATTTGACATGACAGATCCTAATTTATGGTTTGTTAAGTTTTATATTAATTATTATTTTACAGTTCTAACCTTACGAATTTACCAAATTCAAAACTAGTTCAAATGTGAAAGATGGAATTTCCATCAAGGTAGCCAATATCATCGACTTATCGTTTTTATTTTAGTATTAGTATATATTTATAGTTTAACTTTTAATTTTTAATAAATTATATATTTTTTATATACTTATAAATATGCCTTAATTAAATAACTATAAATATATTTATATATAAATATAAATTTTAAAATCTTTCATCAATTTCAATAATTATTAAATTTAAATGTAATTATAAAAAATTTAAATATATTAAGAGTTAAATAAAAATTTAATTTAAAAATTAACTTAAAATATCAAAATTTTGTAAGTATTAGAATAAGAAAAAACAAATTTTTATTAACCGAAACAATTTAAATACATCAAAATAATCGAAACATATCGAAATTTTAATCAAACCAAAACATATACTAGTTTGTACTCATTTAAGATCGAAATGATCCGATACAAGCCATAGCTAAGTACCACAATTCCAACCTCCACTCCAACCCATATTTATTTTAATCTAATATTAACAATAATCTCAATTGTTCCAAATGATATCGGATCAAAATTTTCATTCTCCTTTCTGGTAAGAAAATTGCATTAAAAAAAGAAAAAGTATCTTATAGATAAGTTAATGATGGGATGAATAGTATTTCGTTGTCGGCATTACTCTATTGGTACAACGATGCACGGTTTTATCTTCTCACAACCGTATAATTATTTTAAAATAACCAATTTCTTTTAATCATTAAAACGTGCACTTAATTTTTTTAGTTTACTATCATTAATTGAGTAATGAAGAGACTTGTTTATACTTTTTTCCTAATTTGGCGTTGATTTTTTTGAAATATATAAAATTAAAAGATAAAAAAGACTTAAATTTTATAAAATTAAAAAAAATAATATGAACGTAAAAAAATCATATAAATAAGTAAAAAAAAAGAACTTAAATCAGGGATCAAATTCAAAATTAAACCTAACAAAAACAAATTTAGAAACTAAATTGAACATATTCAAAATCACATCAGGATTGAATCCTGACCATACTAAATATGTAAATAAATACTAAAATGAATCAAATTGAAAATCACATGCAAAGAAACAAAAATTTGAAAGGAATTAAGTTCACAATGACCCCTAAAGCCATTAATGCACACTTAAAACCCGAAATGCTGGGTCTTTCTTGCTTCCTTTTTCTCTCATTTTTCATGCACCATTCAGCCTCATTTTCTTCCTCCTCTTCTATCACCATAATTTAAAATCCCTCATAACCCACCTTATTAAATAAAAAAATATAATAGATTATATGAAAATTATTTTATATTATATGATATTTGAAATGTAAAAGAATAAATATATTATATATTTCATGTATCCTAAATTGAAATATTTATATATCTTATACAGTATAAATTAATATGTATTAGTTACTAAATATCTAATATATTAATCTTTTAAATCAAGGAAATTTAATGTCATGTCATTTAGATAGTTTGCCCACTTGTTTTTTTTTTGTTATAATAGATTCACCAAGTGCTCTCTTCATCATCCATTTTTTAAATGTGATTTAATTTAGGCACATAGTTACACTTCTTTTTATTTTTAAATATTATATACTTTTAATAAAATATAGATAAATTAATCACAATATGTTTTAATTTGATATACATTTAATTTAAAAAATAATAAATTCCAAATCAAGTTGAAATAATTGATGTGTGAAATAAAAAAGATATCAATTTAAAATGCTCAAATCTAAAGCAATATCTATATGATCCGTCAAATAAGTAAAACTGTAGATATCACACAAAAACGAGTTCCAAACTGTAAGAAGTAATCAACTTCGTGGGATTGCTTGATACTTAAAGGTGTTTATCGTCCTAAGTGTGGTTAGAGCTCGAATCATATTTTTTGTTTGAATTTTATCCTGTTATTGCAATTCACCAAAAAAAATTACAAGAAGTAATACCCTTTTAGTCCATAACTTTTTTTTTATTAAGAAATTCTTATAATATAAAAAATAATGAATCATTTTATTATGATTAATTCAAAAATTACTCCCTTTTATTATTACTTCTTTTAATTTTGAAGCAAGCCGCCCCGAGCTTTTCAAGTTGCTTCTTTGGACTTCCATAGACCAAAGACGACAGAAAATGACTAAAAAATGGCTTAATCCATTTTTGGTCCCTGTACTATAAGTAAATTATCACTTTGATCTTTTTACTATTTTTCGGTCACTTTTTATTCCATCTATTTCATTCCGTCATTTAATTTAGCTCTTTGTTGAGACGATTTAATTGTCTCAACACTTGAAATTGCAGGTAGGGCCTACAGTTCAAATGCATCTTGGGCAATCCTTGGGCACTCGAGTCAAATATTATTTATATTTTGGTTATTTTAAACCTTAAGGTGGTTTAAGGTTGCACTTATACTTAATCAATCATCAAATATTATTTATATTTTGGTCACATGATAAATATATTTATGCTTTGAAATAGTGAATATTCTATTAACGACTTCAGATTGAATCGGTTATAGTTGGTATGTTATATGATTAGTGTACGAGGATTTTCTTTAGTTTATACTGATGATGTCTGAAGTGTAATATTTCCGAACGTATCAATGATACACTGGGTGCTAGTTATATTGGTGTGATGGTTGGATGTTCTATGCTTATTTATATAAGTCTAAATATGTTAGTTAGTAGATTATACCTTAATGCTTTTGATACTATAGTTTAATGACGTTTGGTAGTGTTTACATGTGTTAAACCGGTGATTTTGCATTGGTGTAATATTTGGGTATGTTTTATGTATAATTAGGTGAAGTTTGAATGTTTGAAAATGTGCATTTTAAACCATTTACCATTAAGTCTCTAGAGAATGAGAGAATGTCTTGAAACCGTTAGAATTAAAACTTACTATATTATGCATTCATTTGCTTAATGTTCCGAGACAAACTCAACTAGGTCTCGAGACTAGTGGTTTATGTCTCAAGATAAAGGCACATAGAAGTTAAATAACTTTTGCCCCGCATTAGGTATCGAGACATGAAAACATCGAAGCTAAGATAGGAAAATAGGAGAGGTCTGTCTCGAGACCCAATCTCAAGACTTGAGGAAATTTTCCTTGAGACATGAATTTTATTGTCTTGATATATATAAACATCAAAGCAAAATTTTAAAAACTTATGATGAGGCTTGTTTCAAGGCATAGAGTTTCTTTCTCAAGACATAAGGTTAAAATTTGACAAGTTTTTGAATTTGATTCCTATGCTCATATTAAACCACATTTAGACCCAAATGATTAAATTGTGATTGAAATGTGTTTATGTGGTTTAATTATATGAAATGACAATGTATATTTAGTATGAGTTGTTCCAGTAACAAATATGACATCTCTACTCGGATTCGATTATCGGGTCGGATGTGGGGTGTTATAAATTTAACTTTTAATTTTATTTTTAACTTTTTAAGGGTGGGGCAAACATGTAGCATTCATTTGATAAAAATGGAGTAACAGCTCAAAGGAGTCAAAAAGAAAATGGGATATAGAAGGGAGAAGCAGAAACCATTAGAAGCAAAAGGAAACATGTATTAGGGTAGTCCTTACACTACCATAAGTTTATTGTACACCATATTAAAATATCATAAAATGATTTGGCACACTATACCAAAAACTAACATTTTATTCGCCCAGTTTGGAAAATAATTCCAATGTTCTTAATTATTTGGGTAAAGAAATTGGGTTAACGAATAATGATAACACTCTATCCTTGGTTTCTTTATCTTCAATAGCATGACCATCACCATTTTGGTACATCAATAAAGATATTCTTGCAAGGTTCATAGCAACCTCAATAAACGTATAAGAGAAAGGAGATTTAGCCATTTGATCTTTATTCATCTTCTTCCATGCTGCATCAATTAGTTTCCTTATGTGGTCACGAGCTTCTTCTTCAGATGCTCCACTTTCGTTCATATAACATTGAATTGATTTAGGAACATCACCTCTTTGGAGCTCATACTAATCCAAAAATTTGAAAACAAAAAGTCAAACGGGCAAGCAATTCACTATTAGACTAATTAACGAATGGAAATTTTAAGTTGACAACTATATATATTTTTTAATATATATATTGCTTACCGATGATGTCCCTAAATCATCTGTTAATCGTACAATTATGGACGACCAATAAATTATATCGGGGTAATATTTCTGGATGTGGTGCAATCCCTCTTCTGTTATAAGATCAGTTGCCAAATAGGAATGACCAAGCATTACAGAACCCGATATTGAAATCCAAGCATTATCAATGTACTCTCGCAGAGTTGGCGTATATCCAATGTAATACCATTTTGCCTCCAACAAATATGATTTACAAAGATTCGTCCACTGTGTTAAACCATGAATAACAAAAATCAGACAGAGCTCATAAAGAAAAGCAAAAAAAAAATCTTAGGAATTGGTTTAGTACCACTTTCTTGAGGAAGGGAAGGACATCTATCCCTTGTTCCTTAAGAGTGTCGAAAGCCATTTCATTTACGGAATTGTAAAGCGCATGGTAACATATCTTCATATAGTATGGAAGGTTTTGTATTTCATTTATATCCCATCTGAAATTAAACCAACACATTACAGATTATTAAACATTTGTAAGAAATATCAAAAGCAGATAAAATCATATAGTAGTACAACTACAAACCTCTCAACAGCATCTGTGAAGAGTTCCAACTCATCTAAGGTTCCATAAACGTCATAAACATCATCTATAACTGTTATTAGCGCATTGACCTTTGTCTGAATTCTTCTACCTTTTCCATCTTGAGGAGTATTTATCATTCCCACACTCCATAAGAAGTTTTCCATTAGCCTATCTCTAGCAAAGCTCAATGTCTTGCCAAGGCCAAGTTCTTTCCACCACCTAAATAATACAAGTGAAAAAAAAAAACAAAATCATACTTGCGTTGAAGCATATGCGAATCAACTTTGAACTAGTATGCAGTAGGAATACTTACGTTGAAGCATATCTAAGATCATTCTGGTGCATAGATTGCACTATGTTGTAATCCAATATAGCAAGCTCTAAAATAATGGGATTTTTGTCCTCTTTTTTCTCATACACATCTATGAACCATCTGGCTTCCAACCTTGGCATCCTCCAATGTAAAGGAAGCTCTAAGGCATGTTCCACAAGCATCAAAAGATATTGATGATCATTGTTCTCCTTCAGACATTGTTTGAGAAGTTTAGCTGCTAACTTTCTTGCATTCTCCAGCATTGTTTCACCTTCTAATGAGTGGTATGAAGCCTCATACAAGTTGAGTAGTCCCTTGCAATCTTGATTATGGCTTGCTTTAATGTCTCCAACTTCATCCATGAAACAAGCGAAAACATCTAGTGCATGAAAATAATTCAATGTTATGTGTTATCAAATTTGATGTAAATTAAAATATCTAATTTTGAATTTTTTCTTGTGTTGTACCTTGATTCACTTTATACCCATGTTGTCTTAGCAATCTAAATTCAAGAGCTGTAGCATATAAATTGTCTTTGTTCGAGGCAACAGTACTGCCACGCTCAATACTTATATTCTTCAAAGTTTTCTTTATTTCATCTCCAAAGTGATAGGACAACCCAAGTCTTTGTATTGTATCAATAAGCTCAAGTTTCTCCAAAGGATCCACCACATTTTCAAACATCATCCTCACTTCTTCCTTTAGCTTGCTTGATTGTTCCTTGTATGATTCATCCTATATGCACAAGTAACAAGAAGTTTTTGTTAGCTTGCTGCAAATTTTGCTTCATTACGAGAAAAAAGGAAAAGCAAAAAAAAAATGGTGTTAAGTGCTATGTAGATATGCACTAACAATGTAAAATATACCTGTACAAAATCGTTTCTAAGTGACTGAACATAATCATAATCCCAAATAGGAGGATGGTAATCAGCCGATCGTCTAATTACGGTATTGTCTTCAACAGAAATTTTGTTTGTAGCTTCACATCGTGAGGCAAAAGAAACAAATAACCTACGGAAGCTTGACCCATCATATGAGAAGCGTTTCCATTTTGATTGTATGGGAAAACTGCAAATTGAGAATGAATTAAACATGCAAGAAGCCATCTACTCAGATTGATGGTTATCACTTGATGTGAAGAACATATTACAACAATGCATAACTATATATATAGAAGTAATTTTTGTTGATACATGCACTAATGATGCATCTATTGTTAGTGCCTTTATTTTTTAAATAAATTATATTTTTACAGTGTGTTGTTAATGTTTATTTAGTAATAGTAAGTAACAATATGATTCACATGCTTTTATTTTGATTTTACCTTTTGTCTCTTTGATTTTTATTTTAATAACTAATTTTGACTCGTTTTTTTTTTTCGGTGTTTATAGTGGGTTGTTACTGTTAATTCAATGATTATAGAGATATATTTATTTAAAAGAAAAACCGAGGGTAGCCCAGAGAAATGACCGCAAACATGACCAAAATCTTGTAATCTTGATGTTATTTACGTAATTAAATGAAATAATATTTTATTTAAATAAATATTAATAATTTTATTTAAATTTAATTAAATATTAAACGTAATTATTTTAAATAAATATTAATATTTCTCGTATTTAAGATCTTGATTTTAAGAATCTAAGTATAAAAATTAGGATTTTAACATTTATTTTATAATTAATTATTATTTTATTATATTTAAATAAAGTTATTCATATTAATTTATAAATCCTTCACTATTTTTATTTTATTTAATTATAAGGTGCCATCTTATTATTTATTGATGATGCATAAGATTTACCTATTAAGAGACATTATATAAAAATCAAAATATTTACATTAATAACTTGCGTAAAATTTTAAATTTATATATAAATTTAAAGCCAATATATTAATAGTTTTTTTGTATAATAATTTTTTCTTAAAATTAATTATGTTACTAAAAGTAAAAAAAAATCTTATCCATTATATTAATAGCTTTTGTAAAATTATAGAATATTATATAATTATTCCTTCACACTTACCTTTAGTTTTAGTTTTAATAAATTATTCAATGTTAAAAAATTTATAAAAAAACAATTTAAAATTTTAGAAGTTAGCAGACTATATTTTAACTAAATTAAATTATTTTTTTTAAATTCTTAAATTGAGAAATATATTACTTTAAAATTTAAATAAACTAATGTAAATTCCATATTTAAATTTACTAATATTGAAAATAATAAATATATGAAATACAAATTGATATTTTTAAAAATTGTTTGTGAAATGTAAAAAAACCACCATCAATATATTTAAAAATAATTCATATATTTATATAATGTTATTTTTACTTTTGTTGAGCAATATATATATATTTGAATAAGAGCAATATAAATTATTCTACGTTGTTAGTATTTGCAAAAATGGTTCCTGGAATTCAGTAATGTATTAAAAAGATCATTTATCTGCTTTATAATGATTAAAAAATCAACTGCGGTATTGGATAAGGGTTGGTTTCGGCTTTTGGGTGGATTCAGTTTTGCAACTTTTATAAATATGTACTAGTTAATTTTAACTCTATGTTTTGGTAATTAAGGAAAATATTTAAAAAGGCATAAAATTAAAAATAGGTGTAAACGTTAGTACCCAAAAAAGGATTAATATTTAAATTATATTTTTTTAACATTTTTTATTGCAATTAGTATTTAAATTATTTTTTCCACAATTTGGTACATTTATTAGCTAAACTGTTATGTGTATTTCATAAAAGGCTTAACTCATATATTAGAACTTTTTGGTACTTAACTAATTTTTTTTGTCATAAGTAGTACCTAAACTATTCTTTACCCATTTTACACGAAAATGTTATATCTATTAAAAAATCAATAAATAAACTTAATTTTTTTTAATTCTTTCATTCCCTTTTATTCCTTTACATTATTTCTCTTTTTATTTTTATTTTTATTTTTATTTTTTATTTTTCATTTCTTCCTCCTTTATAATGTCTAGCAATACTAGCAATCCTTAAAATTCACCTTCTCAAGGTCGAGACGCTGATGATTATTTTTTTTTTGAACTTCACCATTTGCCAGCTCGATCTAACAGGATAAAAAAAAGTTATTTCATTAATCAAAACCAATATTTTCAAAACACGTATCGGGCTGGATTAAATTATAAAGTATTGGTTAAAAGTCTAATAAGAACATGTAATTTAACCCAATACAGGGAGACACAAAACCCCTCATAATGAGAGGTGGCAACTCTTGTATATTTAACTAAGGTCTGTGTAACACCCTCATACTTGACACAACTGCCTAGTCACAGCACCAAGGTGTTACATTCGTTGTCAGAGCAACAACTATTAATTTCAATTCATTTTATCATTTTAACCGAACTACTAAGATCAATTAGCGTTAACAATACAATTTAAAAACTTATTTAATTTCAATTCAAACTTCTAACAACTCTCGTAACAGTTTATAATTGGAAGATACCAAATTACAAAGTTTTCAAAACCTCGAGCCATCATCGCAACGTTGGGGGTTCCTCATTGCAACATCACCCACTATCTTACGCTCGTAGCGACGTGGTGAACCTGTAATTGCAACATTTATTTTATGTCCAATTGATTTCCGTCCTATCATTTCTTATCACTTACAATCAAATTTATTTACCACAATTCTACCAATTTCACTCTGCATATCATTCACATGTAACTATTTTCAATTTTAATATCATATGTGTCGAAACCATTTTTAAAATCGAGTTTTGGAAAATGGGAATCGACTTTAAGAAAAACGAAAACGGGAGTCGCCACCAATCTTTTTAAGTGTGATTGGATCACCGATAAAATGTTTTGTTTAAAATCATTAGTTTTGGTCTACGAGATCAAGAAAACAAGTTCGGGAGTCGATTACGAATGAGGAAGGGTTAGCACCCTCGTAACGCCCAAAAAATTGGTACCTAATTGATTATCGAGTGTCTTTAATGTCGGAAATTTAAAAGTTTTAGGATACAATCCTCTTTTTAATTAGAGTGTTTTAATTTGAAAAAAATTAAGGCTTACCTATTTCAAACGAATCAAAATACCACATCTAGTAAGTTAGGACGTAATATTTTTGAGACTTTTGATGCTAAACTCGCCTTTTTTGAAAATTTCTATCTCGAAACAATAAAACGCCATATCTAGTAAGTTAGGACACAATGTTTTGAAATCCCAAGATAGTTGCTCATATTTTGAAAACCTTAAAATTTAGAAGGATGCTTGACTATTCGATCTCAACGAGAAAAGTTGCAACCCAGTAAGTTAGGGCACTACTTTTCTCGAAGCTTCCAAACACCAAACATTGCCTTTTTATTTTTGAAAACTTTGGAATCTCGTTTTTTAATTAATGCATGAGGAATCATATTAACATTATAGAATATAACATACAAGATAGCATATTATCGTAATAGGTGAGTAAAAGCATGAATTTAAACAAATTTTAAACAACAAACATGGCAAACTTAAAACATGTAAAACGTACATACAAAAAAAAATATACGACATACATTAAAAATGAATAAGTAAGCATATAAACATATAAGGTATAATTCAACATACATTTTAATAAATCAATAGACAAAAAATGATGCTTGGCATACAATTTAACATAAACATGCCTAAAATAATACCAACATACATGTCAATTCTAAAATACGACCTTTAATAATAATTATAAAACAGCATTTAATATATAAATGATATATTCAACATATAAAAAAGAATTAGTGTATATTAAAAATGTAATATAAAGTGAGTAATTATTGATAAAATATATCTAAAATATAAATTGAAGAACAATAATTAATAATAAATTTCAAAATAAGTCAAGTATAATAATATAATATAAATAGTATATATAATAAAAGATAAATTTTTTATAGCATGTAATATAAAAGTATACAAGTTAAAAATATTTAATAATAATTTGCCAATTTTAAAAATTATATAATAAGTAATTTAAAATAAACAATATAATAATATATAAATATGAAATAATATAGGAAAATAATAATATAATAAATAAGGTTTATATGTATATAAAAATAATAAAAAGTAATATATATGAACTTTTTAAAATAAATAAAGTATATAAAAAAATATTATGATATATAGTAAAATATAATATGTAATAAATATATATAAATAGAATATAATGAAATATAATATGATAAGGGATATATAAAATAATAATAATAATATAATAAGTATTCTACATATAAAAATACAGTAACATAAATAGTATATAATATATTACATATAAAAAAACAGAATAAATATATATATAATAAAATATATAATAAAGAATTTTTTTTAAAAATATATAATAATAATCTAATGAATAATATATACTATTTTATATAACTAATATTTTTAAAAAATAATATAAAATGAAAAGGATTAAAATTGAATTTAATTAAGAAATCTGGGGATTAATTTTGCAAAATAATAAAAATTCTGGGCCTGATTGAAATACGTGTTAAATTCAGAGGACTCACTGGGCAATTTAGCCTTAATCCCAAAACGACACCGTTTCACAAATACTGTTTTAAAATTACTGTGAGGACTAAATTGAAACAAAATTAAAATATTAGAGCTAAATTAAAAAATAAATAAAATGAAATATAAATATTGAAAAATGTGGGAGGACCAATTGAGTAATTAACCCAATCTTCAAAAACACGCGGATCCTAAGCCTTGAAACGACGCCGTTTTATGCTTATTGAGTTAAACCCAAAACGGCATCGTTTCGTTAGGGCTATATAAACCAAATGTTAAGCTTTAAAATCATTTTTGCACTCTGTTTCAAAAAAAAAAACGAAGAAGAATTCTCTGAACGAAGGCCTGGGGTGAGTTCCCGGAATGCCATCGTGCCTCAGTCCAGGGGTTTGTACGCGCTCACGCGCCCTCGTCTACACCGCCATCTACGGTGATCGGAAACTGGAAAATTTCCTTTTTCCAATGCGAGTCAGAATGGTACGTTTCCTTTTTTTTACTGTTTACAATATATATATATACATTAAAAAAATCACCTTTGTGTTTCTCGATTAACTGTAGTTCCCTCTTTCTGTATGAAAAAATGCCCTTTTTTATTGAATCTCTATTTTTATATGCCAAAAAAAGATCCATCTACATTGTTTGAAATCCGGCCTTTATAGGCTTTTTACAATACAAATCTTTGGTATCTTTTTGTTTGCTCGATTTCTTGCCATATATTGTTGGTACTGTTCCTTTTGTTTCCTTTTACAGGTGAGTGAAGAAATCTCGACGGAGGATGCGCCGATTATGGCGCGATGTGCCGCTGGAGTCACGGCGCTGATGGTGTGTAGCTGGATCGACGCGAGATGAAACGGCGTGACTCGGGACCAGAGTTAAGGGTGAGGTGAAGGGGCGTGTCTGTTGCGGCGCGAAGCTTCTGGAAACCCTAGGGTTCCCAGATTTAGTTTAGGCATTGGGCCTCACTAGTTTGGGTCTGGCTCGTGTATTTGGGCTTGGGTGTAACGGATACTGGGTAGTGGTAGGCTTACTGGGTTGTAACTGGGTGTAGGGATTGTTGGCTTCAAAGATACCCGAACTTTGGGCTTTTGTAAACGGACTTTATTAATGGACTGTTTCATAAATAAACATTTATTTATTTATTTTTTATTCTTGGTTTTAAGGCCCGGGTAAATTTGGGTTATTACAATATGTTTCTAGATCAAATTTATAAGATTAACACAACTGTCAAGATTTTACCAATAAATCCATTAATACATCATATTAAAATTATTCACTTAAGCTATTATTATGTATTAGCAATTCTATCACTTATAATAATTTTTTAGCATCACACTCTTCTGCTATTTTTCCTCTCCCTCCTATCCGTTTCACATCCTTTATGCACATGTATTTATACGAGAATTTATGACTTTTAATATTGTATGCTTGTATGCAACATTAATTTCAATTTTACTATTTACATAATTTTAGCAAAGTTGTCAACTTGAGTAGCAGTCACTAAAGTATTTATATCTTGGCCTACAATGTTCCAAATGAAGATCCTTTTCTTGTTTTTGAAATTACACTCAATGACCTTTTTACTATAAAAATTTCAGAAATTCAACTTAAGCCAATTTATACAGTAAATTATTTTAATTTTCCACTGTTTTGCTGCTAGGCAGCTTTGAACCTTCTCCACTAAAAATTAATTATCTTTCAGTACGGGGACTCATATAATGTTGTTTGTTTCCCTTAAAAATAAACTCATCAATATTTTAAGAATATAAATTTTATCTCCTAAATTTTTTTGTAAAATTTGTAATAAATTTTCAAAGTCAAAATAAGGGAACCCGAAATCATTCTAACATTGTCTCACAAAAATTCATATATCTCATAATCTACAATTTCATTACTTATACCGTTTCTTTTATGCAAAACTAGACTCGATAAGATTTAATTCTATATTTAATTAAACCTCTAAATATATTTATACAATTTTTAGTCAATTTTAAAAGTTAAACCACTGCTTTTGTCGAAAACTATTTTAATGAATATATTAACTTATTATGATTTATATCACTCATACCAGTACTTAACATTTATTTTACTTATCAACTATTAAATTTTTATTCAAGATCACTTAATTATGTATATCATCACACTTAATTATGTATAATTCAATTTAATCAAGAACATATAGTTTTATCATAACTATTAATACACAAATTATATCATTATCTATATATTAAAAAATAATTCATATATTTATATAATGCTATTTTTACTTTTGTTGAGCAATATATATATTTGAATAAGAGCAATATAAACTATTCTATGTTGCTATTATTTGCAAAATGGTTACTGGAATTCAGTAATGTATAAAAAAAATCATTTATTTGCTTTATAATGATTAAAAAATCATATGCAGTAAGCATGGGATGTTGTACGTGATAAACATGGCAATTAAATTGTTGGTTATCACCAGTTTCTTGGTAAATGTTCGATTTTTTATGCTGAACTTTAAGGCATTTTTGAGGGTCTCAAACTTATTCAACGAAGAGGACATGATCAAGTCATCATTCAATCTAACAGTTTGGGAGTCGTTAAAGCCATCCTTGGTAATACTTCCACTGTCTCAAATTCTGCCTTGATTAGGCAAATCCAAAATATCTTATCTTAGGAATCCAGTGGTTTTTGCGGTATATCTCGAGGGAGTAGAATCAAGCTGCGGATTGCTTAGCTAAACAATCCTTGATTAAGAAAGACAACTTGCAAGTGTTTGATCTCCCCCCTACGATGGTTCGCCCCTTTATTGATATGGATAAGTCTAAGGGTAGTCCTTTTACTCAGAACGTTGCTATGTAACTAGTTTAGCTTTATATTTTTGTCATAAAAAATAAAAATCATCTATGGTATTCGATAAGGGTTGGTTTCGGCTTTTGGGTGGATTTAGTTTTGAAAATTTTTATAAATATGCACAAGTTAATTTTTTTTATAGAAGAAAGAAAGCATCATAATGCCTTCTTTCAATTTGTTCTTACAATGTCATCTAGTAGTTTATCTTCCAGAAGTAATTTCTTAACATGAAATGAAGGAAATTCTATCTTAACTAAACTTTCTACATTTGAGTAACAATTCATTGCTAACCAGTTTGCAGCCATGTTTCCTTCTCTGCGCACAAATTGGAATTTGACATCAACAAATTGTTGTTGCGTCATCTTTATTTTCCTGATTATAGTCATTGTAGGCGTACTCCTCAACCTCTACTTAATCATCTCTACTGCTGTCATACAATCTATTTCAAGAATAACCTTATCATACCTTCTGATCTATGGCATTTCTAGGCCATGAAGGATAGCTCACAACTTAGCATTCACCGCCTATCCCCTTCCGATGAACTTTTAAAACCTTCAATCCAATTCCTAGCAGAGTCTCTCAAAACACCTCCAACAGTCGACCAATTCCCATTTGTATTTGCCGCTCCATCCGTATTAATCTTGATCCATCCACTGTTGGACGGACGCCATTTAGTCGAACTGCCTCTGAAATTTCCAGCAGCATTTCTATTCTTATTTGTATCACACAAATTAACAGAGAAACATTCAGCAGCTCTTACAATATCCTCCACTCTGCTCCTCACATGTTGAAATACAAAATTGTTCCTATTTTTCCACAACATCCAGCACATTACCCCAAATATAGTTGATGTCTCAATCCTTCCAATTCCCATTCTGTACTCACTTCTAAGGTTAGCAGACATCCACTTATTCATCACCTTCCCAAAAAAACTAGGAACATCATCCACAGAGAGTATATTCTTCCACACTTCAGCAGTAGCTCGGCAATCTCGTAAAGTATGTCAGTCAGTTTCTTGAACATCCCCACAAACTAAACAACTTGCATCATTAGTCATCCGTCTCTGTACCCTCCCACAGTTTGTGAGAATTTTCCTATGTTTAACTAGCCATAAAAAATGCTTAATTCTTGGATGCAGTAAATTTTCTCATATTGCCTTCCACCCATTAAGATCATACAGAGAATCATTCTTGACAATACTATTGTACGCAAACTTAACAGTGAACTTACCATTGTTAGTGGCTTGCCAGAGACATACATCTTCCCCAAAGGCATCATTAGGTGGGTGACAAGTAGCTATGTATTCCTTAACCTCTGTACAGAACATGTTATTCAACTCTGACCATTCCCAACAACCATTAGCATCAACAAAATTAGCTACCTTTATATGTATCGGGACCTTTGTATTAGGAAGCAAATGATTAAGTAGTGGCCCCAACCTAAGAATCCAACCATCCTTTATAAAGCTGCCAGATTTACCATTTCCTAGACTCTAATACAGTCGCTGGAGAAATAGAATCCAACCATCCTTTATAAAGCTGCCAGATTTACCATTTCCTAGACTCTAATACAGTCGCTGGAGAAATAGTTTCCATACTTTTTCTTGCGAACTCTATACATAAGAACACATATTTCAATTAATCGAATGGGGACAACCTTCCACCATTTTGTACTTGCTACGCAAAGCTCTTACCCATAACTCATTCGGCTTTGTCACAATCTGGTATGCAAGCTTCATTAAATAGGAGATATTAGTAGGCACTAATTTCCTTAAACTAAGTCCTCCTTTCATTGGATCTTGACAACAACAGCCCCATTTAATCAAAGACACTTTCTTTCCACTACTTGTCAAACCCCAAACAAATTGGCTGCCTATCTATTCAATCTTCTCACACATCCCTATTGGAATCATAGAGGACTGCATAAAATACCCTGGTATAGCTAGTAACACTGATTTCATGAACGTCACTCTTTCTGCAAACGACAACAGTTTACCATCAAAGCCATTCAATCTTTTCTGTACTTTATCAACAACAAATTGAAAAGTTCTCTTAGTAGTTCGATCGCGTGATTTTGTGTGATAAGTTTTATAAATTTATAATTAAACGTTCTTGAAACTAACTATTATCGCGATGTAGGCAAGTGTACCTATCGAACAGTAGTATAGTTTTAGCAAGACAGGATTGTCGAACCCAAAGGAACTAAAAGTACTAGTAATGACTATCTTTTTGTTATCTAGCCTAAGAATAAGGGGTTTTTCTTTAACTAACTAATTATCTAAACTAAGAATTCACAGAAAATAGAATTGGGGAATTACATTTGGAAAAATGATTGAATTAAGACAATACCAAAGGAAGAATCCACCTAGACTTCACTTGTTATTCTAACTCCGAATCGAACGATTTATTCATTTAACTTGTTCCGTAAAGATTCCTAAGTTATGTTATTATCCCTATTCAAGACTAATAATGTCTAATCCCTAGATTGAATAATTGAGATTTTTCTCTAATTAACACCCTAGGGTTGCATTAACTCGATCTATGGATCTCCTTATTAAGTTTTACCCTAATCCGGCAAAATCTTGCCACCCTATCTCTAGGCGTGCAATCAACTCCGGTTAATTATGACAAATGTACTCTTAGACAGGGTCTATTCCTCTTCTGAATAAGAGCTTATCTTGAATCAGTATCCTGAGATATCAAAACATGAGTTAAAAACACATAGTTAAGAACAAGTTAAATATTTATCATAGAATTCAGAAAATAATAACAAGATTCGTCTTAGGTTTCATTCCCCTTAGGTATTTAGAGGATTTAGTTCAGAACTAAAAAGGAAAACATCTTAGAAGAATAATGAATACAAAACATAAAGAAAACCCAAAACTCCTGAAGGGAAATTGAGAGGAGATCTTCAGTCTTGATGATGAATCCGACTTCTGAGATGGATCAATTAGCTTTCTTCAAGTAATTCCTTCCTTCCTCCTTGTGCCTCTCCCTATTCTCCTCTTCTAGGGTGTATTTATAGGCCTTAGAATGCCTAAAAGCCCTCAAAATTTGCTTTTTTTCTGAATTGGACTCAACTTGGGCTCGACAGGGACTCACCCGTGTGACACGCCCTTATGCGATTACTTCAGGCCGTGCTCGAGCCTGTTAGACTAGCATGAACGTGTGTTATACTCGTGTGAGTCGTGCTTCGATTTTTCTTAATTGACACGGCAGTGTGGTCTACCCGTGTGAGGAAGTCCAGGTCATGTTGATTTCGTACTTTGGCCCATTTTCTCCGTTTTTGGCCCATTTCTCATTCCTTTCGCTCTCCTATGCTCGCCTAAGTATAAAACATGAAATTAAAGCATTAGGGGCATCGAATTCACCAATTCTAAGGAAAAGTCATCCATAAAATCTGTTAAGCATGGAGTAAAAATATGTATAAATTACGGTTTATCATAGTTCTTTTATGGAAAAGTGGTACCCCTAAATAAGTGCCCAAATCAACTTCCACTTGAAATCCTAAAATAGTCGTAAGCATATTGTGAATTAGTTCCTCCGTATTAGCCGAAAAACAAACTTTCGACTTACTAGGATTGATTTTATGACCAGAATGAAAATAAAATTGCTCAAGAATTATTTGAAAACAGCTAGCATTGTCCACATTTGCTTCTCCAAATAAGACCAAGTCATTAGCAAAAATAAATGAGAGGGACTCGGCCCATTTCTGCCAAACATAATAGGCTTCCACTTCCCTTCTGAAACTGCCAAATTGATCGCATGACCAATCTTTTCCATTGCCAAAACGAATAAATAACGCGAAATTGGGTCTCTTTGTCGTACACCCTTGGTAGGATAAAACTCATCTGTTAGCCTCCATTGCACAAAATTTACATAGAGAAAGTTAAAGCACACTTTATAATAATACGAACAAAATTTTTAGGCAACTAAGCATCTTCGAGAGTATCCTTAAGAAAATCCCACCGTAACTGATCGTAAGCTTTCTCCATATTTATTCTTCTGCCCTTTACGAACCCTCATTGAATGTATCACCTCTTGAGCAATAACAACATTGTCCATAATATTCTATCCTCCAACAAAGCTAGTTTGATTGCCAGCAATCAAAAGTGGCATCAAAGGTTTAAGTCAATTCGCAATTACTTTAGTAATGATTTTATACGAGACAGTGCAGATGTAACGCCTCAAATTTCTGTAAATTCGGCTTTTGTGATGGTTGAGCATGGAAATATCTGAACAATTGCTTTTGTGTTATTTTGGGATTTAAATGTGTGGTTAAGAGGATATGTGCTTTAGGGTGTGTTTGGAAGGTCCCAAGTTCGAGCCTTAACTTGGGCTAAATTTTGGTTTTTATTTGGATAAAGCTTGACTTTTGGTTAATTGGCTTATGAGAATTTATTGGTAGGAACTTAACAGAATGGGCCTGCTGGTCTGGTGGTTAAGTGGAGTGTCAGTCTGCTTAAGGCCTTGAGTTCGAATCTCTGCAGTGGCTTTGGGATTATTTTTGCTACAAGTTTTCGCTAAATTTTGAGTTTAGGGTTTAGTGAAAATTAGGGGTTTACGGTATGTCCTTATTTTCCTTCTTTTTAAAAAAAAAGCTTTTTCCTCTGCTGTTTTCTTCTCCCAGACCCTTGCTGCCAAAAATTTTGTTTCTTTTTCCCCTCTCCACTGTTTTTCTTTCTTTTCGATAGTGGTGACGTATTGCAAAAGGATTCGCCGGCTCGGTAAGTATGGTTTTATTTGCTATTTAGAGATTGTTTAAAAGGGATTTTATTTGCTATTTAGGGGATTATCAAAGTTCTGTGGATGGCTAATCACATTCTAAACAGCGAAGAATCACCGTTATTCATTGAAGGTAAGTAGATCTTTCATTTCGGGATTTGCCTATTCTTAGTAATTGAACTTAAGTGACTAATTTTGGGTTCGCTATGAGCGATTTTAGGCTTTGGAGTGCTCGTGGTTGGATTAGCAGTGAAAACGAACCAGGTGTGTACTCCGATTACGCAAAAAATGAGTTTCAGTGAAAGCTAAAAAGTTGCTTATTGAGCCACACAGGCGTGTGGTCTGCCAGTGTAGTAGCCTGCGTCGCGAGACACGGGCATGTCACTGATGAGCTAGGCCGTGTGTGCGCCACCCGAGCACGATGGACACAGGCGTGTGAGGGATTGTAGGTCGTGTGTGAGGCACGGGCTCAGACAAATGGGCCGTATGGGCCACATGGGCGTGTGGGCCTACACAGGTGGATCACACGGGCATGTGAGAATCTGGGCCTGGCCGTGTGATCAACACAGGCAAGGCCAATTTGGGCCGTGTGACCCACATGGGCGTGTAGGCCTACACGGGCAGGGAACACGGGCGTGTGAGTCCAATTTTACTGATTTGTTCTGTAAGGTTGCACGGGTCGCTTAAGTCCACTGTGACCTGATTGTAGGGGCGGTAAGTGTTACTTAGTCCCCATACTCTAATTGGTTACTGAAAAGTATGTTAATATAAGCATCTGTATCTGTCTGATTCTGTAAATCTGCTCTAACATGATGTTGATATGATCTGTTATCTGCGTAATAGCATGCCATGATATTTATGATGCATTGCATTGGGTTGGGATTGTTGTGAAAAGAAGGAAGTCTGAGAGCCGAGAAGCTTGTTATCTGGCAGATAAGCTGCATACTTATGATATATGCTGCAATGCAGTACTTTATGGTATGTAGGATTGGATGGCTCGATTATATCCCTATATACGGTGTGTAGGGGGGTTGATTTTATCCCCACATGGTGTGTTGGGTTGGACTGAGATGGTGCGCAGGGTTGGTGGGCATGTTTTCTGATATCTGATCTGTTATGCATGTGGTATCTGTATGGCTAAGGCCGAATAACTGTATTCTATTATCTGTTTGTATGCATGCTATTAGTGGGGATGTACACACTGAGTTTACGAAAACTCACCCCTTTGTTTATTTTATTTGTTAGGTAATCCTCAGCAGTAGATGGATCGGTGTGACGGAGGGCTCAATGGTGACCACTGTTAGACATTTACAGATTTTTGAGTAACACTTTATTTTGTCTGCTTTATTTAAATATAAGTTTTGGGATTAATATGTATTTGGACTCGAACTATTCTTGGGTTTATTTTAGGATTTTAAATTGTTAAATTATTGATTTATGAATTAATGATGTTTTAGCTTCCACGTTAACAAAATATTTTCACGTAATAATTGGAATAAGGATTTCCCGACTTAAGTAAAAATAATAAACTGAATGCTTTTTCACTTGATAAGGTTTCCTACAAGGGTTTCCTAAAAGTACTCTCATGTGACACCGCCAAATTCGGCCATAACGTCTTGGTCAGGTTTGGGGTGTTACAGCAGAGACTTATAGGTCTGAACTGAGTGATAAATTCCAGACCCATAACTTTTGGAATAAGTACAAGAAATATTTTATTAAAAAATCTCTCTAACGTACCATTCTCAAACACCCTCCTGACCGATGAGACTAAAGATTCCCCAACCACATTCCACTGCAATTGATAAAATTGAGCATGCAAACCATCAATTCCTGGGGCCTTAAAAGGTGCCATACCAAATAAAGCATCATAAACTTCTTGTGTAGTCAATTTTTGATCAAGTGCTGCTAGAAATTCAGCTTCCACTATAGGGAACATTCGCCTTACCAGGAATCTATCAATGTTACCCTTCTCCTCAGTGTATAATCTCTGATAAAAATACATAGCACCACATCCCATCTTCTAAATTTAGAGCATTAATCTGATTAACATATCTCCTATTATTAGCTTGAGAATGAAAATACTTGGTCTTACAGTCACCTAGTGTCAGCCAATTACTACGAGATTTCTGCTTCCACAGTAGTTCTTCATTATCAAGAACACTTTTTAGCTTAATCTGTAGTTCTTTTTCAAGGTCAACAAGTTTCCTTGATCGATATTTCTCCATACTCCTTTGGATTCCACTGAGCCGAGTTAAAATTGTATGTTTCCTCTTCAAAATATTACCAAAGACTTCTCTGTTCCACTTCTTTGCTGCTTCTATAAACACCTTTTAATGGATTATTCTACCATTGTATAATTCCTCCAACTGTCATTAACAAACTGCCCAAATCCATTATGCAACAACCAACCAGTTAAGAACCGGACTCTATCTTTGCACAAGTTAATTTTAACGCTATGCTTTGGTAATTAAAGAAAATAATTAAAAATGCATAAAATTAAAAATAAGTTTAAACCTTTGTACCAAAAAATATGGCTTAACATATTTAAATTATATTTTTTTTTCATTTTGGTATTTAAACTTTTTTTATCGCAAGTAGTACCTAAACTATTTTTTTTCACAAATTAGTACCTCGATTAGTTTATTGGAACCTAAACTGTTAAGTTTGTTTCAAAAAAGGCTTAACCCACATATTGGAACCTAAACTGTGTTTTTTCCCCATTTGGATACCTAACTAGTTTTTTGGTTATAAGTGGTACCTAAACTATTCTTTACCCATTTTACACCAAAATGTTATATCCATTAAAAAATTAGTCAGTAAACTTAAAAAATATTTTTAATTCTTTTATTCCTTAAATTATTTCTCTTTTTACTTTTATTTTTTCATTTTCATTTCTTCTTCATTTATAATGTCTAGTAATACTAGCAATCCTCAAAATTCTCCTTCTTAAAGTTAAGACACTGATGATTAATTTTGTTTCTGAACTTCACCATTTTCTAGCTCCATCTGTGTAACACCCCAGACTCAGCCTAGACGTTATGACCAGATCTGTAGGTATTACGTTTTCGTTTAAAAACCCAAGCTAAAATCTTAATCTAAAAAGAGTGTGATCTGATCATATTATTTTTGGAATACTCTTACAACGTATGATCTGATCGTATTATTTTTGGAATACTCTTACATTTTTTAGGAAGCCATGCATAGTACATATTTGTTTTACGTAAAAACGCTTAATTTGGAAATCATGATTTTGATAAGTGAACACGTATAACTTTTCTGACTTAGCATATTCTAAAACTTTCGTTATTAACTTCTATAAAACACATTCAAATTTGTAGCAGAAAATTCTTAGTTTGTTTAATTTTTAAAACCAAGCATTTATTTTAATTGACAAAATTCATGCAGAATTCATTAACTAAATAACAAAAAATTGAAACCAAAATTAAACCCAAAAATTTAGTCCAAAAAACAAAAGTCTAGAAAACTTAATTATTAATAATTCGAACCATGTTATGCAAGAAACGAATTCGAGTTCCCAGACACCGCCTAATCCTAATTCAGTCATTTACCTGAAATAGTGAAATGAAAGGGGTGTGAGCTATTAGGCTCAACGTGTAACTTAACTCAAATAGAAGCACAAATAGTATATAAAAAAACAAAATATCACGTACAATTTCATCAAGTTCAAATGAGCAAAATTGTGTAAGCATGATTATGTCAATGCAGAATTTCCAAAAAAATATAGTGCATATTTTTTTAAAAAACATCTTACCCAACTTCGCTACACACCAATTAGAATTCCTAGAACTCATCTATCCAAAACACACTAAAAAATAATTGTGGACTTTGCCACCAGAAATTATGCAAATAAACTGCTAGATCAGATATATGTGGTCAAACCACTATATGGCAGTCAAGCTACGATAACAGATGTGTGGTTAAACCACTAGATAGTGCAGATTATTAAACTGTCAGAACTTCCTCCTTTCCATATTATCCCAACCCCATGCGATGTGACGTGGCATGAAAATATAGAATTAGAATAGTAAGCATGTTGAACATGCATTCATATTTCTAATAGAAACCAATAAGCATGTGATTTCATACTTTACAAAATAGATATATCAGATTTCAATAATTACAAATCACTTTAATCAGAATAGCCACAATATCACATGCTATGGGAATTGAATAAAACATAACTTATCAATAATTGTATACACTTAACTAATCAAAAACATGCTAATGATGCTTACAAATTTACATATCAAAACCACGTTGTATAAGGCAACATACCTCTAGAATTTATGCAATCATATCTGAACAATAATTTTCTTTTAACAAACATCATACATATCACAAATCAAACCTATAGAATTACTAACCTCGAAACACACTTTAAAACATTACCCTAACTAAAATTTACAGAAGATGGGCCCACATGGCTTGGCAGACGACCTGGCACACAATTTAACACGTCTGTGTGATCCATACAGACTAATTAACCCAACCCGTGTGGCTCACATGGTCTGGCACATGGCCATGTGGCGTCGATAGTGAGTTTTTCGACTTTACACCGTTTGCTATTTTTATGAGATTGAATCAAACATCTAGTCGTTTTTCGATGTCATCACAACAACAGAAATTCCAAAGCCCCAAAATGACATCCAAACTGATTAATTAACAACCACACTAAGTCTAAAATAATTACTCGACCCTTATTCGATTAGAGTATTTGACCAAAAATGTAAGGCAATCAACCTAAACATAATAAAATAGTCCCTAACTAAGGTACACAGTCCCTTACCCTTGATGGAGTGTCGACGACAATGTTAATTCATTGAAGGGGTGTTATACGCTTCATATTTTACACTTAAACATAAACATAAATAAACCAGACTTGAAACTTACTAAACAACCAACATTAATCACAACCTCTTATTTGCACACTATCCGAATGGAACACTCATTCGTACAGGAGAAGGAGTAGAAACACTAACATGCAAATCTGACCATAATACTGGATACATCCGAGTACTCACAACTGATACATGAAGAATCTGAGATCAATGCTCAAACAACGAAAGGAGCAATAAGAAGACTGTAGATGTGCAATATGGTAACTAGAAAAAGAAAATGTGAGTATAACCAAACAAAAAGAGAAAAAGGAAAGAAATTAGAGAAAATTGAAAGGTGGAGAGAAAAATGGGAAGTAGAGAACGATAAGAGAGTGTGTGGAAGAGTGGGACGATTAAGTGGAAAGCGAGAGAGATTTTTTTGGTATATTAGTTGTTATCCTATCAGATCTCAAAGTGTTTGAAAATTGACCCACCTCCTGAGTCATAGACAACACAACAGAGGGGAAACAAAAAGAATTCCACTATTTGCATGCAATAAGATTCGAACACGGGACCCTTGGGTAACCTAAAGCTTTACCACTGAACCAGTAGTCTCTTTCTTGTCAACAACTAGCAAGAATACAATATAACCTATTTGTGACCAGTCAAGTGTAGGAATAAAAACAATAAAAAATCAAGAGAATTGACCTCTCACACACAAACACTACACTTAACCACTGAACTAGATCAATCCACTTTACACAAATCCTACAACACTTATCTAAAAATAGAGCGTGATCACTCTTGGCCCACTAACCTAATTTCTACTAACCTAATTTTTTGGATGTGACAACTCTCCCCTCTTTAAAAGAATTTTGTCTTCGAAATTCTAGCTGTCACCCCTCTCACTTAAGCACAATTTCCATAACTTTTCATTCCAAACTTACCACTACGCTACTGCTGCACAACTCTGATTTCATTGTAAGCCAAAAAATATTTCTAATGGACTTCTTATAGCGTTAACACAGATTATCTTAAGGGACTTCTACAGGATTATCACTAACGATTTTCTCTGCCCTAAATTCTCCAAAAAACACTATTGATAGAAAACATTTGGGTACAACAAATTCTTAATCTATACAAGGCACAATTAGAAAGACATAAAAGTACTAGCATTGACACTAGATGCGTCTTGAACCTCTCGACACCTAACCATATGATCCAATCTTTGGTTCCATTTCTAAGTCGAAGCTTGTATCTGATTAAGAGAGTGACGTGCAAAATCCTTAACATGGTACTCAATGGACCCACATTTAAAACATGCCCTCATTTTCCTCCAACACACCTAGATGGCGACAATAAAAAAACCACAAATTGGAGCCAAATCCACACATGCAACTACCTCAATCAGTTGAGGTCTATCCATTCTGGCTCGCTTCTAAGGTTGTAGATTCGAGTCAGTGGAATAGTTTATTCCTTTCTTTTTTCTCACTCTCTAAACAATCACTCTTTTCCTAAACCTCGATCTCATTCAATCGTAGTCGCTCAATCATTGACCCATGGCCCATAATTCCAGATTGGGCCCTAACGACCCTTTGCAAATCTCTAAGCATCTCTTAGGAGTGTTGCCTTGAGAAGAGGACTCAGCGTGAGCCACTTGACAACGTCCACCACGTCCTCGCGCACCACAACCACATATATCGTGTAAACTAATTTTACTTATCAACAGTTCATAAGTATAAAGTTTAGCTTATGTTATTTTTATATTCTAAGTCTAAAGTTTAGTAGAAGTAACTAATCTGAAATAGAGACTATTTAATTTCTACAGTCTCTAAAGTTTACCAATTGACTGAAGGAACTAAAATATAATTTAACTAAAGTACACATACCTACTTGGATCGGCGCCAGAGACTTGGATTCACATGTCTAGAATCTTAGTAAATTTTTGTACAAATTTACCCACATCAGATTTCCAAAAATTTTCTAAAAATCAGGAATTTCAAAAACAAATTATGCTTGCATTTTTTTTTAAAACCAAAAAACATAGCCCAAGTTTTGAACTTGACTTTGATACCACTAAATGTAACACACTGGACTTGACCTAGACGTTATGGCTAGATCTGGAGGTATCATGTTTTTCATTTAAAAACCCAAACTAAATCTAACTTTGAAAATCATGTGATCTACTCATATTATTTTTGAAAATACTCTTACATGTTTTTAGAAAGCCTTGCGTAGTACTTATTTATTTTATGGCAAAACACTTAATTTGAAAACCATGATTTCTATAATGAAAAGGTATAACTTTGTCAAGTTAGCATATTCTAAAACTTTCGTTATTAACTTTCACAAAACTCATTTCAAATTTGCAGCAGAAAATCCTTAGCTTGTTTAATTTTGAAAATCAAGTATTTATTTTAATTAACAGAATTCATGCAGAAATCATTAACTAAATAACAAAAACTCGAAACCAAAGTTCAATCCAAAAATTTAGTCCAAAAATCAAAAGTCCAGAAAACTTAATTATTAAAAATTCAAACAATCTTATACGAGGAATCAATCCGAGTTCCCAAATGTCGCCTAATCCTAATTTAGTCGATTTAGTCGATTACTTGAAATTGTGAAATTAAAAGGGTGAGCTATTAAGCTCAATGTGTAACTTAACTCAAACAAAAGCACATATTATATATCAAATAGAACAAAATATCGCAGAGAATTTCTTCAAGTTCAAATGAGCAAATTTGTGCATGCATAATTATGTCAGTGCAGAATCTCCAGAAAACATAATGTAGATTTTTCAAAAAACTTTCTACCCAACGCTACACACCAATTAGAGTTCCTAGAACTCGTCCATCCAAAACACACCAACAGACAAATGTGGACTTTGCCACCAAAAATTATGCAGATAAACTGCTACATCAAATATATGTGGTCAAGCCACTATATTACAATTAAGCTCCTAGAACAGATGTGTGGTTAAACCACCAGATAGTGCAGATCATTAAACCATCAGAACTTCCTCTTTTCGATATTACCCCAACCCCATGCAATGTGGGCTTTTTTTTATAAAAATAACCCTAAAATTTTGAATAATTATAAAAAGGACCCACTTTTTTGATTATGTACGTAAATGACATGAAATGAATAGCGAAAGTTGGTGGAGCCAAAGAGATTGACGCCACCAACATGCCATGTCAGCCAATCGGATTTAAAAAAATCAATTTTTATAGTAAAGCCATAGAGAATGGTTCCACTTGGATAAATACCATATAAATAGCAAGATTTCTTAATAATTTGGGGGCTAAAAAAAATAATGGTGGTGGAGTCATAGAGAATGGTGCCACCACTTTAATGTGTCACCTTTTTTTATAAGTGTTTTTTTCATTTTAAATATAAAATTGATATTTTATTTGGTGGAGCCATAGAGAATGGTGCCACCACTGTCAGATTTTTTTTAAATGTGTTTTTTAATTTAAATTAAAATTGATATTTTATTTGGTAGAGTCATTCTCTTTGGCGTGATCAAATGGCTATATATAACCCGAATGGCAGTTCACTCTAAGTTGAAGATTTTTATTTTATTTTATTATGTTAGAGGATGAATAAGAGAGAGCTGAGGATTTTTTTTTTATATTTTGGTGTTTCTATTTATTTAGAAAGTTTATTATTTGAAGGTATGTTTTATTTAACGATAATTCGATGGAGCTTCGACATCGACAAATTTAATGATTATTTCGGCGACAATTTCAAGTAAAAATAAGGTGGTCTTAGTTGTCAGTTATTTATTTGGTAAAAGGTTCAAATTGGTTATGCAACCAACAGGTGGATTATTTGGGATTCTCTAGGTCAACGGGATGATTGAAGGTCCATTAGAATCTCAAATCAAACCGCATGAGTGAGATCATTAATATAAACAACATTCGAGCTGCAAGATAATAATATTGAGAAACTTGCTCTGTCGGTTTGCTCGTGTTGCGGTTAAACATTGTATTTTTCAATTTGTAAGACACAATACTGTCAGTCTTGAACAAAATCGTTTAATTATCTTTTATTTGTAAGACAGAATGTTGTCGGTCTTGAACAAAATCATTTAATTATGTATTATTTGTAAGACCCAATATTGTCGATCTTGAACAAAATAGTTTAATTTTTTTTTATTATTGAGAAAGTTGCTTGTATTGTAAAATTATATATTGTAAGTTAAGTGAAATTAGTTTGGAATGTTGCAAATGTAAAATTATATTTTGTAAAATATAGTTTGTGAATTATGTAAATTGATAGTTATTTAAAATGTTGGATATGTAAAATAATTTTTATTTAAATTATTTTTGAAATGTGAATTAATCTTTTGATAAGGGGTATTTTTAAAAAAATAAAAAAAGAGAGGACCAAAAAAAAAGTTTGGGAATAATGAGAAAGGGAAAAAGAAAGAAAGCACGAGAGGGATTTGGCTTAAAAAAGAATGAGAAAAAGTTTTTACGCATAAAATAAAAAATATACTGGGGCATTTTTAAAAGAAATAAAAAAAGATCAAAAAATAAATATGAAAATGCTTTACTGACTGATCACATCATGTCAGTCGCATCAGCGGCGTCAGTGACATGACTGCTTTGGAGGAGGCTTTGTTTTTTCTTTTTAATATCAAAATAGAATAGAAAAAAGAAAAACTTATCTACGTTGAGTTCGGGAGGCTAACTGCTTCTTTTAAAAGGGAGGGTGGGCCTCTTTTTTCGTCCCCCTAAATTTGAAATAGGAGAGAAGAAGAGAAGAAGTTTAGAGAAGAAAAAAAAAGGAGTTGTGTTTGTTTCGAAGTTAATAAATGCGATTAATGAATGTAAACATATTTTGATGTGCATGTATTATATTAAAAGTTGTTATTGTAATATAATAATTAATTATATTTAATTTATGAAGTGATTTATTTTTTTAAATTATGCAAATATCATAATATCTTCTTGAGTAAACATTGATCACATTTTATCAAGGGTCAATGAAATAGTAAAATTGTTAAATCATAAAATATTTATTCACATTTAATATATGATATTTATTTATAAAATGTGGTATATTTACTAAAAGTTTAGTACACTATTCAAACTCAGAACATATTTCATAAGGGTTGGACATTGTTGGAGAAAGGTAGAGTTTTAGATAAAATTTAATTTTGATGTAATAGCTTGAAATGGCCATACAACACTAAAAGTTAGGTTTTCACAAAAATGTTTAGAATGCTACTGAATTAAATCTAATGGAATGATAAAGCAAGATAGGGTTGGATAAATAAATGATACATGCTGGCATCCGAAGAGAAAGTTAAAATTATTTAAATAGTTCACGAAATTGAAAAATCCGACACATAAAATTGGAGGTAACCAATATGCTTCTGCATGGCAAGTAATAGTAAGGTATCGTATAGCTACATTTTTTGAACCGTCTTCTATGTATTACAAGGATTTTACTCCAAATTTTTTGTACTAATTTATTATCATTTTGGCACGGAATTTCCTTATTCATATTTAGATATTAATTTTTTATATTAAATTTTAAAAAAATGCATATTTCATCTAAAAATATATATTAAGATATACTTAAGATATTAATTTTTTTATTTTTCCATAAATTTTAATTTTATAGACACTTATCATATTTTTATAAAAAATTTACCATATAGGATAGGTATTGGGTATTGAGGTCGCGGATCCATTTTCTTAAGTACAGCGCGAACGAGGAAATCATGCCTTACTTATAGTTGGCCGAATTTGGGCATGTCACATTGATCCGGAGGTTCGACCTGAGGGTAGACCTAATATCCGCCTTGGTTGAGCGGTGGCTCCCGGAGACCCACACTTTCCATATGTTGTTCGGGGAATGCACGATCACATTGGAGGATGTCACTATGCAACTTGGGTTATGAGTTGACAGTGACATGCTCACAGGATGAAGCAAAGTGTTGGAACCTTCAGTGGTATGTAACAAATTGCTTAGACAATCCTCTAATGATGGGGAACAAAACTTCACAAACTTGACATTCTCATGGTTAAGAGTAAATTTCAAGGACTTATTGAGCATCGCCACTGAGAACGAGCTAAGGAATACTGCTCGAGCCTATATTCTTCTACTGGTAGGGTGGGTACTTATGCCGGATGCAACATCTAATAGGGTCCACTTATATTCTATTCTATCAGAGGATTTCAACTTAATTGGTATTTATAGCTGGGGATCATGTAACATCCCGAATTAGGGCCTAGTTAGAACAGTGGTTTCGGGACCACAAATATGACATAAGAAAGTTTATTTTAATATATTTTTATGGTCTACAATTTCACAAGTTGATTTCGTAAAAATTTTGTTCGAAAATTTCGACGTTTGGGCACTCAATTTGGTCAAAAGGACTAAATTGTAAAAAGTACCAAAGTTGAGTTCTACATGTTAGAGGTGTCAAATTGTTATGAAATTTTAAATTGGAGGTCCTTAAATGGTAATTAGACAATTGGTTAATTTTTGGACAAAAATAGACATGAAATGGGTGAAATAGAATATTTTTAAGTTAGGGGCATTTTGGTAATCTAATAATTAAAAGAATTAAAAAGGGAAAATAAGCCAAAATTGCTCATCTTCTTCCCCATCCAGCCAAATCTACCATGGAAGCCATGGATAGGGTTTGGTTCAAGCTTCCAAGCTCATTTGTAAGTGATCCCGAGCCCCGTTTTTAATGTTCTTTACATTTTTGAAGTCCAGGTAACTCAATTTACCTATTTCTACCATTATTTTGAGCTAGGGTTCATGTTTAAAAATTTACCCATGAGTGATATGCTGGTATTTTAAGGTCTAATGGTATATTATGTATGATTATGGTTAGAGGAATGACTTTTACTAAGTGATTTTTGATGAAAACGTCCGAAAGAAATGTTTTGTAAAAGTTACAAAATTGATCATGAAAGGGTGATTTAGTGGAAATTAGGGGCTGCTATAGTTATGAAAATGATTTGGATAGGCCTAAAATGCAAGGAAATTGAATAAAAATTCACTTTACGAGCCAAGGGGAAAAACTGTAATTTCAACAAAGTTTAGGGGCAAAAACATAATTTTACCAAAATATGATTTTTGGATGACTAATAATAAGACTAAATGTGATATTATAGATCAAGGAAAATGAGGATTGGACGTAGATCGGGTGAAAAATGAAAAATCGACGGTTAGGTTCCTTTTTGCTATTTTGGTGCCGAGGTAAGTTCGTATGATTTAATAAGCATGTTATTCATGTTATTGTGTATTTATTGGACATGGGAAAATTGATGGAACAAGAGATTCCATTGAAACGAGTATGTTTGTATGTAGATAATTCATTATTATGTTATTATGAAATTAATGCTTTGATATGGTATAAAATGTATACTTGTGTATGTATGAGTTGTTAGGCTTGGTTATGTGACTGATAATACCTAACGAGTTACGAGGTGATGAAAACCCCGGTTGGACCTTTGTAAATACTTAGGATATGGGTACTGAAACACCGTTGTGATGTGTGCTAGTGTAAGACCATATCTGGGATATGGCACCAGCATCAGTGTGAGGACTTATGTAAGACCATGTCTGGGACATGGCATTGGCACTCTATCACGTGTGCGAGATTTCCCGAACATCCATTGGTGTTCCAAGTGGTTCAACGGGTAGTTCAAAGCTTGTGACGGAAATGAGAAAGTAAGTGAACGAGCTCTAAATCGGCTAACTTAGTAAATAACTCAACTAGTTGGTGGTTCTCATTCCTAGTCGACCACCATATTTCCATCATAATGCCCAAGTCATCATCATTTAATAGTTGCATCTCCTTAAATTTAAATGGCCCTTTTGAGATTGGAAACTTGTAAAATAATTTGGACATCGCCCTTCCACGACAAATAGCTATTTTTGCACTGATTTTTCTTTTCATTTCTTCTAGATTCACAGTTTTATTGAATCGCAGCCCTATTCTTTGTGAACCTTGAAATACACAACCAACATCACCTTCTACAATTTCACCATAAAAAAGAATGTATACCAAAAACACCAATTTATTCATCTTCAACACAATTTCTGAGCTCTCCTACTAAACACAACAATTTATCTCTTTTCTTTTTTTCCAATTCAACTATTACAAGAACGTCAACAAGATCTATATGTATAGCCCTACTGAAATAAAAATTTCATTTTTATAGTGGTCAAGCCATTCTCAATGGACCACTAAAATAAAATAAATGTTTTTTATTATTAAAAAAATAATTTTAAAAAATTGTGCAAAAAAATTGTGGAAGGTGGTGGCGCCATTCTTTATGGCTCCACCAAATAAAATTTCAATTTTAATTTTAAATTTAAAAAATCACTTTTAAACTAAAAAAATCTGACATTGGTTGCGTCATTATATATAGCTCCACCAAATAGAAAAAAAGGTGACACATGACAGTGGTTACACCATATAGAATGGCACCACCAAATGAAATATCAATTTTATCTTTAAATTAAAAAAAAACTTCTAAAAAAGTTGACACTTTAAAGTGGTGGCACCACCAATCTCTTTGGCTTTTCCAACTTTAACTATTCATTTCAGGTCATTTAGGTACATAATAAAAAAAGTGGGCCATTTTTGTAATTATTCAAAATTTTAAGGTTATTTTTATAAAAAAAACTGCAATGTGACATAGCATGCAAATACAGAATCAGAACCGTAAGCATGTTTAACCTACATTCATATTTTTAATAGGAACCAGTAAGCATGCGATTTCATGCTTTGCAGAATAGATATATCAGATGCCAATAATTACGAATCACTTTAATCAAAATAGCCACAATGCCACATGCTATGGGAGTTGAACAAAACATAATTTATTAATAATCGTATACACTTAACTAATTAGAAACATCCCAATGATGCTCACTAATTTACATATCAGAACCACATTGTATAATGAAACATACCTCCAACATATATGCAATCATATCAAAACAACAATTTTCTTTTAAATGACATCATACGTATCACAAATAAAACCTACCCAATCACTGAGCTCGAAACGCACATCATAACATGATCCTAACTAAAATTTACAGAAAATGGGTCCATGCGGACTACTTAACCCAACCTGTGTGGCTCACATGGTATGGCACACAGCCATGTGGCATCGACAGTGGGTTTTTTTGCATTACAACGTTTGCTATTTTTAGGAGATCAAGTCACACAATTGGTCGTTTTTCTATGCTGTCACAAAAGCTGCAATTCAAGGGCCCTAAAACGACTAATTAACAACCACAACAAGTCCAAACTAATTACTTGACCCTTACTTGATTAGAGTATTTGGCCAAAATCATAGGGCAATCGGCCAAAACATAACAAATTAGTCCCTTACCTTTGATGCAGTGCTGACGACAACCTTAATTCACTGGAAAGGTATTATGAACTTCATGTTTCACACCTAGACAGAAACACAAAATAATAAACTGACATGAAACTTACTAAAAGACCAATACTAGTCACAACCTCCCATTCACACGCCATCCGAATATAACACTAATTCCTAAAGGAGAAGTAATAGAAGCACTAATATGTAGATGTGACCACAATATTGGATACTTCCGAGTACTAACAACAAAATGAGCAACAAGAAGAATTGTAGATGTGCAATATGGTAAGTAGAAAAGTAAAATGCGAGTATAGCCAAACAAAAAGATAAAAAGAAAAAAAAAGGAAAGAAACTAGAGAAAACCAAAAGATGGAGTGAAAAATGGGAGAAGAAGACGGCAAGAGAGAGTGTTGAAGAGTGGGACGGTTGAGTGGATAGTGGGAGAGATATTTTTGGGATATTAGTTATTATCCTATCAGATCTCAAAGTGTTTGAAAATTGACCCACCCCTTGAGTTATAGACGACACAATAATGGGGAAACAAAAAGAATTCTATTGTTTGCACACAATAGGATTCGAGCACGAGATCTCTAGGTAAGTTGAAGCCTTACCACTGAATCAATAGTTTCTTTCTTGTCAACAACTAACAAGAATAAAATATGACCTACTTGTGACCAGTCAAGTGTAGGGATAAAAACAATAAAAACTTAAGAGAATGGATTTGAACATAGGACCTCACACACACAAACACTACACTTAACCACTGAATTAGATCAATTCACTTTACATAACTCCTACAACACTTATCTAAAAAGAGGGCGTGATCACTCTCGGGCCACTAACCCAATTTTTACTAACCCAATTTTTGTGACGTGACAACTCTCCCCTCCTTCAAAGAATTTCATCCTCAAAATTCTAGCTATCACCCATTTCACTTAAGCACAATTTCTGTAACTCTTCATTCCAAACTGACTACTATGCTACCGCTGTGTAACTTTGATTTCATTACAATCTAGACAACATTTCTAATGGACTTTCTATAGTACTAACACATATTGTCTCAAGGGACTTCTACAGGATTATCACTAACAATTTCCTCTACACCAAATTCTCTAAAAAACACTATTGATAACAAACATTTGGGTACAAAAAATTCTTAATATGTACAGGGTACAATTGGAAACACGTAAAAGTACCTCCATTGACGCTAGATGCATCTCGAACCTTTCAATGGCTAACTGTATAATCCAATCTCTGATTTTATTTCTAAGTCAAAGTTGTATTTGACTAAGAGAATGATGTGCACAATCCTTAACATGTTGCTCAATGAACCCATATCTAAAACACGCCCCTATTTTCCTCCAAAACACACTCAAATGGCATCTATCATAGAAAGCACAAATTGGAGCCCGATCCACACCCACAGCTGCCTCAAGTAGTAAAGGTCTATCCATTCTGGCTAGCTTTCGAGGTCATAGATTCAAGTTAGCGAGACCAGAACCCCTCTTATTTTTTACTTTATTCCTTTCATTTTTCTCACTCTCCAAATGATTACTTTCTTCCACTTCCTTTATCTTATTCAATCGAAGCCACTCAATCATTAGCCGTTGGCCCACAGTTTCAGAATGGGCCCCGATAACCCTTTGCCAATCTCTAAGCATCTCTGTGGACTTAGCATCATCTTCAACTCTCTGATTACTTCCCTAAAACATGGCTGACTCCACAATCTCTCTAGTCTTCATATTTGGCATGCTACCCCGAGAAGAAGACACAGTGTGAGCCACTTGACAATGTCCACCACGTCCTCGCGCACTACGACCACATATACCGCGTAAACTCATTTTACTTATCTACAGTTCATAATTCTAAAGTTTAGCTTAGGTTATTTTTATATCCTAAGTCTAAATTTTAGCAGAAGTAACTAATCTGAAGTAGAGAATGTTTAATTTCTACATTCTCTAAAGTTTACCAATTGACTAAAGGAACTAAAATATAATTTAACTGAAGTACACATACCTACTTGGATTGTCGTCGATGATGCTAGCAATCCTCAAAATTCGCTTTCCCAAGGTCGAGTCGCTGATGATTAATTTTGTTTTTAAACTTCTCCATCTGCTATCTCTATCTAATAGGTTAAAAGAAGTTATGCCATTAATCAAAACCAATGTTTTCAGAACATGTATTCGGTTGGATTAAATTATAAAGTATTGGGTCAAAAGTCCAAGAAGCACATATAATTGGACCCAATACAAAGAAGGCCCAAAACCCCTCATAATATGTATGAGATGCGACTACCCTAGTATATTTAATTAGGATTTGTGTAACACTTTCATACCCAACCCAACCGCGGGGTCACAGAACCAAGGTGTTACATTAGTTTCAAAGCGACAATTATTAATTTCAATTCATTTTATCATTTTAACCGAACTAATAAGATCAATTAACGTTTACAATACAATTTAAAAACTTATTTAAGTTCAATTCAAACTTTTGATAGCTCTCGTAACAATTTTTAATTGGATAGAGACTAGATTACAAAGTTTTCAAAACCCAAGATGTCATCATAACGTTGGGGGTTCCACATTGCGACGTCACTCACTATTTTGCGCTCATCACGACGTGGTGAACTTATTATCGTGACATCGATCTTGTGTCCAATTGATTTCCATCCTATCATTTCTTATCACTTACAATCAAATTAATATACCACAATTCTACCAATTTCACTCTACATATTATTCACATGTAACTATTTCTAATTTCAATACCATATGTTTTTAGATCAAATGTATAAGATTAACAAAACTATCAAGGTTTTACCAATAAATCCATTAATACATCATATTACAATTATTCACTTAAACTAATCTTATATATTAGCAATTCTAGCACTTATAATAATTTATTATCATCACACTCTTTTTCTATTTTTCCTCCTCCTCATTTCCATTTCACATCATTTATGTACATGTATTTATATGAGAATTTATGGCTTTTAGTATTGTATGCCTATATGCAATATTAATATGTACACTTGAGTAGCAGTCACTAAATTATTTATATCTTGGTCTACAGTGTTTCAAATTAAGATTCGTTTGTTTTTTTGAAACTAGGCTCAATGACCTTTTTACCAAAAAAATTTCAAAAATTGAACTTAAGCCAATTAATACATTAAATTGTTTTAACTTTCCCATGTTCTGTTGTTTGGTAGTTTTAAACTTTCTTCAATAAAAAATAATTATCCTTCAGTACGAGACTCATATAATGTTTCTATTTTTTTCCATTAAAAATAGAATTATCAATATTTTAAGCATATAAATTTCATCTCTTAAATATTTTTGTAAAATTGTTAATATTTTTTCAAATTCAAAACAGGGGTACCTGAAATCATTCTGACCTTGTCTCACAAAAATTCATATATATCATAATCTACGATTCCATTACATACATCATTGCATTTATACAAAACTAGACTCGATAAGATTTGATTCCATATTTAATACAACCTCTAAATTGATTTCTACAACTTTTGGTGAATTTTCAAAGTTAAACAGCTGCTGCTATCCAAAACTGTTTTAATGAATATATTCACTTCTTATGATTTATATCACTCATACCAATACTTGACATTTATTTTACTTATCAACTATTAAATTGTTATTCAATATCACTTAATTATGTATATCATCACACTTAAATTATTATTAATTTAATCATCACTATTTATGAATTACAATTTATAGTATACTTTTCATCTCTACTACTTAAATAAAATTCACATATTTAACACTCAAATTATTGCATATCAGTGAAATTAAACTGAACACCTACCTCTCTTTGCAAAAAATTCACCTCTTTTTGCTTCTTTCCTATTTTTTTTCTCACTTTCATCACTCTCATGCCTTTTCTTTCAACTTTCATCACTTTTGATTTCTCATTTCTTGCTTCTAATATGATTACCTAACTCTCTACAACACCTCTCCTTTTGGATGGCTATGGAAATTTTCAAGGAATTTGGGAGAAAAGTAGGGTTTTATGGTAAGGGACCAAACTGTAAAGAAATGAAAATACCTTTACAAATATATATCTAAGTGATTTTAGAAGCATGAAGAATTTTCTTCATGTTTCCATGCAAATTCATGTAACACCCTAAACCTGGCTTAGACGTCCAGACCAAGTCCAGAGAGTTACATCATCGATACTAAAAATATCACATCTATAATACAATCCAAATGAACCATTCATCATATAAGATCCATCACAACAACTAAGTATATAATCTTCCCAAACATCATAGTATCATAGAATACCGAAAGTCCTAGTAGTAGTATTTAAAAGAAGATAAAAGCTTGACCAAGGCCCCGCAGCACCGACTCGTTCAAGTTTGAGAACCACTCGAAATCTATTCAATAACAAAATAAGTTGTGAACTCAGTGCGTAAAAGATGTTTGTTAAATTAGAACACATTTATAAGATAGTTCTCGAATCTAAAGATTTGATTTGGTAACAAAAGCAATTTCAATTCAGATTCAGGACAATAAGTTACATATGCAAAAATAATTGCAATTTCATATATAGAACAGATCAGATTCAGATACAAACATTCCAACCCCCATCCATCACACACTACCTTCGGCCATCCCAACACACTGCTAAGGGCGTTTAATGCCCAACCAACCCTACACACCATAGAGTGTCTATCTAACACGTTTACAGAGACGCAGCTTAGCTGCTAGATCGAAATGAAACAAAGCGCTAGATTTAGATTTATACCCATTGTGGTTTTGCCATTAACTCAGAGTAAAATACATTCTTATTCACAATACCCCAACCTATGCAAATACAGAGTACAAATATCCCCAATATGTGTTCAGTCATTCTAAATTATTTCACAATTAGGTAATATAGCTCAATATCAGAATAATTATCACAGTACACATACAATTATGTTATTCATATGTCAGTCATAGAGCATCAGAAAGTTCTTGTACAATCAAATCCAAATCATTCATATATTGGGGAGGTTAATATTAGTGTTGGGCAACACTTATGACATCAAAAAAAAGGATTTGGACCCTATATATATGCCACACGACCTAGACACACGCCCATGTCCTCTGCCCAAGTCGTTTTATAATGTAGCCAGTGAGTTACATAGCCTGGACACACGACTGTATCCTTGCCCATGTGAACCCTGCACTAACATGGCCACACACGGCCTGGACACACGCTAGTGTACCTTGCCTGTGTGGCTTTAATTTGATAAACAGTGAGTTACATAGCCACCTACACGGCTGTGTGGCTCACACGGCTTGGGCACATGCCCATATCCCTGGTTGTGTGTCATCAACAACCACGTTTTTTGACGACCAAAATTCGCCTAAAATCAGTTTTTTCAGTACGCACCTGAAGAGATTTTGAAGCGAGAATAGCGTGGAAAGTCTCCTAAGCCAAAAATAAACGTACAATCATTCAATCAACCAAATTCAACAGCAACGAATTATAATCACACATAGAAATTTATGTCAAAAACTTTGACATGAAAACCTTCAACAGAATCGACACTTACCGGAAGCTTAACTGAAATTACTCGAATTGTCCTACTGAGACTCATTACTTCAGACTCTTATTCCTAAAATAAGGAACCAACATTGCTTAATAATGATAATTCATCCATTATTTCAACTATTAACAATACCACACCATTGTTTCTTAAAACTTTAACAAATTAACACAATCAACTTCGCAGAGGACGTACTTACCCAACCCGTGCAATAGATCAGAATGAGAAGTTCGAAAATCGACAACAGTACGCTCAAATGAATTAAGAAAATGAAAACAAAAGGGGAAAAAAGAAAAGAAAGAAAAGAGAAAGAAAAAAAGGAAGGAAAAACAAAAAGAACGTTTAAAAATCTTTATCTTAACCATCAGCGTATTTCGAACAACAAGCAAAATATTTCTTAATGCATACTATGAGACTCGAACTCGAGACCAGATAGAATACATATGCTTAACCAATGAACCAGCAAACTCATTATTGACACAGTTTTACACAAAATTGCACTTAACTATGTAACGCATAGGTAGGGGTTGTTTTAAAAATAATCAAACTTTTGACGATGTAACTTAAACTCTAGACCTTAAATAGAATAGCAAAACACAGAGCCACATCTACAAAAATTAATTATTGTAAATTTTCACAATAAAATTCTCAAAATTTTGGGGTGTTACAACTGTCTCCCCTAAAAGAAATTTCAGCCTCGAAATTTACCTGAAGCAAACATATACGGATATTGTTGTCGCATCTATTTTTCGGGTTCCCACGTGGCTTCCTCAGTGCTATGATTCTGCTATAGAACCTTAAATAGAGGGGTATTTTTCTTCCTCAAT
Source organism: Gossypium hirsutum (assembly GCF_007990345.1). Taxonomy (NCBI): domain Eukaryota; kingdom Viridiplantae; phylum Streptophyta; class Magnoliopsida; order Malvales; family Malvaceae; genus Gossypium; species Gossypium hirsutum. The sequence continues at coordinate 11,821,106 of NC_053432.1, forward strand.
ACCTTAACATCACGATCTATGATCTGAATAAGTTCCTCTTCGAATGTTAAATTCGGTCATAACTCGATCTTGTCGGGAGAAAAAATTTGCGTTGGATCAAACCAATACCGTCTCAACATCGAGACATGAAACACGTCATGAATTCACTCTAGGTCTGGTGGTAATTCTAACTGATACGTAACCGGTTTGACACGTTTCAAAATGCAATAAGGTCCAATAAACCTTGGGCTCAGTTTGCCCTTGGGTCCAAATTAGAGAACTTTTTTCCATGGTGATACATTCAGAAACACCTGATCACCTACAGAAAACTCAGTATCTTTTCTTTTTAAATCTACATATGAGTTTTTTTTATCAAAGGTTACTTTCAGATGATCTTGAATCAATTTCACAGAGCTCTCAGTTTCAAAAACTAGCTCAGGACCCAAAACTTGACGTTCACTTAATTCTGTCCAACATAGAGGAGTATAACACTGACGACCATACAAGGCCTCGTAGGGTGCCATCTAAATACTAGACTGGAAACTGTTATTGTATGCAAACTCAACCAATGGTAGGTAATCTTCCCAACTAACCTAAAAATCTATTACACAACCCCGAAGCATATCCTCTAGAATTTGAATAACTCGCTTAGACTGTCTGTTAGTCTGAGGATGATATGCAACAATGAAATTAATTTGGGTGCCTAAGGCCTCATGGAGTTTCTTCCAAAACTGATATGTGAATCACGGATCACTATCAGAGATAATTAAGATTGGAATCCTGTGCAATCTCACAGTTTCGGTAATATATAGTTGAGCTAACTTTTGCAATGAATAATCTGTTGTGATAGGGATAAAGTAAGCTGATTTGGTCAATCGATCAATGATGACCCAAACTAAATCTATCTTAGTGGGTGTTAAAGGCAATCCACTAACAAAATCCATCGTTACCTGCTCCTGCTTTCATTGAGGAATCTTAACTGGCTGAAGCAAACCAGAGGGCAACTAATGTTTAGCCTTAACCTTTTGGCACGTCAGACAGTGGGACACAAAAATGACTACTTCCAGTTTCAATCCGAGCTGAACTATTATAGGTACTACTATGATGAATAGCATAGGTACTACTATGTGCCGCCTGTAGGATCGACTACTTTAACTCTTTATCATTAGGTATGCAAATATGACCTTTGAAATACAAAACATTATCATTGTTCAAGCTGAAATCAAAAGTTTCATTTGAATTGCTAAACTAAGGACTCTCAGTTTAACTTGTAATTTAGCTACCATCCCACTATCATCAACCAAACTCAGAAGGGCTAACATTTCTCTCAGATCAGTAACCGCTCTATGGCTGAGCTACCACATTAGCCTTTCCTGGATGATACTCTATCGTGCAATCATAATCTTTTAGTAACTCAACCCACCTAAGTTGATGAAGGTTTAACTCCTTTTGAGTTAACAGATATTTAAGGCTCTTGTGATCAGTGTAAATGATACACCTTTCACCATTAGGCTGATATGCGACACAGGAAAAAGATTGTGCCAAAAGTGCGGGCGTGGAAGACACAAGGACTAAAAACGCAAAAAGAAGAGATTTTGTTCTATAAGACTCCATTTTATTTATATTAGGATAATTAATATTAAGATAATTATTAGGATTATTCAAATTTAGGATTTTATTTTAATTATCTTTAATTATCTTTAATTAAATATATTTATCTTTTTAGAATTTAAGTTCAATTAGACTATCTCCCTAGCACTATAAATAGGGGGTGAAGTGACTCTATTTGGGGTTCATCCTTTTCTGTAAACACTCTCCCCCTGAAAGTCTAGGCTTTTTGTTTCTTCATATTTTCTTTCAATAAAATCTCATTTTCCATTTTTATATTTATTTTCTTTTCCACCATTATCATAAGCCACTAAAACCTATCTAGCCGAAACTTTTCAATATTCCCCAAAAAGGGTTCTTGAGGCCTAGAATCCGTACTTAGCCTTCTCGCCAAGTATTCATCGTTTCTCCGCACTATGGGCTGACGCTTCCATCCATGGCCTTTAAGAAGTAAGCTTTTCAGCATATGTAAAGGCGACTGCTTTGTATGTTTTAGAAGGATTACACAGTCGGTTCGTTAACTTATTGCGTCAGAGGTTGGCAAGCCAAAGAGGCAAAATGGCGTGGGATTCGCCATTGAGAAGCGTTGATCTAGCATAGATTACTGGCTAGAGTCAGGTTCCCTAAAAATCGTAAGTCTAATCTTTGGAGCTGGTGGTCGTAGGCGTCCTCTTCCACTATAACTGGCTTACTTGAGTTGAGAAGGGTTATTTAAAAGCTGAGGATTGAACCCAAGGCGGAATGAGACAACTGGAGGCTGGAATCTACCAATAAGAATTTCTTTTCCTTTAACTTTCTTTATTATTTCTATATATTCTCCATCTCAATTTCCGTCATTTATTTAATTTCACAATTTCAATTTAATTTAAATAATATTTTTATTTTTCCAAATCAAAATTCTTAATTCTGTTTTTATTTTTTATTTTTTCAGGAACGCAAGTTTCTTGGCCAAGAAATTGTCCAAGATTTCAAGAAATGAGCATTCGTACAATCCAGTCCCTGAGGATTCGATCCTACTTCCCCTTTACTGTTATTTTTATTATTTTATAGGGAATAGGATATTTTTTGTGCTCTCAATGACCGCATCAAATTTTGGCACCGTTGCCGGGGAATGGTAACGTACTAATCTTGTTTTTTGTTTCTTATGACCAGATCTGCTCCAGGAACTCTTGTGTTTGATTCGGAGATTGAAAAGACTGCGAGAGCTAATCGCAAGGAAACAAAGCTAAGAAAAAAGCAGTCAACGGTGGTTAGAACTCAAAGCAATCCACCGCCAGAAATCAGAATCGACGACGAAACAGAGTCTAGGGTTAACGAAAACCCTACTCAAACTTTTGAAAGCGAAAAAGTCGAAGTCGATTTCCCTGAAGAAGTGCTTAACACTAGGGTTGACTGAAACCCTAATTTAGCACCTCAACCTATGGCTCAGACAATTCGGCAACTGGCTGAAGCACCAACAAAACAATCGCCACTATGCATCGCGTATCCTACTACGGATACTGATTTCGAATTAAAGTCAGGCTTGATTCAGCTACTGCCAACTTTCCGTGGGTTACGAAATGAAAACCCCCACAAGCATTTAAAAGAATTCCATTGGTTTGTTTGAGTATGAAACCTCAGGGGGTAACTAAGGATCAAATTAAATTGCTCGCTTTCCCTTTTTCCCTAGTAGATTCGGTTAGGGAATGGTTATTTTATTTACCTCCTGGATCCATTACAACTTGGGCTAATCTATCTCGCTTATTTCTTAACAGGTTTTTCCCTGCATCATGGGCGGCTGAGTTAAGAAGAGAAATCGTGGGCATAAGGCAAAAAGACGCAGAGACTCTGTACGACTATTGGGAGCGATTTAAGAAGTTGTGTGCAAGTTGCCCACAACACAGTATAACGGAACAGTCTTTGCTCCAGTACTTTTATGAAGGCCTAAAACCCATGGAAATGAATATGGTAGACACCGCAAGTGGAGGAGCATTGGTCAATATGACTCCACAACAAGCAAGAGACTTGATCTCCACGATGGCTGCAAATTCTCAACAATTCTGAGCTAATCCTGAACCCCCTAGAAAGGTTCATCAGTTAAGTAATCAAACCATAGAAGATAAAGTTGATAGAATTGCTAATATTTTGAATTCTCTTGTTGCAGAAAAAGCAAAGACAGCCCGGTTATGCGGAATATGTGCTACCCCTGAACATACAACTAATGCATGTCCCAGTTTAAATGATGATACTATGGCCCATTTAGATGCTGTGGGAAATTTTTCTGGGCTACCACAAAGGCGATACGACCCTTATACAAATACCTACAACCCAAGATGGAGGGATCACCCTAACTTAAGTTATGGGGCCAACCCACGATATAACCAACCATACGAGAACCGAGTTCCACAACAGCCACGAGATTCAGGTAATTCTCTAGAAACTTTGGTCAATAAATTAGCAACTAACATGCTTGATTTTCAACAGAAAATCGAAGTGTCTATAAGATAATTGACCACGTCAATTGAGAAGATGAACTCTCAAGGGAAGCTGCCATCGCAAACAGAACCAAACTTGAGGCAAAATGCAAAATCAGTAACTCTGAGAAGTGGAAAGGTGCTGGAACCAATTCTTGGCAGAAATCGTGGCCAAGAAAGTGCTTAGGAAAAACCCGAAAATGATGAACAGGTCCTAGCGAAACCCCCACTGCCGAAAATCCAACCTCCATTCCCAGGATGATTAAATCAGTGTAAAAAAAGTAAGGAAGACAAGGAGATCCTCGAAACATTCAGGAATGTCAAGATCAATTTACCACTGTTAGATGCCATCAGATAGATTTCACGGTATGCCAAGTTCCTCAAAGAACTTTGCACCAACAAACGAAAACTAACAGGTAATGAAAAGGTAAGTATTGGTGAGAATGTTTCCGCAGTGCTACAGTGGAAAATGTCGGTTAAATGCAAAGATAGGGGTATGTTCGCTATTCCATGCAAAATTGGCCATTTAGGAATTAAAAAGGCTATGTGTGATTTAGGGGCCTCCACAAATGTAATGCCTTATTCTATTTATGAATCACTTAACGCGAGTTTTTTGACAAAGACAGGTGTTATTATTCAATTGGTGGGTAGGTCTATTGTGCATCCCGAAGGAGTCCTCGAGGACGTCTGGGTAAAAGTTAATGAATATTTTCCCGGTAGATTTCTAGGTAATAAAGATGGAGCAGGACAACACTGCTGGATCTTCGAACCTCCTGTTGGGCCGACCCTTACTTAGTACTGCTAGCACCAAGATCGATGTCTGAAACGACACTCTTACGATGGAATTTGATGGGGAGATCGTGAAATTTAATGTTTACGATGCCATTAGCCATCCACACGAAATCTTGAGCGTAAACCGTGTCGACATGATTGACTCATTAGTAGACGAGACTTTTGAGTCAACTTATGAAGACAAATCTAAATATAGATCTGATGATTATGAATTTGTTAATACATTATTGTCCCTATCAGAAACTAAACTTCTACCTTCTATTGTACAGGATCCAAATTTGGAATTGAAACCGCTTACCGCGCATCTTAAGTATGCATTTTTAGGAAAAGGTAATACCTTACCCATTATAATTTCAAATAAACTCTCTAAACCCGAAGAGGAAATTTTGATCCAGGTACTAAAGAGTCATAAGGAGGCGATTGGCTGGACCATTGCTGACTTGAAAGGGATAAGCCCTTTGACATGCACCCACAAGATTTACTTGGAGAAGAACACGAAACCAAGGAGAGAGACACAAAGACGTTTAAACCCGAATATGATAGAGGTGGTAAAAAAGGAAATAATTAAGTTGCTGGATGCTGACATCATCTTTCTCATTTCTGACAGCAGATGGGTAAGTCCGGTACAAGTTGTGCCTAAGAAAACGGGCGTGACAGTAAAGAAAAATGCTGAGGGTGACTTAGTACCAGTCCGAGTGCAGAACGGATGGCGTGTCTGCATCGATTACAGGAAGTTGAGTACTTATGCTAGAAAATATCATTTCCCTCTTCCTTTTATAGATCAAATGCTTGAACGTTTTGCTGGTAAAACTCATTTTTGTTGTCTTGATGGATATTCAGGTTTCTTCCAAATCCCTGTTGCACCAGAAGACAAGGAGAAGACCACTTTTACATGCCCTTTTGGCACATTTGCATACAGAAGGATTCCATTTGGACTTTTCAACACACCAGTTACTTTACAGAGATGTATGATGAGTATATTTTTCGAATATGTAGAAAAAATTATTGAAGTTTTTATGGATGATTTTACTGTGTATGGAAACTATTTTACTGAATGCCTTGAAAACCTTACGATAATTTTGAACAGGTGCATAGAATTTAATCTTGTCTTGAACTATGAAAAGTGTCATTTTATGGTAGACAAAGGTTTGATTCTAGGTCATATAGTCTTATCTAAGGGAATTGAGGTTGATAATGCCAAAATTGACATTATAAATTCTCTGCCATATCCCTCTACTGTTAGAGAGATATGTTCTTTTCTTGGCCATGCAGGATTTTACAGGCGTTTTATAAAAAACTTCTCAAAAATAGTTGAACCATTGTGCGAGCTGTTACAGAATGACAAGAAATTTGAGTTTGACCCAAAATGCAAAGAGGCTTTTGATACACTTAAGTAACCGTCCCTATAGTACAAGCACTAGACTGGAACTATCCCTTTGAAATTATGTACGATGCAAGCGAATGCAGCGTGGGAGCCGTATTGGGACAAAAGATAGCCAAGGAGCCTCATGTCATCTGCTACGCCTCAAAGACCCTAGATGCTGCACAAAGCAACTACACAACCACAGAAAAAGAACTTTTAGCTATTGTGTTTGCTTTAGATAAATTTCGATCATATTTACTGAGATTTAAGGTGATTATTTTTTCTGACCATGCAGCTCTTAGGTACTTGATCTCAAAGAAGGAAGCAAAGCCAAGGCTCATTAGGTGGATTTTACTGGTCCAAGAATTTGACATCGAGATTCGTGAAAAAAAGGGGTGTGAAAACCTGGTGGCCGACCACTTGAGTAGGATAAAAACACCGTTTGATGATGCTCCCATAAAGGATGAGTTCCCTGACAAAAGCTTATTCTCAACCGAGGCTCACTATCTGTGGTATGCAGACATAGTTAATCTCTTAACCACAGGATCGTTGCCCACTGAGTTAGCTCGATCTGTAAAAAACAAGCTTAGACACAAAGCTCGAAATTACATATGGGACGACCCATACTTGTGGAAACATTGCTCATATCAGATAATACGACGATGTGTTCCAGAAACTGAGGTAACCTCTATCCTTACTTTTTGTCATACAGAAGCTTGTGGAGGTCACTTGGCCCTAAGCGGACAGCTCACAAGGTATTAGAGTGTGGACTATATTGGCCCACAATCTTTCGCGACGCGTTTAACTTTTGTAAGTCTTGCGATAAATGCCAGCATACAGGTAATATCACTAAACGAAATCGTATGCCCCTATCCCCGATTCATGTATGTGAGATTTTTAATGTATGGGGCATTAATTTCATAGGCCCCTTTATTTCTTTGTTTGGAAACGTATATATACTTCTTGCAGTAGACTATGTTTCTAAGTGGATAGAAGCAAAGCCTACTCACAATGATAATGCTAAAATTGTTGTGGAGTTTCTAAAACGAACTATTTTTTCTAGGTTTGGCACACCTCGAGCTTTGATCAGTGATCGTGGTACCCACTTTTGCAACAAGGTCATGGGGGCACTATTATCAAAATATGGAGTTTATCATCGTATAGCAACAGCCTACCATCCCCAAACGAATGGCCTAGCAGAGGTTTCAAATAGGGAGATCAAGTCAATTTTGGAAAAAACGGTTCGACCCAACCGTAAGGATTGGAGTCTTCAGCTCAATGACGCGCTTTGGGCCTATCGGATGGCGTATAAGGGACCAATTGGCATGACCCCGTATCGACTTGTTTTTGGCAAAGTATGCCATCTACCAGTAGAGTTGGAGCATAAAGCTTATTGGGCTATTCGACAATGTAACATGGAGTTAGAGCCCGCAGGGAAGGCAAGGAAATTGGACATTCAAGAATTGGAGGAAATTCACAATGATGCCTACGAGAATGCTCGAATTTATAAAGACAAAACAAAGTTGTTTCATGACAAGAATATAGTTCAGAAGCATTTCTCGGTAGGATAAAGACTTTTCCTTTATAACTCCGTATTAAAGCTAATCCCAGGTAAGCTTCGATCTCGGTGGCAAGGACCTTTTATTGTGACTGAAGTATTTACGCATGGCGCAGTTGAAATAGAAAGTGAAGAATCAGGAAAGTGGTTCACAGTTAGTGGTCAATGGCTGAAGCCATTTTACGAGAATTTCCAGGCCCACATGGTCGAGAAAATTTAGTTAGAACCACCATAAAACCGTTCAAGGCATCGAGCTAACGACGTTAAACAAGCGCTTGTTGGGAGGCAACCCAATTGTTTAATTTTAATTTTAATTTTAATTTTAATTTTATTTATTTTATCTTATTATCTTATTATTTATTATTTTCAGATATTAAAAAATTCTCTTCTTTTGTCTAGGAAAACCGAAGCAACAATAGGGAGAACTTATTACCATAATGCGCGAACGGCAGTAACTACACGGGGAGTTCTTCTAAACTTTTCTTCTACCTATTTATTTATTTATTCTACATCGAGGACTATGTGGTTTAAGTAGGGGGAAGGCATTCCTTATTATTTCTGTCGTTTTAGATGCTGAATCTTTGTTGTTGCTGCTGATTCGATTGTTGCTGCCCATATAATTTATTTTTTTTAAGAATATTTTGCCTCTTTTCATGCCCAAGAATTTGACCACGACTTGCCCACTGTTTGACCCACATGCATGATTCTTATCTACTGAGTTAATTATGATTTTGCTTGATAGATTTCATCTCCACTGTTTTATTTCTTTTAGTTTAAATAACTATGATTAATGGAGTTAACCCTATCTTGATTTTGGTAAATTTGATTAAGTCTAAATACAAAGAGGTCACTTAATTGCATGCTTAAAATATGTTCATGACTATTAAGGTAGTTACTGAAACCTGTTTTTGACACTTGATTGTTTTTCCTAAGTCCTCCAAAATTAAAATTTTGTTTAATACTAATAATGTTTCTGTGGTTATGAGTGCAGCTTAAGACGTGACTAGCTGAGTAACTGAGGTAGGGTGCTTGGGTTGTCATCCTATTTCGCGTCAAAAGGTTGTGTGACGTGTTAGGTAAAACTCCGCTAACCGGAATTAATTTCTAAGAATGTGTTGGGCTGAGTAACCGGGTGAGGTGCTTGGGTTGTCATCTCTCTTCGCTTCAAAAGGTTCGATATGTTCCTAGGAATAATAAAAAAATTAGGAATGTGCTGGGCTGAGTAACCGGGGTGGGGTGCTTGGGTTGTCATCTCTCTTCGCGTCAAAAGGTACAGTATATTCCTAAGTAAAAATAAATAAATTAAATTAAAATTCTATAACAAAAAGAAAAAAAAGGAAAAAAAGTCATATTAATAAAATGTGAGGACTAAAGGTAAAATCGAATAGGGTGTCTTGATAGGTTTGGTCAATTACCTAATTTTCATGAAATAATCCAAGTCGATCTTAATTTTGTTTGTGTTAATTAGAACACTTTTTCAAATTTTACTTAAATCAAGCTAAGGGTTCTCTTTATTTTTCGTATGCATTTTGACTAATTTTTATAAAACTTTGGAGTAGAATTTCTTTTATGGCAGGATTTAATTTTCATAGTGGATAGGAACCATACTTGAGGGCAAGCATGGACTAAGTAGGGGGAATTTGATAATGCTCTAGAATAACGTATTTTTATGTATTAATCATGTGTTTATTCTGAGCTTGATCCTACTAATTTGAGCTATTTATGTCTTTTTATCTTTTAGGGACTGATTAGGAGGAAAAAGCAAAATTAAAGGACAAAAGTGCGAATTTGGAGACACATTGGGCTGATATGCGACACAGGAAAAAGATTGTGCCAAAAGTGCGAGCGTGGAAGACACAAGGACTAAAAACGCAAAAAGAAGAGATTTTATTCTATAAGACTCCATTTTATTTATATTAGGATAATTAATATTAAGATAATTATTAGGATTATTCAAATTCAGGATTTTATTTTAATTATCTTTATTTATCTTTAATTAAATGTATTTATCTTTTTAGAATTTAAGTTCAATTAGAATCTCCTTAGCACTATAAATAGGGGGTAAAGTGACTCTATTTAGGGTTCATCCTTTTCTGTAAACACTCTCCTCCTGAAAGTCTAGGCTTTTTGTTTCTTCATATTTTCTTTCAATAAAATCCCCTTTTCCATTTTTATAGTTATTTTCTTTTCCACCATTATCATGAGCCACTAAAACCTATCTAGCCGAAAGTTTTCAATATTCCCCAAAAAGGGTTCTTGAGGCCTAGAATCCGTACTTAGCCTTCTCGCCAAGTATTCATCGTTTCTCCGCACTACGGGCTGACGCTTCCGTCCATGGCCCTTAAGAAGTAAGCTTTTCAGCATATGCAAAGGCGGCCGCTTTGTATGTTTTGGAAGGATTACACAGTCGGTTCATTAACTTACTACGTCAGAGGTTGGCAAGCCAAAGAGACAAAATGGCGTGGGATTCACCATTAAGAAGCGTTGATCTAGCATAGATTACTGGCTAGAGTCAGGTTCCCTAAAAATCGTAAGTCTAATCTTTGGAGCTGGTGGTCGTAGACATCCTCTTCCACTATAACTGGCTTACCTGAGTTGAGAAGGGTTATTTAAAAGCCGAGGATTGAACCCAAGGCGGAATGAGACAACTGGAGGCTGGAATCTACCAATAAGAATTTCTTTTCCTTTAACTCTCTTTATTATTTTTATATATTCTCCATCTCAATTTCTGTCATTTATTTAATTTCACAATTTCAATTTAATTTAAATACTATTTTTATTTTTCCAGATTGAAATTCTTAATTATATTTTTTTCAGGAACGCAAGTTTCTTGGCCAAGAAATTGTCCAATATTTCAAGAAACAAGCATTCGTACAATCCGGTCCCTGAGGATTCGACCCTACTTCCCCTTTACAGTTATTTTTATTATTTTATAGGGAATAGGATATTTTTGGTGCTCTCAATGATCGCATCAACTTAGCATACAATTGTTCTTCTCAGAGTATCTGAAGTACAATGCAAAGGTGAGTATCATGCTCAGACTTAGTTTTAGAATAGATCAGGATGAAAAACTACTACAAATTCTTGTTACAAGTTATTTTTCTCCCCCTAATGTCAGAAAAACTATCAAATCAAAATTGTAATCACAAATCACATCATAATTGAATCTCCAATACCTTCAAAACATTTGATAATACAAAGAAACTTGTAATTAATATACATTCTCAACTTTCTTTGAGGATTGATAAACCGTAATTTATACATATTTTTATCCCATGCTTAGCACATTCATGGATGATTTCTCATTATATTTGGTGAATTCGATGCTCCTAATCCTTTAATTTCATGTTTTATACTTAGGTGAGCATAGGAGAATAAAAAGAGCGAGAAACGGGCTGAAAACAGAGAAAATAGACCAACATGAGAAATCAACATGGCCTGGACTTCCTCACACGGGTAGTCCACATGGCCGTGTCCATTTGGCAGAGTCGAAGCACGAGACCACATTCTCGTGCCTATTTAACAGCCTTGACCACGGCCTGAAGTAATCGCACACTGGCCTGTCCCTGTCGAGCCCAAGTATAGTCCTATTCGGAAAAGGCCACTTTTAAGGGTTCTTAGGCATTCTAAAGCCTATTTAAACACCTGAGGAGGCACTAGAAAAGTGTACATGGAGTAGGAGGCAAGGAATTACTCAAGGAAAGCTGATTGATCCATCTCAGAAGCCAGATTCATTGTCAAGACTGAAGATCTCCCTTCAATTTCCTTCAGGAGTTTTGGGCTTTCTTTATGATTTGTTATCTTTACTCTTTTGAGATGTTTTCATTTATAATTATGAATTAAACCCCCTAAATACCTAAGGGTAATGAAACCTAAGACGGATCTTGTTATTATTATCTGAATTGTGTGATAAATATTTGACTTGTTCTTAATTATGTGTTCTTAATTCTTGTTTTAATATTCTAGGATATTGATTCAAGTTAATGCACTTATTCAGAGGAGCAAAAGTCCCTGTCTAAGAGTAAATTTGTCGTAATTAAGCGGAGTTGATTTCACGCCTAGAGATAGGGTGACAAGATTTTGCCGGATTAGGGTGAAACCTAATAAGGGAGTCCATAAATCCAGCTAATGCAACACTAGGGTGTTAATTAGAAAGAGATTTCAATTAATTAACCTAGGGTTAGACGTTATTAGTCTCGTGAGAGATAATAATATAACTTAGGGATTTTTATGGACCAAGTCAAATGAATAAATCATCTGATTCAGAGTTAAATAACAAGTGAAGTCTAGGTGGATTTTTCCTTGGGTATTGTCTTAATCAATCGAGTTTTCCCAAAAGATTTTCCCCAATTTTCTCTCTATGCACCTTTACTTTAATTAATTAGTTTAGATAAACAAATCCCTTAATTTTTAGGCTAGATAATAAAAAGAAAGTAATTACTAGTACTCTTGGTTCCTTTGGGTTCAACAATCCTATCTTGCTAAAGCTATACTACTGTTTGATAGGTACACTTGCCTTCATCGTGATAATAGTTAGTTTCAAAAGTGATTAATTATAAATTTTTAAAACCTGTCACGAATATCACGTATCAAGTTTTTGGCGCCGTTGCTGGGGAACTAAGATATTAGGAACATTCGATTTTTATTACTTTAGCCATATTTACTTTTAGTGCAATCTATTTTTAGTTTAATTTCACTTTTCTAACTTTTATTTTATTTTCTTCTGATAGGTTTTTCTAGTTTATGACCAGAAGAAACCCGTCAAGACCATTACTTTTCGATAGTGAGATCGATCGCATAGTTCGCAGAAATCAAAGAGAAAAAAGGCGAAGCTTAAGATACACAGAGGAAGAGCAAGAGGACTATAATCACACCACAACCAAGGAGATGGCTGAAAACTAGGAAAATCTGCTACCTCTTGTGATTGCTGCTAATTAGAATCCTGCTCCGCGTACTATGTATGATTATGCTAAACCTTCTTTATCAGAAACTAAATCAAACATAGTTAGGCCTGCTGTTGCTGCAAATAATTTTGAACTGAAACCTAACACAATTCAAATGGTACAGCAATTTCTTTAGTTTGATGGTTTACAGGACGAGGATCCTAACGCTTACTGTGCAAATTTTCTGGAGTTTTGCGATACATTTAAAATCAATGGCATTTCTGATCATGCCATTCGTCTTCGGATATTTCCCTTTTCATTGAGGAACAAAGCTAAACAGTGGTTGAACTCGTTACCACGAGGGTCAATCACTACTTGGGAACAAATGATCGAAAAGTTTTTATTAAAATATTTTTCGCCGACTAAAATGGCTAAATTACGTAATGATATCTCTTCTTTTGTGTAGATGGATTTAGAAACACTCTACGATGCATGGGAGAGATACAAGGACCTTTTGAGAAGATGCCCTCACCGTAAGTTACCACTCTGGCTACAGGTTCAAACGTTTCACAATGGCTTGGATCCTTCGACTAGACAGATGATTGACTCAGCTGCTGGTGGAACTGTCAATAATAAGACACCTGAGGATGCTTATGAATTTATAGAAGAGATGTCACTGAATAATTATCAGTGGCAAGTCATGAGGAAAAAACCAACGAAAACAGCCAGTGTTTTTAACGTCGATTCGATCACCATGCTCTCTAATCAGGTAGAACTTTTGAATAGAAAAATTGATGGTTTTCTTGGTTCTTCACAGGTTCACCCAGTAATGCAATACGAAGCAAATGGAAGTGGATCAAGCAATTCAGAATACCCACCCTATGGCCACAACATGGAGAACGGGCAGTTAAATTACATGGGTAATAATCCTCAATCTCAAAATAATCCTTATAGTAACACTTACAATGCAGGTTGGAGGAACCACCCAAATTTCTCATGGGGAGGCCAAAGGAATCAAAGACCACCACCTCCAGGCTTCCAACAACCACCCTACCAACAAGAGAAAAAGCCGAACCTTGAGGAGATGCTAACAAAATCCATCTTAGTGTCAGAAACTCATTTTTAGAATACCGAGACAGCACTTAAGAATCAACAAGCGTCGATCCAAGGGCTCAAAACTCAGATAGGACAGCTCGTCAAACTAATTTCTGAAAGACCACCAGGAAGTTTACCTAGTAACATTGAACCCAACCCAAGGGGGCAATTTAATGCAATTACCATCCAAGACAAGGAAGGGTTAGTGGAACCTAAACCAGAACCAAGGCAAGGAATTGTGGTAAGTAAAAGCAAAGGTGAGGAAGACCACAATGAACAAACATCGATAATTAAAGAGTACAAACCTCATGTGCTATACCCTAATGTGACAAGGAAAGACCGTACAAACGAACAATTTGGTAAATTCCTTAAATTATTAAAGAAATTACATATTAACTTACCATTTATAGAAGCTCTTTTGCAGATCCCAAACACAGTCAAATTCTTAAAGGAGCTTTTAACAAATAAACGGAAGTTGGATGAGGTGTCGCATGTGGAGCTAAATGTGGTTTGCTCAGCCATACTATAGAATAAGATGGCCAACAAATTAAAAGATCCAGGAAGTTTTACGATTCCTTGATTAATTGGTAGCTTAGATGTTAATAATGCTTTGGCTGATTTAGGGGCTAGTATCAATGTCATGCCTTACAAAATTTTTAAGCAACTAGGTCTTGGGAAACCCAAACAAACTAGGATGAGTATTCAATTATCCGATAAAAAAATCAGATTTCCTAGGGGTATTATTGAAGATGTACTCGTTAAAATTGAAAAATTTATATTCCTAGTTGATTTTGTTGTTCTAGACATAGAGGAGGATAGTAACGTGCCTTTAATTTTAGAGAAGCCCTTTTTAGCAACTGCTAGAATGATAATTGATGTTGGTACAGGTGAACTCACACTTCATGTGGGTGATGAAACAATCACTCTTCAAGCTCGTAATTCAAGTAACACCTCAAAAATCGAGGGTGATTGCATAAATCATACTACTAGTACTGATCATGTGGTGAAAGCCTTTGTATAGAAAACAGGTTTGAAGAGCGCACATGAGCTGTGTTCAAGCAACAACAAAGGACCTATCTATGAAGAACGAAGGCTGCGAGTTAAGGAACTAGATGAATGTGTGGACACATAAACCAAAACCACGACTTGATGAGCTTAATATTCTGCCAAATCAACTTAAGGTTGGAGACAAAGTACTACTGGATGCAGCAGAGTATTGCCACTTCTGAATCTAATGGAGAAATTCCTCTCACGATACTTAATATTTTCCATACGATACAGTTGAGGTAATTCATCCTAAATTCGGCACTTTCAAGGTAAATAATACTCGTCTAAAACCTTATTTTGAAAAAATTGATAGTAGGGATGAGGAGTGTAAACTCCTCGAACCACCATGACTATGCAAGATCAAAGTAAGTCGAGCTTAGACTATAAATAAGTGCTTTTTGAGAGGCAACTCGAGCGCTAACAGTATTGACTGCTTTAAAATTTTAGTTCTTAACATCTAATCACTAGCTAAGTCCTTGAAACACAGGTTTTCTAATCCACACGGCTAGGCACACAGGTGTGCCTTAGCCTGTGCTCACACCACGGGCGGAGACATGGCCGTGCGATACGGCCGTGTGAAAACATGCAAAATTTTCCCAACATAAGATGCGATAAGTTGCCACAACCGTACGATGTGGTCGTGGGCAAGCCTGTCAAAACAACACGAGCGTAAGACACGCCCGTGTCCTGAAACCGTGGTTGAAATTGAGAATTTAGCACGAGTGTGTCTTTGATAAAATAACACGGGTGTGCACCTATATACACAGGCGTGGGAGAAGCGAACGAAGCAGAACACGGTTGTGCGACATGGCCGTGTGCCTAAAATCTATATAAATCCCTCACTATTCATCATCCCCTTCCCCAAAATCCCTAACCCTAGCTGCCCCAACTCTTGGCCTCGCCCTTCTTACCACGCCCGTGTGCTGACCCAATCTCTTCCATCTTGCATTTGCTACTCTTTTCTCTCTATTCTCTTCAAATATTTTACTTATTTCATGATTTTTTATTATTTTATTTGACTATTTTGGGTAAACATTTATGGTTATAATGATAGTAGTACTTATGCTCTTTGTTAGAAATTTGCCATTTTAGTCACTGCACTATGCTACATTCATCCATTTTTCTTGTTTACATGGCTTTTATGCTTACCCACACCATATTTCATATTATCAAACCCACATGCATTCATTCATTAGATATTCCATTTAGCACTATTCCCATGCTCCTATTGTTAATAATGACTTCCATTAGGATTTAGTTACTTTTCATCTTACCTGTTACATGTGATGGCCATGAAGTATTCTTCTTTAATGTTAAGATACTTGCATACCTCTCCATGCCATTCTTGGGGAGTATTGTTTTAACTTTGACTTTTCATTGCAGGTATACCATGTCAACCTCACGTGGCAAAAAGACTGCCGTCCTCACTTCAAAGAAGAGGAAAAGAGCAACGTCATCCTCGAGTCCTACCACTGAGATTTTCCATCCTTTCCTTCAGTTCCCTTTAGGACCCCAAGAAGAACACTTTCAGATACTTCGGGCCCGACCCTTAGGTGTGGGCTGCTACATTGACTGGGCGCACTTGAACAAGTCTAACTGGTTGACGCGGTCTAAGCTATTCTAACGACTGACCCGTGGGAGCTCTTCTTTGGGATCATCGAGCCGACGTACCTCGAGCTCACCCTGGAACTCTGTTCGACCTTTCACTTCCAAACCTTTATGACGGAGTTTGATGATTCAGGAATGGTCCAATTCTGCCTCAGTGGTTTGGTTCGCCAGTTAAGCGTACCCGAGTTTGAAATTGCACTAGGGCTGTATACGAAGGAGTTCATGGACGACAACGAGATCGACACCCTTCATCGCCATATCCACTATTCTCCTTCGAAGTGTTGGAGAGCTTTAGTCCCTTACTCGGCCACCTATGACCCCAGCTGCTCCAAGGCATCGGCTCTCGCACCGTCCTTGAGATACCTGCATGCTATCCTTGCTCACACCCTGACAGGACAGCGGGAGAGCACCGGCGTCGTCAACACTCACGACGCCTACTTTTTATGTAGTATGGCGAATGGGCACGTCTTCGACCTTGCCTATTTCATTGCCCTCGCCATCTGCCATTAGACGGAGCGGTATAGGAGATGAGTCATCTCTATTGGCCCCTATATGACTAGACTGGCACGGTACTTCGGGCTCTTCAACACAGCAGCACAATCATCCTCCCTCACCCTCATCGGCCAAATGTCCACACAGGGCATCTCGAGTATGCTACGTATAAGGATGATCAAGAAATGATGTGGAACCTACACTCCTCAGTACCACCTCATCCAATCCACCGAGGAGGAAGACCCAGAGAACATTACTGATGATGTCCTTCCATGTCATGAGGACCCACCGTCTCAACCACCACCTATCCATCATCCAGTTCATGTGGCGGCTTCATACTCTAACATTTCTGAGCGCCTTACTCAATTTGAGTAGTAGTGTTTTCAGCGCTTTGATCACATTGATGCTACTCTTCATCGGATTTGTCAACACCTTCACATCTCATCGCTACCACCACCTCGCGAACTATTCGGCGATGACGATGTTTAAGAACTTTTTTTATTATCATTTTTATTTTTACCTTTATCTTTATCTTTATTTATCTTATTTAAGTACTTTTTATTTTATCTTCCTTTAATATTATTTCATTTTTAGGTTTTATAATTTCTATTAAACAATTTATAGTTTTAGCTATTCCTTTATGAGTAATTATGCCTCTTTATATTTCCTAAAGAGTTCTTGATGTTATCACAGTTATAAAGAGCTCCAAAGCTCATCATTACTTAGGAACTCAAACCTTCATTGGAAAAGGTTCTCCATGATTGCCATGTCCTGCTCAACCACGACCATAGCTACTACCAGATATAATATTCTTTTGGCGCAGGACTTATGGCCTAATGAACCTCTACCACCACCGGAGTATCCTCCTCCACTCTTATCAGGGCCTTGGCCGATTATTCTCCATAACTCCAATTCAAGGAATCCATTCATCATTTAGGAAGTTTCACTTCTCTCCTTATCTTATGATCTTATATCTATACCGTCGTAAATCTAACTTTGTACATTGAGGGCAATGAACATCTTAAGTGTGGGGGGTCTTTTATATCATTATCAGAAAAATCCTTGAATTTTGTCTTATTCTCATTTGATCTTCTCATATCATTATTAGAATGAATTTTGATTGATTTATGATTTGATTTTCTATTAATATGTCTTGAATTAAAACATAGGCATTTATGCATTGACTATTCAAACTTTAAGGAATTAGAGAATCAAGCATGATAAAGTTGATTTTTGAGAATTAAAAATTTTTAGGTTGTTTTCCCAAGTTTAGGTATTATCTTGAGTTAAAATTCACAGGTTTAAACATCAAAAAGCCATAATTTTTGTGAGATCTTGAACCTGTAGAGCATTTATTATTTCTTTCATGCTCACTTTTATTGTTGCTTTGAGTGCGTCAATATTGAATTGTCATTCTAGAACTTGCTTGATTATGCATGTCAAGACCACATCATTTGATTTGATATGTTGAGATGATAAAGGCACTTAGGTTTAAACCACTCACTCCATAAAAGCCTACCTTCACAATTAACTTTTAGTGAACCCCCTTGAGCTTAACAACCCAATCATTTAATTTCCCTCAACATTAACCCTTAACCCATTAATGTTGAAATCCCCTAAATTAATTTGATCCCTATTTTTGTCGAGATTTGATTTGAATAAATTATTTATATAGATTGCCTATGTTATTTGACTTTTTTTAAAAAAATACAATACATACATATATATTAGTAGTTATTCATCATTTTTTGAGCTTAAGTGTTAATTGAAGCTCACTTGTATTCAATTAATGATTAGTTATTTTTCTAGTTAGGTAATTTTTCAATTCAATCTCGATTCTAACCTTTTCTTTTACCTTGTGACCACACCCCCTAACTAAAGCCATGTTACAACCCTCTAAAAACCTTTTGATTGACATATCATTTCAATATATAGTGGTGGAGATTTGATTTTCATGCAAGCCTATGGTAATAACATTTCATATTGACTAATGAGTGATCCTTAAACACCTCGAGTGATTTGAGTGAATCTTTAGTGAGGATGTTAAACTTTGTGATATTTTGAATCAAAGGTAAACACTTAAATGAGGGGAGACCCCAATGCTTACGTGATAAAATGGTCAACTTGGAATGTTTGAAACTTTGATGTTCTTCTAGTTGAATTCTCAATGTATGACTACTTATGGTTTATTTTGAGATATTATAGATAAGGATTATAAGTTGAGAAGAGTTTATTTTGATTGTGAGTTGAGAATTTTGCTTGAGGACAAGCAATCGCTTAAGTATGGGGGTCTTTGATAAACCATAATTTATACATATTTTTATCCCATGCTTAGCACATTTATGGATGATTTCTCCTTAAATTTGGTGAATTCGATGCTCCTAATCCTTTAATTTCATGTTTTATACTTAGGTGAGCATAAGAGAATGTAAAGAGCGAGAAACGGGCCGAAAACGGAGAAAATGGACCAACATGAGAAATCAACACGGCCTGGACTTCCTCACACGGGTAGTCCACACGGCTGTGTCCATTTGGCAGAATTGAAGCACAACTTACACGGGTAGACCACACGCCCTTGCCGATTTAACTGACTTGACCACGGTTTGAAGCAATTGTACACGGGCGTATGACACGGGCGTGCCCCTATCGAGCACAAGTATAGTCCTATTCGGAAAAGGCCACTTTTGAGGGCTCTTAGGCATTCTAAAGCCTATTTAAACACCTGAGGAGGCACTAGAAAAGTGGACACAGAGTAGGAGGCAAGGAATTATTCAAGGAAAGCCAATTGATCCATCTCAGAAGCCGGATTCATCGTTAAGACTGAAGATCTCCCTTCAATTTCCTTCAGGAGTTTTGCGTTTTCTTTATGTTTTGTTATCTTTACTCTTTTGAGATGTTTTCTTTCATAATTATGAACTAAACCCTCTAAATACCTAAGGGGAATGAAACCTAAGACGGATCTTGTTATTATTATCTAAATTGTATGATAAATATTTGACTTGTTCTCAATTATGTGTTCTTAATTCTTATTTTAATGTTCCAGGATATTGATTTAAGTTAATGTGCTTATTCAGAGGAGAAAAAGTCCCTGTCTAAGAGTAAATTTGTTGTAATTAAGCGGAGTTGATTGCACGCCTAAAGATAGGGTGATAAGATTTTGCCGAATTAGGGTGAAACCTAATAAGGGAGCCCATAGATCGAGTTAATGCAAAACTAGGGTGTTAATTAAAAAGATATTTCAATTAATTAACCTAGGGTTAGACGTTATTAGTCTCGAGAGAGATAATAATATAACTTAGGGATTTCTACAGATCAAGTCAGATGAATAAATCGTCTGATTCAGAGTTAAATAACAAGTGAAGTCTAGGTGGATTTTTCCTTGGGTATTGTCTTAATCAATCGAGTTTTGCCAAAAGCTTTTCCCTAATTTTCTCTCTGTGCACCCTTAGTTTAATTAATTAGTTTAGATAAACAAATCCCTTAATTTTTAGGCTAAATAATAAAAAGAAAGTAATTACTAGTACTCTTGGTTCCTTTGGGTTCGACAATCTGGTCTTGCTAAAGCTATACTATTGTTCGATAGGTACACTTGCCTTCATCGTGATAATAGTTAGTTTCAAGAGCAATTAATTATAAATTTTTAGAACCTGTCTTGAATATCACGTATCAAGGATTCACTCATCTTTGTGCATTGTGATAGAGCAATTGGAATATATTCGTACACACAAAAATTCGAAGATGACAAATATTTAGCTCTTGATCAAAAGTCAATTGTAATGGGGAGTATTTATAACTTGTCAGTTTGATGTGTACAATACGTAAATCAACATAATCTTATGTTGAAATAGAAAGTTTATTTCTCATAAGTAATGGTTTAGACATTAATCAGAGGCGTTCAATCAATTATTTCTCTAAACCATTATGCGCATAATTGACAAGCTTTTACAAAAAAAATTCAAACTCAATCAATAAAAGACTGAGATATAAACTTATCAGTATTAGCAAGATGAATTGTCTTAATTGCAGGATCTGAAATTAATTATTTAAACAAGCAACCTTGCAAATGAAAGGTTGCAAGTTGATAACACATACATGGTTATTTGTAGATGCATCTACCAAAATCATATAATATCAAAATCATCCACATGGAGGATAAATGAGCCCATATTAATTTCAGAAATGCAAGATATTAAATCTTAGCTTTACCTAGTGAGTTTCTAACAATCAATTTTCATTGAGAACAAGCAGCAAGTGAGAATTCTTTAAATTAAAGATTCTTCTAGTTCTTTAATGAATGTCCATATGAATTCTCAATTAATTTTCACATCATATATAATCTAGGATAGTCTAACTGGTCATGCCAAGTAGTAAATGCATTTGTATCAGTAAATTTCTAGCTTACTTTAACATGCGTTTTAATTGTACTAAATTGTAACAAATTGATAATTTTACTATCATTCCTTTTACTTTGTATTCACATATAACTACTATTGTGACATTTACTACTGGAACTGTCTAAATCAATGTGAAATCTATAATGCCACTAAGTCAATAAATATAATTTCTAAATAATTATATTCAATATTCTCTTTAGGGAATATGCCAAAATCTTCAAATGCAAGCATTTAGTCTAGTGGTATGATTCTCGCTTCAGATGCTAGAAGTCCCAAATTCGATTCAAAATACTTTTAAAACCCTTTTAACAAGAGTTTTGCATGATCAGTTAACTACCAAGAATAATTGCATAGGTCATGTACAGAAACAAGCCTATACTAAATATATCAATAAACGTCACATCTCAAACATAAAAATATGATATCGAAACCATTTTTAAAATCGAATTTTGGAAAATGAGAATCGATTTTAAGAAAAACAAAAACGGGAGTTGCCACCAATCTTTTTAGGTGTGATTGGATCACCTTTAAAACATTTTTGTTTTAAAATCATTAGTTTTGGTCTACGAAATAAAAAGAACGGGTTCGGGAGTCGGTTACGTACAAGGAAGGATTAGCACCCTCGTAACGCCCAAAAATTGGTACCTAATTAATTATCAAATATATTTAAGATCAGAAATTTAAAAATTTTAAGATGCAATCCTCTTTAAAATATTTTGGTTTTTGAAAATTGGGGTTCACTTGTATCAAAATATTGATACTAAGTTAGCCTTTTGGAAATCCCTATCTCGAAACGACAAAACGTCACATCCAGTAAGTTAGGACACAACGCTTTGAAATTCTAAGACAGTTGCTCGTATTTTGAAAATCTTAAACACTTAGAAGGGTACTTGACTATTCGAACTCAACGAGAAAAATTGCAGCCCAATAAGTTAGGGCACTACTTTTCTCGAAGCCTCCGAACATCAAGCATTGCCTTTTATTTTTTTTTTAAAAACCTTGGAATATTATTTTAAATGACGTTTTAGGATGACATATTAATGCATCATGAAGCATAGATGTACAAAATATTCTAACATTTCCATACAAACATAAATAATATCATTAAGACAAAACTAAATAACATGAACATACATTTAATGAAAAAAATCATACTAGGGTAAATATACGATAATAAACAAATAAAAACATGAGTAAACTAAAAGAAAAAACATAATACATACAAAAATTATACAACAATATATATCATAAAATAGCACATAAAAGAAATAATTAAACATAGCATATAAAAAAAATGAAACTATGCACAAATAAGATAAATGACATACACTAAAAAAATGAATAAATAGAACATTTACAAATTATAAAAATATAATGCAATAATTCAAAATACATGAAATGATAATATAATATATATACATGCATAGAAAATATATATTTGAAAATAAACTATATAAAAAGGTTAAATATTATAATATATAAAATACATAATCAAATGTATAAAGGATAGGAATAAATATACATATTTGAAAAATGAAGGAATTAAAATAAAAAAGGTTGAAAAACTAAGATAGACGAAGAATAAAATAAGAACAAACCACAGAGAGTAAGAACGCAAGAGGGAGAGAAATTTGAGTGAATGCTCTCAAGAATTCTTATTGCTTCCCAAAACTCAAGTCCTTTACAATGAAGGGAGAGGCCTCTATTTATAGTTGAGCCTCCCCAAATCCAACGGTACAGATCAATTACATCAACGGTTAAGATTAAAGGATATCTACAAATTAAATCTCCAAGATTACAAAATCATATCTTCAAGATTGTATATCATATCATATCATATCTAAGATTATATCATATCTAAGATTGCATATCATATCTAAGATTGCATATCCTTAAAGATTATATTTCCATATAAGTCAAGCTTGTAGATGGACCTTAAGTCTTTTCAAGTAATGGGCCATTCTAATCGGGCCAAATTATATTTGTAATTCTGGACTAAACTTGGACTTCATTTTTTTTGGGGTTTATTATATTTTTTTTGGACTTATTTCTTGGCCCGGGAAAAATTGAGTGTCTACGGCTGCCCCTCTTTGCTCATTGCTGTGTAACAGGAATCGAGCAAAGACTCATAGAAAGGCCAAATTTGCCCGGCCTTATCGGATCATGGTCCTCAATCTGCTCATTGCAAACTCAAGACTGTCATGTTGATATCTTCGATCTGCTCTCCGTCGAACACAGAGACTCCAAATCTGCTTCTTCGATTTGTTTTTTGACAATACAAAGATGCCAAATCATCTTAGATCTGCTTCAGCATAAACACGTGAAAGCCAAATCTGCTGTGTCTTCGATTTTCTCCTTGTGAACACAAGGATGCCAAATCATCTTGGATCTGCTTCAGTAAAATCATCTGAAGGTCAGATCTGCTATGTCTTTAATCTGCTTCTTGTAAACTTATGACTGTCCTGTTGATATCTTCGATCTGCTCTCCGTCGAATACAGAGACGCCAAATCTGTTTCTTTGATTTGTTCTCTAACAATACAGAGATGCCAAATCATCTTAGATTTGCTTCAGCGTAAGCACGCGAAAACCAAATCAGCTATGCCTTCGATTTGTTCCTTGTAAGCAGAAGGATACCAACCATCTTGGATCTGTTTCAGTCATCTGAAGGTTAGATCTACTATGTATCTGCTCTCCGTCAAAATCGAGATGCCAAACTTCGATTTGTTCTCTGACAATACAGAGATGCCAAATCATCTTAGATTTGCTTCATCGTAAGCACATGAAAGCTAAATCAACTATGTCTTCGATTTGTTCCTTGTAAGCACAAGGATGCCAAACCATCTTTGATCTACTTCAGTATAAACATCTGAAGGTTAGATCTGTTATGTATCTACTCTCCGTCGAAATGGAGATGGCAGACTTCGATTTGTTCTCTGACAATACAGAGATGCCAAATCAACTTAGATTTGCTTCATCGTAAGCACGTGAAAGCCAAATCAGCTATGTCTTCGATTTGTTCCTTGTAAGCACAAGGATACCAAACCATCTTGGATCTGCTTCAGTATAAACATCTGAAGGTTAGATCTGCTATGTATCTGCTCTCCGTCGAAATGGAGATGCCATACTTCGATTTGTTCTCTGACAATACAGAGATGCCAAATCATCTTAGATTTGCTTCAGCGTAAGCACGCGAAAACCAAATCAGCTATGTCTTCGATTTGCTCCTTGTAAGCACAAGGATGCCAAACCATCTTGGATCTTGCTTCAGCCAGATCTGCTATGCTGCGGCCTATTACCCTACCGCTTAGGGGATTAATGCGTGTCATCTTTGATAACCTGTAGAATGATTATGCCTGCTAATTGGGATGCTATGATCGAAGTGAGTCGAATATTCCTAATTAAACATGATGCAAAATGTTGTGAACATGACCGCTATCCTAGATGTCACCACTCATTCATCTATCGAGCTTTCCACCTCGTTCTTCTCAACATATCAATCATACTCTGCTCTTATGCCTCGAATCTTCTCCATCAATTTGGTCTACCGTACCATTCCCCGAATGTTACGACCCACTGAAGATGTTTATGAAATGATCATTTCTTAAGATCAATATTGCTTAAAACGTCCAACCACCTTTTGGACTGAAGAAGAAAATCTCTCGAGAATCTCCAACCCATACATATGAGAATTCCTTAAACAATTGTCTTGTTTCAGTTTCTTGTATTATCTAGAAATTTCCAGAGTAATATGCAAAACTTCTTTTGTGAAGATATTTTAGTTCATCTATCATTATTTCAATGCAACATGCTTTATAAATAATGGGGGACAAATAAATTGATCCTGAGGATAATTAGATTTGGACACATTATTGGAAGGAATGAAAAAAATTACCCTGAGAACATATCTTTGCGAAGAAAAAGAATCCAAAGATAGTAAATAGGACAGAAATCAGATGCCCTACATATCGCCGCTTGAGCGTCTATACACCAGCTCCATGAAGACTTTCTTGAGTTCAACATGTGTTTAAAAGATCCAAAGTAATTCGTTGATGCCTTGATATGTAACATACTTCACTTCTCGTCGAATCCGGTATAGCAAGGTCACGCATGACTTTCCAAATTTGAGCTGCCCTTTCGGATGAATACTTTCAAGTTAAGTTTACTAGAGGTATTCAATTCTTGACTCCATCAAAGCTTGGAGGAAAAATCTTGATTCATAAACCCATGAGAAAGGGATTGCCCCAGCAGCAGTCCTGGCTGTTGTTTGTCAAACCCTACAAAAATATGGTTCAATGATTCTCAGCAGACAAGAATGAAGTTGCTGACTTTATCCTTCAACCTGGAAAGCTGAGGTACAGAGATTACTCCCGGAGCATACATCCCACCATGACTCGATGATGTTTCTGAAGCATCCCTAATCTTCATAAATTGTCCCCAACTGTGAAGCTGTCAAATGAGCATAGCAAATAGGAGCCACAACAAAATATGGATGTGGTGATACATATAGGATAAAGAATGAAGAAACTCTTGCAGATCATCAGCCGAAAACCCAGCCTGGTCTAAGAGAACATGATAGTGGGTCTGCCTCGTGATTCTAATCATTCCAGCATGGGTACCAAGGTAAAAATCATTGTTCTTTGGATGGCATACTTTGTTGTCAATGACAGTACCATGTAGCACATTGTCAGGAGATCCCTGCTAAAAAAACTTGGTATGATGGTTTTTCGTACAACAATAACCACAATCTTTAGGGTTCCACTTCTCATCAAGGAACTTGCAAGCCTCAATAACTTGATTAAAAACTGATGGAATTGAGACTCGCCAACCCCATCCCTAAAAATAATGATTTGATCAGGTTTCCTCTTCCCTGAACTTGTATAGAAGTCTAAGAGAGCTTCATTTATGATACTGTCATTCACTTTGTCAGAAACTGGTTTTGAAGAAAGAATCTATCATTTTAAGCTTCAGGGACTGTATACAGCCTGATGCCCCATAGCTGGAAATCAATGGCCACCGCCTGAAGCTAACCATCGCAGCTATTGATGGCACATCAGACTGCTTAGGAAAGCCAAACAATGCATCCATTCTAAGGATGATGGTTGGAACCTTTGAAACAACTGGAATTGAAGGTGTTTTCCCCAGCGTAAGCATAGAGAGTAGGCGGTAGTTTCTTATGCCAATTTTTACCAGTCTCGGTCATCTTCTGTAATTTGTTTTTTTCTTCTTTTTCTTTTCTTTTGGCAACCTTTGTTGTACTGTGGTATGGTGCATTATCTTTGAAAAGACTGCAAACTTTTGGCATTGTACAGTTATATAATCTTTTTTTTTTTGAAATGGATGACTTTTGACTTTGTAATATTGGCATATGAAGCTATCTCCCCCTCTAAATGGAGTAGTTGACGTCCACAAAGATAAGTCATTGTCAGCTTGAAACTTTTGACGAGCTCGGGCCCATAACATACATGCCCCATAAGTCTTGACTCCTTTAAATTTGGCATTCATTGTACAACTGATGCGATCTGTTTCCATGGTGGACTAACAATGCCCCAAAACCTCATGTTTATCCTGGCAATTGCAAATCCTCCTGCATGCGTCATTGGACCACATTTTTTAATTCCCATAATAGTCTCAACAAGGTCTTGTTTTGTCTCCTCAGCTAATTCCAATTTTGCAATCTTTCCTTCCTCTAAGGCTATATTTCCTACCACCACTTCATGGGGTAAAAATCATTTTCAACAAATTCAGAAACAAGTCACAATTTCTGTCACCTTCAAAGTACTGAGATTCCTCTAAACACATATCGCACTCAAAAGGAACTCTGAATCTGTAGTATCGTTGCCCGTGTCATTGATATTTAGGGATCTATGATATGCACACAAAAGAATATACAAGGAATAAATGAATTCAAGAGTGACTATTTACATGAAATGAAAATTTATAAAGAATGTCAAAGGTCAAAAGAATCAGAATGAAAGAATATTTACTCGAATAAATAATAAAAGTATGTTTTATTGAATATAAAAATGTCTGAACATGAGCCCACTTCTCAAAAGAAATCTCATTACACCTAGGCTTTAGAGTAACAAGAGTGTTCTGAATATTACTCTGTAAAATTCCTAAAGATTACAGGAAGTTCTTCTGTAGTCCAATTGTTTAAAGAACTTCCCAATTCGTAAGGGCGAATGCCCTCAAGGTTTCTTTGTTCAGTCCCTTCCTCATGTATGACATTGATGGGATGATTTTTCATTTCTAAACACCCCCTTCTCCAGGTAAGCTATCCCTCCTGACACAAAAGTCGGGGATATGTAAGGGAACGTCGTTAATTCCCATTCAACTTCTTTTCATTCTGTCGTGACCCTCTTCTTTCTCTTTTTTTCTTTCTCTTTTTAATAACTTTAACTAATTAGGGTCTTTTTATAATTTTGAATGCAAATGATGCAATGAAATGCTATAAGATGCAAATGAATGCAAAAGGTATCGATCTCGATTCAATCTCATTTAGAAAACTTTATTTAGAAAAAGAATATCTTTACATATAAATGGATTACAAATACGCTTTCGCCCTAATGCCCAAAGTTTTAACTCTATCTAATAAAAGGGCTAACTCTCGACCTACATCTGACGATGACTCAGGCATCATACTCAATACGTCAGATCGTACTGCCAAGTCTCGAACGTGTTCAGTTACCTCTCGGATCTAAATTATGGCTTCTCCAATAAGGTCTCTTTCTCTGACTTGTTCTTTAGACTGGCGCAGTTCTCCCTTTAAATGATCCTCTCGTGCCTCAAGCTGCTCGATAAAAAGCTTACTATCTTGCAATGCTGATTCCAACTCCTCAACTTTGCCTTTTAGCTTCTTTACCTCTACCGTGGAATCACGACTTCGTTGCAGATGAAGGGATCACCCAAGCTCAGTCACCCTAATTTTTAACCCTTGATTTTCTTTCTCTAAGGTCAAATTTCGTAATTGCACCTTTTGGAACTTCCTCTCCCAATATTCGGCTTTGGACTTTTCCCCTCGGACCTTTTTCTGCAACTGATCTAAAGACCCTCCTATTCCCGCTTTCTTCAAGGATACTTGTGCCCTTTTGTAGTGCTCTTTTAAATCATCTCGATCTTCCTCTATCTTTCTCTTTTCCTTCTTTACCTTCTCGACCTTCATCTTTTGCACATCGACGTCTAGGCTCAAGTATATCTTTTTGTAACACCCCAAACCCGGCCCAGACGTTACGACCGAATCTGGCGTGTCACATTGAAGTGTTTTTCGAAAACCATGTTTTCATTGAAAACCCTTCTTGATGTTTAGAAACTTTTACCGTTTAAACTTGAATAAAACCTTAGCCTTATTTTTTTTCCAAAACGTGATTCATTGTAATAATCAAGGCATTGTTAACAACCTTGTAAAATCTTATGGGAAACTTTGAAAACTTGTAAACCTTTGTAGTGGCAAAAACATGTTATTTAAAAAAAATAGTTAAGTATCGAAAAAATCAAACCTTCTTTGTCATGGCTTAAAGTGAATGGATACTACACACCAGGTAGGATTCAAGAAAAGAGGAGGTGAGTCAATTAGACTGCTTAAGTACCTAGCTCTTCCAAGATCCAATCCTAGACATGCACACATCCATTGCCACACTTAAAGCTTATTACTTGTCCACGAACAACAAATTAAGTTTAAGTCTATTTAAAATATTTATTTCCTTTAAAAACATTTACGTTGCGGAAGCTTTGCTCGGTTATCGTGATATTTTAAAAATAAGTAACTTTTATAAAACGTGCCCTAAAGCTAACCAATTTAATAACCCAAAATATTAAAAATAATAAAAAGAGCAGCCTTATTACAACTTAAACCAGAATAAAAATAATCAAAATAATAAATGCGAAACTTATTTTAAAAAAAACAAAACTTAATCTTCGTGGCCACTCTGAATCCCACCCAGCTCCAAGTCCATCGATCTAAGGCTCACCTGCAAAGATGGGAAAAAGGGGGGTGAGTTTGGAAAACTCAGTGTGTAAAGTATCCCAACCAGAGCCCAAATCAGTTCAAGCTTTATTGGGCCTAAGCCCTATTCAGAATTTAGTGTTAACTGGGCCTTAGCCCATATTAACATTAATCTGGGCCATAGCCCCTTATAGTAACAGAGTATACTGGGCCTAGCCCATATCGGTATCAATCTGGGCCGTAGCCCTATTACAAGTTGAGATATATTGGGCCTTGCCCATATTAACACAGTTGGGCCCATTTCAATACAGTTGGCCCATAACAGAACAGTCTCATATGATTAATGCATGATAACCCCATCCAACCCTGCACTTGTCTCCGTCCATCCCTACACTTCTTGTGGGGAATAAATCACCCACGCCATCCCTACACTTACAGTGTTAGCACCGATTACGGCACTAACTATAATCCGCAGCAAAGCTGCTTATATCAAAATATGTGGCACAGCCACCAGAACGGGTTCTTCCTCCATAACAAAACCCAACCCTATGCAACAGATATACATGCCATGGCATATAACAAGCAGAATCAAAATATCATGTATTTCAGTCAAAATTAACCCTAGGGGTATAACGGTCATTTTGCACCTAGGGGTAAAACAGTAATTTTCATACTTAGGGGGTAGTTTAATAAAATTTACTATTTTAGAGTTTACATACATATTCTAACCATTAACATATTAACAGAAGCACTTACCGAGCGTTTTTACCGAATTAGGCCCGTTGGCCTACTAACCCGTTTTCGACCTATTAAGCCCAAATATACCGAAGTGCACGAAATTGCGCACTCTGCAATCATACTGCTTGAGATTACCAAAATTAACAACCAAACCACCTCACGAGCGCTCGCACGCTCGCAAGTTTACAAATGCCTGCTTTTCGGCTTTTCGACTTTTTGGCTTTTCGGCTTTTACTGATCTAGTCTATGAATGGGTGTCATTTACACACCTATTTTATGACGATTCGTTGACGAGATCCACGTACGAACTGCCTACAATTTTATTACTACCACGTTAATCTAACTATCGAAAACGAACTACATATTAACTCCTTACCATATTCAGCCAATAACACCTTAGGCACTAGCGATCCTACCTTTGCCGAAGTTAGTGACTAGGTTTAGATCCAGTTGTTCCACTTGTCCAAACCCTTGATCAACAGCCTCTAGATCACACTATTATCAAAATAAAGTAATTATCACAACCCTTAGGGCTATAAACCCAAATCGACAGCCTCCCTAACCTTTAGGGGTTTCGGTTTTTTCTAAAATACGAAATAAAGACTAGGTTGGAAAGACTTACCACCGATTCCTTCAATCAACGATTCCCCTTAATTCCTACTCGATTCTGATGTAGTTTTAAGCCCTCAAATGATAACAAAAGTCGAGCCTTTAGTGATCTTAATATTTGGCTATGTCCCTATGGCTATGCTATGCGTTTTCGGCTTTTTGTAACAGTGAAGAAAAGATGAGGATTTTTTAATGGCTTTGTCGACAGAAACTTGGGGTTTAGAGGACTAGAGAATCGGTCAAGAATGATGAAGAGAAGTAAAAAGATTTGGCTAGGAAAAATCGGCACAGAAGAAAATATAGGCTTTTGGGATTTCGGCTTTTTATGGCAAATGGTTATGAAGGTTTAGAAACGACTGATAAAAGATAGAGATGTACAAGATGATAGGAAGATTCGGCTATAGAGGAAAAAAGAAAAAGAAGAGGAGAAAGTAGATGGAGAGAAAAATAAAAGAAAAGAAAAAGGAAAGAAAATGGAAGAAGAGAAAATATCAAAACCCAAAGGAAATATTCTAAAATACCCCAAATATATACTGAAGAAAAAAAACAATCAAAGGAAACAAAAATCAGCAATGGCTAATTTACTCAAATCCAAGAGACTAGCCGAAAAAACTCCCCAACTAACACCCCATAGTTGGCTTAAATACTTACCCCACCTCTTTCCAATTTGAATTCCATTAAAATTCCTTCCTTAATTTTTGCCAAAATTTTAAGTTGAATTACACCCAAATTCTTTCCCCTAGTAACCTGCTTAATTCAAATTCAATCAAGGTCTGGGTGTTTCGGTCCAGTTCAAATACCATCCCCACGTGCAGCAAAAATCCAAACGTTGCGTGCGCGAACACCAAACCTCCGTCCGTCTTGCGCCCACACCCGTGTTGCTGGTCACTGCACCAGGCTTCTTTTCTTACCAATATATGGTCGCAATAAATTATAAACCTTACCTGCTTCAGTTCTGGCCCACTTTAAAAATAAAACAAAATTCACCCACGTACGGAATCGAACCTGCGCCCTCTCATATGTCCAACACGCTGCTACCACTGCGCCACAGGCGCTCTTTGTGTTAAATTATACCCGCAACTCCTCTTAACCTTATTCTAGCCGCGATCTGCATATTAAAAAAAATAAACCCAAATTGCGCACGCCGCGCCTTGAACCCAGGCTCCTCCCACGCCCTCCTAGGACCCTTAGCCACTGGGCCAGATGCCTGCCTGTGCTAAAACTCAGCCCTATTTTATTAATGAAGCCTACTGCCCAGATTCCCTTAAGAGGCCAAATTAAAACAATTTTTTTCCTAGAGTTTAAACACCAAAACAACAATACTTTTATAAGTATATATTTTCTTTTTTATTTTTTTCTATCTAATAATAATAATTATAATAATAATAATTTTATAAATATATCTAATAATAAAAATTTCAAATATCAATAATACAGTAAATAATAATAAAAATTTTCATAAAATTTTTCAAACATACATACAGTAATATTTTTCTAAGAACAATAATTTTATCTCATAATACTAATTATCCGTAATAATAAATATAGTAAAAATTTTCTAGTAGTAATTTAATTCAAATTTTTTTCTTAAATAATAATACTTAAAACTTCTTAATTATTCAAGTTTTCTTCTATCTGAATCCTAGACTCAAGGCCCAATTCTTTCTAGGCCCAATTTTTGGGGCGTTACACTTTTCTTCCTCGAGCTTTGCTATCCTCTTCTCGAGCTCCAAGTTCTTTCTCTCAAACTCTTGCTTCATAATTTCTAACTCCGAGGGCGTCACTTGCAAATATTCCTCTATCGGTCGAGCTCCTTCCACGCTTGGCTTAGGGATGTTATCATTAATCCTTCTACCTCTCCACTCGACGTACTCTAGAGTCGTAGCAGAGCTAATAACTACTCCCTTTAATCGACAAGTCTTGTTCCGATCACTAGAGATCTCACTGACCTTCCTTTTGTAGTCAGCTCCTCTATACATGAACTCACTCTGAACCAAAACGTAAGTTACCGGTATGAACTGTCTCAATCCATGTTGCCTCAGCATAAGCAAAGGGGCATAACCAATGGCACCCCAAATTCCCAACAGAGGGACCCAATCAAAACTGCCACATCGGTAAAGAATCTCACCAGGAATCATTCATGGAGCCCTCCACTCTACGTCCTTTGACTGCAGTTCTGAAGTAGCGCTATCCAACTTTTTTCAAGAACATCAACTTTCCTAGTTGAAGCTGCTATGTCCTTCAACGGGGAGTAATCCTCGAAGAAAACCCGACAAACCACCCTATCTATCAAACGGAAGTGACTGTAGAACAAAGCTAAAAGTAACTGAGCACAACCAACAAACTTGCCCGCACTGGCCCTCCTACATGTATTCAAGGACCTGAATGTCTCTGCCAAAATCGCAGGAACAGGAGTGTCCAATTTGCTAAGTCGATGGAAGAGATCTGTGGTCGCCTCATCCACATATCCCAAGGCCTTGGGGAAAACCATCAATCCATATAAGCTTAAGGCAAAAATGTCTACCCTCTTCGCCTCATCTGGATGTGTCTGGATCAGATCTTTCAAAGCTCCCCACGGAATGCACTTACTCTCACCCTTTTCCTTAATTCTAGCCATGATCCACTGCTCGCTCATCCCCGTAATGGTCATCAACTTCTTACTAAAGGTTGGGACACAAGCAGCTCGAGAATAAATCTTATCACACTCAAATCTAGGACACCGAAGTAAGGCTGTGTATTCCTCCATAGTAGGCACTAAATCTACCTCCCCAAAGGTAAAACACTGTATGCTGGGTTCCAAAACTGAGCGAGAGCTCGAAACAAGTTCTCATCAACCTGAATATCAAACAAATAAGGCAAATCTTCATACTTACTGTAGAATGATTGCTTGGTCTCATTGCCCCATTGATCCCAAATTGCGTTAAGCTCCAGTAGATTATTTTGTATGACACTGATACGAGTGTAGTCTGACAACTCTGACATATATCCCACAGTTATGCTACCCCATTTTCCTAGCTGAGTTTGCTCAGACCATCTATAGACGTTAGTGTTGCCCTCCACTCTATCAAGAAGTCCATTCTCCATAATAAAACTTTCTAACTTAGAAATTGACCGTGAATCGATACCTTTTAAATGCGAAATGACATGCAATGAAAAAAAGAAACAGTCAGTATCACATAATATTAATAAACTCAAGAATGATATGTGAAGGTAATATCTAAAGTATAATTCTAACTAAGTTGAGCTCTTACGGTTTTTCTATATGAGGTTTTAGTTCTAAAGTTGAGGTACCTGAACCAACAGATTCCTCGATTCTCACCCATTATAGGCTCATTTGAATCAAGTTCAATTCAGGGGAATACATTTCCCTATGGCTACACAGAGATGAAAATCTCACGAAACCATAGGTACGGATGTATCCCGAAAGTGATCCACTATCCTGCACGGAGGCGAAAACCTCACGAAGGCGTAGTTTCTCACTCCCACTTAAGGGTGTGACCACAACGGTCATGCAAATGCAATGCGTATCAGAATATATAACACATGCAATAATAGAAACACGTGTAATGCAAAGAGGATTGAATTTTAAAATTTTTTAACTTTTCGACATTAAGACAAAAGGTAATCAATTATACGGCTTGACTCTCTTATTAGTCCCCAGTGGAGTCGCCAAGCTGTCGAAACCATTTTTAAAATCGAATTTTGGAAAATGAGAATCGATTTTAAGAAAAACGAAAACGGGAGTCGCCACCAATCTTTTTAAGTGTGATTGGATCACCTTTAAAACATTTTTGTTTTAAAATCATTAGTTTTGGTCTACGAAATAAAAAGAACGGGTTCGGGAGTCGGTTACGTACGAGGAAGGATTAGCACCCTCGTAACGCCCAAAAATTGGTACCTCTAATTAATTATTAAATATCTTTAAGATCAGAAATTTAAAAATTTTAAGATGCAATCCTCTTTAAAATATTTTGGTTTTTGAAAATTGGGGTTCACTTGTATCAAAATATTGATACTAAGTTAGCCTTTTGGAAATCCCTATCTCGAAACGACAAAACGCCACATCCAGTAAGTTAGGACACAACGCTTTGAAATTCTAAGACAGTTGCTCGTATTTTGAAAATCTTAAAAACTTAGAAGGGTACTTGAGAGCTCAACGAGAAAAATTGCAACCCAATAAGTTAGGGCACTACTTTTCTCGAAGCCTCCGAACATCAAGCATTGCCTTTTATTTTTTTTTAAAAAAACCTTGGAATATTATTTTAAATGGCGTTTTAGGATGACATATTAATGCATCATGAAGCATAGACGTACAAAATATTCTAACATTTCCATACAAACATAAATAATATCATTAAGACAAAACTAAATAACATGAACATACATTTAATGAAAAAATCATACTAGGGTAAATATAAGATAATAAACAAATAAAAACATGAGTAAACTAAGAAAAAACATAATACATACAAAAATTATACAACAATATATATCATAAAATAGCACATAAAAGAAATAATTAAACATAGCATATAAAAAAAATGAAACTATGCACAAATAAGATAAATGACATACACTAAAAAAATGAATAAATAGAACATTTACAAATTATAAAAATATAATGCAATAATTCAAAATACATGAAATGATAATATAATATATATACATGCATAGAAAATATATATTTGAAAATAAACTATATAAAAAGGTTAAATATTATAATATATAAAATACATAATCAAATGTATAAAAGATAGGAATAAATATACATATTTGAAAAATGAAGGAATTAAAATAAAAAAGGTTGAAAAACTAAGATAGACGAAGAATAAAATAAGAACAAACCACAGAGAGTAAGAACGCAAGAGGGAGAGAAATTTGAGTGAATGCTCTCAAGAATTCTTATTGCTTCCCAAAACTCAAGTCCTTTACAATGAAGGGAGAGGCCTCTATTTATAGTTGAGCCTCCCCAAATCCAACGGTACAGATCAATTACATCAATGGTTAAGATTAAAGGATATCTACAAATTAAATCTCCAAGATTACAAAATCATATCTTCAAGATTGCATATCATATCATATCATATCTAAGATTGCATATCCTTAAAGATTATATTTTCATATAAGTCAAGCTTGTAGATGGACCTTAAATCTTTTCAAGTAATGAGCTATTCTGATCGGGCCAAATTATATTTGTAATTCTGGACTGAACTTGGACTTTATTTTTTGGGGGGTTTATTATATTTTTGTTTTGGGACTTATTTCTGGGCCCGGGCAAAATTGAGTGTCTACATATGACATAATGAAAAACTAGCAATATTTTTTCATAATCATCATCAAAAACATGAATGAAATTTAATTCAAAATCCAACCATTCAAGCTCATGGAACTTTTCATTTACAATTGCTCATGTCATTTCTCTAAATATTTAACAAATGGAATAATAAAAAACGTATTAACTACTACCTTTAACAATTCTTTGAACTAAATCAAATCTGAATAACCATAAAATTCTTTGGTTTGTTAACATAAATTTGCATACTAGATATGTTTAAATTATTATTTAATTATAAAACCTACTATAGCAACATAAATAAATCAGTTAATATTCATTTTCATGAACAAATGAGATGCTTAAAATAATATGTAACACAAGTAATCAAAACTTAAAAAGATCATCTCAAAATATTTAAATCATATATTAAGTTGATTTAATATTTAAAGACGTACCCTTTTTTTTATTTTCTTGTTTTTTTTTTTGGTTCTACGTTGAGTCTTGACGATAATAAGTAAGCAAATTAAACTTCAGTAGTAGACTTTGAATCCAACCAAAATTTATTAATAGCAAACTTTGAGAGTAGATCTTATTATCCAAGTGTACAATAGGTACATAACTAATGACTCTTCATAAATAAATTATCTCTCTTCTTAAAAATTTCTTGGAAATTCTTGTTCTTTTCTTGCTTTCTTCATTTTTCCACTTTTGGTTGTGAGAAAATTTATTACGACAATCCCCCATGATATTATTATAGTCCAATTTACTACATCCACGTTAAAGATTATGTATTTTGAATTTATTACATATTGTTACATTCTCTTTAGGGAATTGTTAGGTTTTGTGGTTAAAAACTTTTGTTCAATCATAAGTAATTTTATTTCATGATATTAGTACCGTAGGAGCACATTTGAATCATGAAAAGTTGAATAAGTTCTCTCTTGCAAGGTTCTCATCAGTAATATTTTTTCACGTAATTTTAATTGAGAACTTAATCTGAAT
Organism: Gossypium hirsutum; assembly: GCF_007990345.1. NCBI lineage: Eukaryota > Viridiplantae > Streptophyta > Magnoliopsida > Malvales > Malvaceae > Gossypium > Gossypium hirsutum. Next base: position 11,857,945 of record NC_053432.1, read on the forward strand.
ACTGTAGAGTTTATACTCACAGTTCTAAAAAACTTGCAACTTCAGGTGCATCCAACCATAATGAGTTTTAGATAAATTTATCATATTCTATTGCTCATAAATAGATCTTTCATAGTCAAATATTTCACTTTCAACCTATTAATGGGGATGATGACAAAAGAAGATCACAAATATAGTCAAAATCAATTCAATTTATAACAAAAGTAATAAATATAAATCAATAACCCAATCCTCTTTTAATTCATATGAAATATAATATTTTCTTCATTCACAATCTCAATATGATATCTATTATAACGAATATCCTTTAAAACTAATGCATTAACCATCACAAATTTTATACTTTTTAGAAATTGAAATATTAGCTCTTCTAGAGCTTCCAATTAATTTTGTACTGTCAAATATTGGAATAATATTTGTTTGTTTCAATACCAAATAAGATAAATATTTTCTATTTGTAATGATAGAATTCATTACTACATTCTCATATCATTCCTCAAAGAAGATTATTAGAAAGAAAATATTTGGGCATATGCCACTTATGTGGTCAATAATCTTTCATATCACATTGATAACAAATGTTATCTTTAACCTTTGAAAACTTATCTTGAGAACTCTCATTTTTCTCTTATTTATCACTACGTTCCCATTTTTAGTGGTCCATGATTATATCTTTTATTTTTTTTATATTTGCATTCACTTCAGGGAATGCAACAAATCTAGTATGACAAACTTCTAAACCCTTCCATTAATTATTTATTTCATAATCACCATTGCAAACATGCGTGATTTCAAATCAAAATCTATCTATTTATGTTGTAATGATTAGTCTCCAATTATAATAAACATTATATAATAAATAAATCATAGAAAAATATACCTAAGATTCTTTAACATCATTGTTATCACCCTGACTATTATCACGAGCATTATTACAAGTAGTAAACTTTTCTTTTTGTAATAACATTTATAATCTAATAGTAAAAAAATCGTTTAATAAACAAAATCAAAATTTTCAAGTATGATGCTTGAAAGTTCCGATACGCATTGTACCAAATTTCAGTATCACATATATTTTATAAAATATTATGATGCTATAATCAAATATTTATAAATTCAATTTAAAAGATATAATACAATAACTTCAAGCATATTTAATAACAATAATTTAATCATAAAAAATTTTAATCATCCAAATATCATACATACTATAATTTAATAAAAAAATCATAGTTTAAAAGAAACCTTAAAGTAATAATATTTTTCATAAAATAATTTTAACAAAAATCAATCAACAAAGGCGAAAACATACCACGTATATAAATTTCTTTGCATAATTATTACCCATAATGCATAGGCCTCAATTGAAGACTAAAATAACAATAGCTCTAGAAGGCAATCCACAACAGCTTCAGTAGGAAATTTGAGTGATCGGCTATTGCATTGGTTGTTGCTAAGGTTTGGTGAAAGGGACAAAAATTGTGACTTATGGAGAAAAACAATTAACAGAGAATCGTGCTGATAACATGTTATAAAATAAATAGACAGAGAGTAAAGAACAAAGAAAATGGAAGAGCAAAACAGAGCGTATTTTATTGATCAATTGTAATATTTATAAAGTTTCTCCAAAGTCTCTATTTATAGACATAAAAAGTATAAATGAAGTAGAGATCTACTTCTAATGACTATTAAAATTTAAAGTACATCAAAACTTATATTGATCTTGATGAACATCCACGTAATAAGATATTCATAACAGAAATCATTAAATTAAGAATAAATCTATTAAGGTAATATGAAGAGATAAGCTATTCACTAATATCAATATATATTTTTGATGTAATTAAATTTTCAATGTTGCTTTTATTATTTTATAATTAATTATGGTGAACTAATTGTTTTTATTGTCTTTAAATTTTTAGATCTTTTTGGTACAATTACAAAAATAGAGAAAGGTAGAAGAAAAAGTAAGAGTTTGAACTTTAAATGTTAAGGTGCAAGAGTCACAATCACAACCCTAAGAGGATGTTCAAAAGAATCAAAACCTTTGGGAAGTTAAATACGGTGACATTTAAATTTTATAGAAGTATGTACATCATTATTCTTAATGCTTTAAGACAAAGGCGGTAAAAAAGTTTGAAAGAGTCTACTAAAAGAAAAAGTCAATAATAAGATTATTTTATTTAAAACATATTTAACCCTGAAATTTAATAATAAAAATAATTAAATAAAATAACTATGTTTATATACATAATAAGAAATTAACAATGGAATAATATTACAGTATTTTTTATTTAATAATGTCTTAAAATGACTTCTTAAATTTTATAAAAATAAATAAATTAGTTTAAATTAATATTTTGTGAATTAAGTTTTATATAATAAATATTTAACAAGATGAAATATTAAATAATAAATAAAAATGCGTTTATGTACAAATTGAATATAATTGTCCAGCAACACCAATATAAATTAATAATGAATAAGAAAAAGGTTACATCTATTTTGTACTAAATAAAAAATGATAATAATATGTAACTTTATCATTTTTTAAGTGAACAAAAAATATGATAGAAGTTAGAATATTTTAATAACATTTCTTTTATTTCTTAGTAATTTTTAATTACATGTGTTCAGTTTTAAAAAAATAAATCCAATTTAACTTTAAGTATTTGTATAATATTAAATTATTTTGTAATAATGCTATGAATTAATTTTTGATAAGTAGATTAGTGTGAAATAATAAATTGTAAACTAATCATTCAAAATGTTGTATATAATATTTTCTATTTAACATATACAATGATTAAAAAATATTATAAATAAAAACATTTACGAATATAAAAAAAAAATCAACCTGATATCACTAGTAAATGTATATTTTCAATGAAGAAGATGACTAAAGTTTGGACATTGTAATTGTTGAAATTTTTTTTTATTTAAATAATATACAATTACTTATAAAAACGTGACCATTTTCATTAGTGCCAGCAACCCTTTTTAAGATAATTTTAATAATCTCAAAGTGGGTAAGTTTTTAATTAAAGTATTCTTAATATATTCTACAAAATCTAAATGCTGGAATTCTGACGGACGAAATCTATACAATTGATGTTAGCTTTTTCATTAAAATTGATAGATAATATACAATCCTTCTCGATGCCCCACAAACTTTATTGGCGGGTGACATAACGTCAAATCTCCCCATGGAAAAAGTTTTTTTTTTTTAATTTTAATGAAAAAGCTAACATCAATTATATAGGAGTGATATGATGTAGGGCAGGGTTTGAGACTAAACAAAAATGAGTTGTAGTTTTCTATTAATGTTTTTTACTTAAAATGCAAGAAATAGGGTATGATCATAAGGGACAATGGAAGTAAACACTTCTAGTAAAACTACTATAAACAATAGAAAATAGGAAACAAGAAATTATTTACGTTGTTGAATTTACCTATCTCTCTAGAGTATCACGCCTCAAAATATAAGGATTTAATCGTAATAAATAAATAAATAAATGAATTAGGTTTGATGGTTAAGTAATTAGTTTAACCATTCTAAAAGTCCTAGGTTCAAACCTCATTCTTCCCATTTTCTTAAATTTTATTTTTAGCAATCTAGAATAAAAACCACAACTAAAATATATACAGTTGGGAATAGAGATTACGTAAGAATGAGCAACAGGCTTACTGTTTAAGAGCTAACTTCCCTCCCTTGTGATCCCAAATTTGAACCCTTCCTTCCCTTTTTATTTCATAATTTCGGCAAAAAAAAACCCAAAATATACATATATATGATTAAGCGTCTAAAATAAATAAGAAATAAGCCTTAGGCTTAATGGTTATGCTTGTATTTCTCCTTTGTTGTCTTAGGTTCAAGCCTTTCCCTTCCATTTTCTTTTGAAATTCAACCAGCTTTGGGAAAATTGCAAGTGACGACCACCCTAGGAAATTAACAAATTCTTTCTTAATTAGAATTCATATATTTCTATTTCTCAAAATTTCAATAGAATTAGAATTCCACCATCTTTTTCTCTTCTTTTCCAAATTAGATTTTCATATTTCCCTTTTCAAATCCTAATAGAATTTGCTCTCCATCTTCCTATTTATTCTCTTTTTATTTTCTTTCCCTTCCTATACATCATATTTTTCATCTTTTTGATGTTGAATAATTTTCTTTTCCATATCAAATCAATCCCCAATTAATCGTTTTCTACCGGCTATTGAATTCATCGTCAATAGCCTTCTTATTTTCATCAAATTTCGATAAGTGCATTTGTTTTGATAAATAGAAATCGTAAACTCTACAATATCACCGATCCATGCTAATCTTTCAATTCAATTACTCTATTTTTTGGTTCTTGATAAATCTTGAAATCAATCATTAGCTTGTGTATAAATGTCATTTGAATGACTTGATTTAGGTGAATTAGATTAGAATCAGGTGTGAGGAACGTCAATCGGTCTCCCAATGAATGTGTTCTTTTACAAGTGAATTGGGACAAACCGTGTCTAGGATTAGGGCCACACGGTCTCCCACATGGGTGTGTGGACCACTCGATCCGTCACATGTTCATGTACCTTGCAAACCTTAGGCTAGCTCGAATCTCACACAACCAAAAACCTTTCACATGACCTAACACATGATCGTGCCTTTTCTGTAGGTTAATTTTGCAGTTACCATACGGCTACATCCTAGATAAATGGCTGTGTAACCTCTCCATACGACCAATAGCATCTCACACGGCTTAGCCACACGGTCGTGTGACTCTTGAATTGTTTTTAGAGTTTTTATTTCCTCAATTAAGTCATTGATATTGTGTTATTCTGGAATTTTTGATTTACTTACTGGTTGAAGTGTTATGGCTATATCGTATGTGAAGTGTATATTACATGCTACTGTCATCGTGAAACAGATAATTTGTTAGTGTTAATATTCTCACCACCCTATTGAATACATGTTCAAGCATGATTACTACTAGTGTTGATTTATCCTATTATAAAGCATGTCATACTGCATTGCATGGGGTGGGATGATATGTATGGAGGAAGAGCCACTACAGCAAAATAGGTTTTTAGCGGCAGTTTTAACGGCGTTTGGATAAAAAAATGCTACTACAGATCAAGTATTAGCGGTGTTTTTCAAAAAGCGTCGCTGTAGATTGAGCATTAGCGGCGCTTTTTGAAAATTGCCTCTATAGATTGAGCATTAGTGGAGCTTTTCAAAAAATGCCGCTATAGATCGAGTATTAGCGGCGCTTTTTTAAAAAAAGCCGCAAAAAAATTAAGCACAACGTCGTCGTTTTATGTTGAGCTTTAGTGGCATTAGCGGCGCTTTTAGAAAAACACTGCTATAGATCGAGCATTAGCGGTGCTTTTTGAAAAACATCGCTATAGATCGAGCATTACCGGCATTTTTTAAAAAACGCCGCTATAGGCCGACCATTAGCGGCGCTTTTCACAAAACGCCGCAAAAAAAATTAAGCACAGCGCTGTCATTTTATGTTGAGCTTTAGTGGCATTAACAGCGCTTTTTGAAAAATGCCGCTATAGATCGAGCATTAGCGGCGCTTTGAAAAAAACGCCGCTATAGGCCAATCATTAGCGGTGCTTTTTGAAAAACGCCACAGAAAAATTAAGCACAACGCCATCATTTTATGTTGAGCTTTAGTGCATTTAGCAGTGCTTTTTGAAAAACGCCGCTATAGATCGAGCTTTAGTGGCACTTTATCACGCCGCAAAAAACATTTTATTCTATTTATTATTTAACTGGTTTATTTATATTAATTAAAATACAATTTATTTTTAATTGAATATTTAAATTTTTCAAAAAGAATAATGACACGTAGAAAAAATTTGAAAGTAAAAACATAGAAAAATATTTGTTAAAAATGAAAAAAATTAAAATACTATTATTTAAAATAATTTTAAAGTTTTTTGGGTATATGATTGATTGTTTTTTAATTTATATATTAAATAATTTCTAGTATATGGTTTAGGATTTAAGCTTTAAGAGTTACTATTTTAAGGTTATGGATTATGGGTTTTATGGTTTATGGTTTGAGGGTTGAGGTTTAAGTTTTTAGGGTTAAGAGTTAGGGGTTTAGGGGTTAGGGTTTATGTTTCATGATTTAGGGTTTATGGAATAGGGGTTAGGGGTATAGGATTTAGATTAATTAGTGTTTTTAATTTATATATTAAATAATTTCTTATATATTTATAAAAGAGATAATATTAATTTCAATATACTAAAATTATGATTATCGTTTAAATTATTTAAGAGATAATAGATAAGATTTATATATATTAAATGGTTTAGGATTTAAGTTTTACTTGAGATTTGTTAAATGATGAAATTTTATACAATCAATTAATGCTTTTATATTTAAAAATATTTAATCTAAACCATTTCATATGTATGTTAAAAGTGAAAACAATTAAAATACTATTATTTAAAATAATTTTAAAGTTTGTTTTTTGGGTATTTGACTGATTGTTTTGAATTTTACATATTAAATAGTTTCTTATATAATTGTAAAAGAGATAATACTAATTTTAATATATTAAAATTATCAATATAGTTTAAATTATTTAAGAGATAATAGATAAATTTTATATATATTAAAATTAAAAAAATTGCTAAGCCATGCATCTTTAGAGATACAAAATTAATTAGTAAATTGAAAAAGTTATTTAAATTTTCTAAAATATTAAAAGAATATATAATTACAAAAGATAATTTTTTTAAAAATCTTTTTTGTTTTTTTCATATTTTGAAATTTTTTATTTTTGTTTTTGTTTTCTTAAATAAAAAATTATATAAAAATTTTAAATTTTATCTAATTCTTTTAAATATTACTTAAATTTTTAAAAAATATTTATTTAAAATTGATATAAAAGATATAATAATTCAATATAAAAATTGTAAAAAAGTCAAGCATTAGCGGTATTTATGATAAAAACACCACAAAAGGCAAGTAATAGCAGCGTTTATGATAAAAACGCCACAAAAAATCAAGTTATTTTGGAGAAAACAGTGTATTTTTGGTATAAGCGCTACTAGTTTTTAGTTTTGATTGAAATGATGTCGTTTTATTTCTCTCCCCCCAATTTCCTCTTTTTTCCCGATTTCCCCTTTTTTTTCAACCAATCTCAGCCTGTTCTTCTATTTCTCTCCCCTGATTTCGTCCTTGAACAAATTATTTCCTCTTCAAACCCTAGATCTGGGGTTTTATTTTATCTTCTCCCTCTCTATTTTCCCCTCCCTTTTCAAAATTTTCATTTTTTGCCCTATTTTATTGTTTTTCGACTTATCAAAATCACAAGTGCAAAAAAGAAAATCTCATCTTTTCTTGAATCTCAGAGGTACAGATTCTTCTACATTTCTGTTTCTTTCTCCTATAGTATTTCAAAAACCCAACTATGAATTCGTTATTATTTTAGTTTTTGAAATAAAGCTTGATTCTTTTTTGTTTCATTTTATTGGTTGATTAGAATGGGGGAATTAAAGGACAACGACGCCTACGAGGAAGAGTTTCTCGACTACGAAGAAGAAGATGAAAAAGCCCCTGACTCTGCCTTCACTAAGGCTGCTGATTCTGCTAAGAAGTTAGTCATTTTAATTTATACATTTTTTAAGGAAAACAATCATTCTAATTTATACATTTTTTTAAGGAAAACAATGTTCTAATATAATCTGCAAGTATTAGTGTAAAGCAATTTGATTTTAATTTGTTTCATTTCTTTTTTATGTGGTGTAAGTGGTATGTTCGAATTCACAGTTCGGGATTCAGTGACTTTCTGCTGAAACCGGAGCTACTTCAATCTATTGTGGATTCTGGTTTTGAACATCCTTCCGAAGGCAAAGTTTTAAACTCATGTCTAATTTTAACATTCGTGAATTCCATGAATTAAGTCATTTTGTTTTTCTTGCTTTTAGTGACTTATAATGGTGGGCACTGGGCAGTATACAAGTTTGGTGCTTTATTCTTTTGATTTACTATTTTGGATGAAGCATTTGTTGTTACAGGATATGCTTTGTAGTAATCTTTGAAATACTTTGCCTTGAAATTATATTTTCTCAACTTAATTTATCTAGGCATGAAAGTCTTCAAAATTATCATAGCTTTTCTTTTCTATTGATTCAAACTGTTCATTTAAACTCTTTTATTATATATTAGTAGTAAATCAAATACGGTAATGATTATAGCTTCTTTTTCTTTAAAGTATGAAGAATGATGCATTTTTGGACTTTGATCAATAGGTGTACTTAATCATTCTTTGCAAATCACAACTGTATGCCTTACTTTTACATGTAACCCTTGCCAATCCTCCCAACAAGAGCAAAACGAAGAGGAGAAAAAAGAAATAGGAAATCATACTTGTTTTGAGTGTATAAAAGTGGTCTTCTACTGTCTCTATGCTAATGCAGTCGCTATATTCTTTTGTTTTGGGTTTCTCGAGTTCCACTTTTAATCTGTCCTGAATTTGTTAAGTGCAATTATCATATTCTAATTACATATTATTGGGAAATAAATTTTTGTGGATGGTGAGAATTGGAGGTGGAGTCTTCCCTGTAATCAAAGAACCTAATTACCTCGTTAATGGTGAATATCGTGTTGATAAAGGCGCTACTCCTAAAATGGTAAGTGGTGTTTAGAAGTTGTTTACTCCCATCACTAATTAGATTCTGAATGTTTTGAATTGTTTTAGGGAGCCCAGGCTCCTCCTATTCCTGGATCTACTCAAACCTCCAAGAATGTTTGGAATGCGACAACCACCTACGAAGATTGACCCTAATCAAATTCCAAGGCCCATTTCAAGTTCCTCACCAATCGTGTATGAAACTCGCCAAGGCAACTCAGCAAATCCTCCTCCGGTAAAAGGTCTGATCATTTTAGAAGAACAGAAAGAAAATTACTTAATTCACTCAAGAATTTGCTATTCCTTTTGATCTTCATTTAACTTAGGCCCATTGTTCTGGATCTCTTTGCTATGTTGTCATTGCATGTATACATAATGCAATCACAGCTTTGACATATAACTGAATTTTGAATTTTGTTTCTTCTCTTGATCACTTGTAATCTTTTGAAGCCTGCTACTAGTGATTACATTGTCAGAGACACTAGGAATTGTGCTCCTTGTTATATGAGATGCACCACCAATCAGGTCATAACAAGCAATATAAATTAATTGTGGCTTTTTTGGTACTCTTTTATATACTTTGATTAAGTTTGCACTGGAGTTTCACCACCAGTAATCTGTCGGGTTCTTAAATGGATTTTGTAATTTGATCTGCTTATCATATTTTGAATATTTCTTACTATAGGTTGTGATTTTAGGGAAAGTGGTCCTGTTCAGTGTTCCCATTGCAAAGGTTACATAAATCCTTTCATGAAGTTCATTGATCAGGAAAGGAAGTTTATCTGCAATTTATGTGGTCAGTATTAATCAGCTTTGTGTGCTCATCTCGTATATTTTGCAGTATCTTGTGTATTTTAACTTATTCTTATATTCATACCAGTCTGTTGCAAATATAAGGATTAGTGATACCTAAATTATAGATTTTGTAGCTAGCAATTGTAATTTTCTTGTTTCTTTTTGGATAAAAAAAAGAAGGGCATCTCCTTCACCATCGTGTGAAGAAGGGGATTAAAAATGTTGAATTCTATGTTCATCCACAAGTTGCTTGTTGGAAAGTAATCCCATGAATAGCAAAAGATGATTTTTGTTAATTTACTTCAGATATGGGAGCAGCGGCAAGTTTTGACTTTGATTTTAGGGGTTAGAAGATTAAGGCTTTTAAAAAGTGTTATTTAGAAATTTGATGATTTTAGTATTGTTATTAAAAAGTATTCTGAAAATTTAAAATATTTATTTTATACATGACGGTATAAAGTAAAAGTAAGTTAATTTTATTTTTAATAAGTAAGATAAGTTAATTTTATTTTTAAAAAGTAAGATAATTTAAATGATATTCAAAATGTTTAATAGTATGATATATGAAATATTAATTTAAATGTAAGTATTAATTTAAATATAATTATTTAATTTGATATAAACATATTTGTTGAGAGTTTCAATCAATAATGAAGACGATTGTGAATGCTGTCTTTTTTTCTAAATTAATTTTATTAGGGAAAATGGCCTATATGTACAGAGCAAACATATAGTCTGACTTCTAGTTCTAACCTCTTTAATGATGTCTTGTATAGATTGATTGAGATCCTACCTCCCAATGTGCTACTATTAATTAATTTGTAAAGAATTTTAGTACAGATTGGTGTGATACGCTTAATTTACATCTGGGGCCAACGTTAACACTCAAAGGACTAGCCATCTCAAAGGATTATACCTAAATTTTAACTTTAAATATTCATACCAGTCTGTTACATCCTTCTTTGTTTCTGCTCTCTGATTGTGTTGCTGTAATTATTTTAAATATATTAATTAATATATGAGAATTTTTTCTTATACCAGTTGGAGTTTCTTAATTATTAATTTACTATGATGTTATATTTAAGGCCTCTCGAGTATTTTGTACTGACTTGGTTTTTTTTTTTTGTTTCGAGGATTCAGTGCCCCTAGAATTTAGAACTATTGCTTGAAAACATCCCAACAATGTTTCAGAGTAGTACAACTGCTAAGTCATGTTTTGCTGCTGCAATCAAGGTAAGCCATTACAAGGTTATACCTTCATAATCTGTTTGAGGTGTTGACTGTATGTAACTTGGTTACTCGAAGAAAATTGAGGTTAAGATATTGATACATCAATCCTTATCTTAAACAATTTGTATGTAGTTTTCATATGTAGTTTATTTGAGTGTTGGAGTTTTTGGACTGCTTTCTCAAAATTTTTATTGAGTAGAAGTTTTCTAGGAGAATTTGACATGGTCCTGAAATTCAATTTATAATTTGTTGCTATATAATTTGATATTTGATATTTGAATGTTATTTTGGTCCTGAAATTCGGTTTGTTGGTTAACCATAAAAAATTCAGTTTGGTTAACAGAAGACATTTTAAGAAAATTTGATATTTGAATGTTATTTTGGTTATTAGTTAGGATTAGTCCTATTAAGTTTTTATACCTTCATTTTATTTGTTTTGAACTTTAAGTATGTTTTAATTTAACATCTGATCGTGATTAATATCTTCATTGTATTGTGCTTCTAGATTTTGATTTGTTCTGATATTTTGGTTGGATATATAGAATTATCCATTGAAAAATGTTGAAGGTTAATTTTGTTTCGTTAATGAAAACCAAGCAAATTAACCGAAATATTAAGCTGTACTCTATTTTCCTGCAATTTTATAGCTAATGGATTTGGGTTTCACGTTACATTATTTTGTATGTTGTAGGTACATATTATGCACAGCCTTTTCAACGACTTCTACATTAACAGACTGGAGTAGTGTACAAAAATCCTTTAGACACTTGCAGACTATTCAAATCTATAATATTTTTTCCCCTCTGTTTGTAGGTTCATTGGCATCTTGTCCTGATGACAGTGTAGTTTATGAAGCTTTAAACTTTGCATTGTCCTTCGAGGTATTAGAATTCCTAGTTCAAAACTTAGCAATGTCTTTTATAAAAGACCAAATTTCCAATTTTCAATGTTGTTTAGGTTCGCAAACAAGATGCTGTATTTGGACTTGCTGTTAGTAAAAGACTTGCTGTATTTTATTTATATCTTTATATTTAATCTAATTCTTATTATTTATTTTAGTTTTGATTCTATATTTTTATTTTTATTTTAATATTTAAGATAACTTAGAGTTCTAACTTTTAGATTTTAATTGTGTTATTAATTTATTATTTTAAATTCTAAATTTAAATTCACCAATTTTAATATTTAGTTTTAAAGTTAAAATTTTCATAGAAAATTTAATTTAAATATTATTTTTTTATTTATCCTTAAAAATATATAGTTTGAAGTTCAAATTTCAAAAATAAAACATAATATAATATTTATCATAGAAATAAATATTTATTTAATTAAAAATTTTTTAAAGGTCATGTTTTTTATCAGCATTTGTGGGAAAAGCGCCGTTAAAGGTCATGCTTTTAGTGGAGTTTGTGGTAAAAGCGCCGTTAAAAGTCATGTTTTTTAGTGGCGTTTGTGGGAAAAGCGCCGCTAAAGGTCATGTCTTTAGCGACGTTGGTGGGAAAAGCGCCACTAAAGGTCATGTTCTTTAGCGGCGTTTGTGGGAAAGCGCCTCTAAAGGTCATGTTCTTTAGCGGTATTTTTTTACATAAACGCAGCAAATTTTAGCGGCGTTATCTATAGCGGCATTTTTTGCGGTGCTTATAAAAACGCCACAAATTATTTTAGCAGCGCTTATAAGCATCGCTATAGGCCTTAAAAAACACCGCTAAAAGTCTGTTTTGCTGTAGTGAGTGAATTTAATAATTTGCAAACAATGTGGTTTGCTCATGAACCAAGTGACAGTTTGTTTAATTTGTAAATATGTTGTGCACCCACAACAAGTGGTAGTAATTGCAAATATGTGGTTCGACCACAAACCAAGTGGCGGTTTGTTTAATTTGCAAATTTGTTGTTCACCCACAACAAGTGGTAATAATTGCAAATATTGTTGGAAAAAATTCAGTTTAAAAACAGTTTTCTTGCAAAGCAGAAAATTAAAATTTCAACAATCGACTCAGTTTGTGATATTTTTAGCAACAAACCTTAACCGAATTTGTACCTATGCGTTTGGATAAGCGGATACTTGATGTTTTCTGGCTTTCAACCAAACGATCTTCTCCGCTATTCTCATACCGTGTATTGCTTCGAGTGTGGGCTCGAATCAATTGAATCAAAACATAGAACTACAAAAAGTTTTCCTTTTGGGGTGAAAACAAAAAATCTCTTCTTTAATAGAAATAGGTAAAATTATTATTCTGAAAAATATGTTTATAAGTTAAGAGTAAATTCTCTTTATTTTTCGGTAGAATAACAATCTCTCAAAACTTGTGTTAATAATTTTACTGGTACCATCTATTTTTAGGAAGAGAAGGTAGAACCCTTATAGAGTTGTAAAGGTTTATATTAAATAGAAAAACAACATCCTACTTAGAGGAGAGGGGTGAATGACTTACCATTTTATTTCTACTAGGGTTGTAACCCCATTCATGTTATATGAGGAGTTTTGGGTCTCTCTCACATGGGGTCCAATTACGAGTACTTCCTGGCCTTTTTGAGCCAGTACTCTATAATGTGATCTAACTCGATTCAGGTTTTCTATTTCCCAAAATAAAATTTAATATTTATATATGAAATATCTTTTTTCATCTCGATTTTACCCCCGGTAAAATATTGGGAAAAGCCGTTCAATATGACACAACTCAACATGTTCTGCAACACCCCTCACCCGTATTCAACGTCGGAATAGGGTTACGGAGCATTACCGAACTTACAACACACTTATACATACTTTTAGTATACATTTTCTCAATTCAAACATTCATCATTCAATCTCAATCAATATGTCCCTATTACAAGCCTACGAGGCCCTAAACATGCTTTAAGAGTGGTTCAGGACTAAAGCGATAACTTAAGAAACTTTCACAGATTTTGAAAATTTTTCTCAAAATAGGGGGCACACGCCCGTGTGGTCAAGCCGCGTGTCTCACACGACCACCAGACACGCCCGTGTCACAGGCCGTGTGGACATTCGAAATGGGAGCACATGGTTGTGTCCTATCCCGTGTCTAAACAAGTGAGGTTACTAACCTGGGTTACACGGCCAACCACACGCCTATGTGTCTAGCCCTTGTGCCCTTCGAAGTGGCCACACATGCCTGTATGCTAGGCCGTGTGCTAGGCCGTGCCAAACCTGTAGGGTATACTAACTTATGCAACACGGCCAAGCACATGCCAGTGTGCTAGGCCACGTGTCAATTAGGGGTATACCGACTTATGCCACACAACCAATCATACGCCCGTGTGTGAGACTGTGTCGAGCATACTGACTTCATGTTAATTTCAACACTAATGGGACACAAGACCGTATAACATGACCGTGTGTCACACACAGCTGAGACACACGTTCGTGTCTCTGCCCGTGTGGACAAAATAGGCTATTTACCAAGTCAATTTGCCACCCACATTTATGCTCACTTAAACAACCAAAATGGCACCAATCCATAGTATAAATAAACATCCAATTTAACCAAAAATAAGGCTAATTCATACCAATTCCAAATACTAGCAACCAACATGCTTATAACTCAAGTTTTACTCAACCAAAACATACTAAAATACATATACCAATCATCTAGTCAAACATTTACCTAAAACACCTCATTTTGTACAAATTCACAAGCATGATACCAATTCCACAAACTTCATAATATGGTCATTCACATATCCATTCATGAACTCAATATCAACCATATATGCACATATAAACACATAACTAACATCAATTTACAAAACAATAACTATAAGCACATATACATATACCAAGCAAATTAACTCAATTTAAGTCAACTCTCATGGCTATTAGATAAAAACCAAGACATATACATTTACAAAGCCAAATCAAATGGCCAAAATCATTACCAAAACATAACTGACATAACCAAAGTCCCTATACATGCCATATACTCAAAAATTACCAAAATTCATAGATACCAAAATATAGGTGGATAGTGTAAAGCAATCTCAGACGATCCCCGAATCTGAGCTAGCTTCAATATCACTATAAATCACGGGAAAATACAAAAAGTAAGCTATAAAGCTTAGAAAGCTTGTATAAAATAAACTCAATTCAATCTTAAGATTATAATTCAACAATTTGAATATATATTAACATTTAGCATATATTAACTAACAACCTTTCATATACACAATTATGATATTAATTGGCTTCTTCACCTGTACCATCTCATATCATTCTCATACTCAATCAGATCTTTCGTTTACCTATTGAACCATTCAGAATAGAAGTCAGATACTCGAAGGTTTCCCACGATAAGTACCTATACCATGGATCGAAGCCAAATCAATGTAACTTATCTAAAGTACTAATATCATGGCCCAAAGCCAAATCAGCCGATATGCATGGCCCGAAGCCAAATTGGTTTGTCTTACACACAAATTTCTATATCATGGCCCGAAATCAACTCACTGTAATCCCTAATGACATGTCACTAGTATCCTAAACTATTCTTAAGGTTCAACCGAGATTTCAAATGCAAAATACCATTGAATCGTCATTAAATCACTATCGATCATATCTATAGTCTCGTATTCACAATTATAAAATATCAAAGCATATGAAATACATTTATATTAGAACTTATAATATACAAACTTACCTCAGTTGCTAAAATGGCAAATCGAGCCAACTATTCCGTAACTTTGTTCTTTTCCCGTTCTAAGTCTTTATTTCTCCTTTCTTAATCTAATCATATTCAAAATTGACTTATTTAATAATCTCTCTATTCAATGTAGTCCAAAATACACTTTAAACCACTTTTACACATTTGCCCCTAATGTTTCACATTTTTAGAATTTAGTCCTTAGCTCGTAAAATGCAAATTCATGTAATTTTAATCATACCCAAGCTAGCCGAATTATCACTATATCCATATCAGCCCATAATTCTCATTATTTCACATTTTTAACCATACAATTTACACATTTCTCAATTTAATCCCTATTTTACATTTTTCTCAAAAACCACTTAACAAAACTTGTATAATTCATAATAAATATTCATAATCTATCATCAAACATAAAAAATTATACATATTCATCAATGAAAACTTTCAAAATCTTTAACATTTTTGCAAAATAGTCCCTAGGCTAGCTAGTACTAGCTGCAACGATCTCAAAAACATAGAAATCATCAAAAACGAATTAAAATTGCAAACCTAATCAAAGAAATCAAGGTTGCTGAAAATTCAAACCCCCATGGCTGCCATTCTTCCTCAATTTTGGTGGCTAAAATGTTAGTGGAAGATGATACCTAATTTGTTTTATTATTATAACCTTTAATAAACCAAATTACTAAATTAACCTTTAAGTTAATTCATCAAAATTCATTTATGCATGTCCATCTTTGTCCACTAATATTAAAATGGTTTATTTACCACATAAGGACCTTTAATTTAAGGTTCTATAGCTATTAGACACCTTTAGCTATTAGAATTCAAGTTTTACGCTTTACGCAATTTAGTCCTTTTTACTGAATTAAGCATTCAAACGATAAAATCACTTAACGAAACTTTCACACATACATGCTATCATGCTGTAAACACTTAAAATAATATTAAAATAATTTTTCAACCTCAGATTTATGGTCCCGAAACCACTGTTCCAATTTGACCAAAAACGAGTTGTTACAACTCTCCCCCCTTAGGAATTTTCGTCCCCGAAAATCTTACTAATGAATAGTTTAGGGTACTATTTTCTTATAGCTTCCTCGAATCCCACGTAACCTCTTCGATACTGTGACGTTACCATAAGGCTTTCACTAAATTTATGCGTTTATTTCTCAACTCTTTAACCTCTTGAGCTAAAATTCTTATCAGTTTTTTGTTATCTGACATGTCGACTAAATCTCAACATCTGTCAAAGGAATTATATACGAATGGTCATTATAAATCTATTCTAACTTTAATGGTAATTCAAGTCGGTATGTCACTGGTCACTCTCTCAATAAACTATAATAGCTCAATAAATTATAGAGTTCACTTCTCTTTGCAACCACAACAAAGTATCTTCTTCAAGAGCGATACTTTCAGAAACAATCTATCACCGATCTGAAATCCAATATCTTTACATTTCAAATCTTCTTACCATTTATATCAATCTGAAGTTGCTTTCAATTTTCATGAATCACTTTCAGTTTTTCCCTAGAATCCCAAATCAATTCAACCTCATATATCTTTTCTCACTGAGCTCCATCCAATATAACAAAGTACGTCATTTACAACCACATAAAATTTCATACAATGTCATCATATGCTCGACATGCAAATTATTATATATGGATTTGACTAACAGTAAACATTTTCCCAGTAAATTTTGCATTTTAAACATAGTAACAAAGCATATCATCAATAATCTAAATCATTCTCTTATAGTTATTATCGATTTGAAGATGAATTTCAATGCTAAAATACAACCGCGTACTCAGAATTTCCTGTAACTTTCTCGACAATCGCAATATAAACCTTGGATCTCTATCTGAAATAATGAAGACTAGCACTCTGTACAACCTGACAACCTCAGAAATACATACTCAGCAATTCTGCCATGTGACAAATCCATACGTACTGGAATAAATATGCAGATTTCATCAACCGACCAACAACAACTCAGATAGCATCTTTCTTTTTCGGAGAAAAAGGTAATCTCGATACAAAATCCATTGTAACTCAATCCCATTTTCATTCTGGTGTTATCACAGGCTGAAACAAACCTGAAGCCACTTGATGTTCAGCTTTAACTTGCTGACAGACTAAACATCTCGCTATAAATTCGAAAATGTCTCATTTCATGCCCGACCACCAATACAGTTGTTTCAAATCGTTGTACATTTTAGTACTTCTAGGATGAACATATAAACAACCATTATGTGCCTCATATAAAATTTTCTGAATCAACTCTGGATTTTTCGGTACGCAGATTCTATTTGGAACATTAAACAATCATCAGATCCGATTTGGTACTCTAAATCACTAGTCGAATCGCATTGCACTCTTTTAGCTTGCAATTCACTATCATAATTCCGAGCTTTACAAATTTGATGAAGAAATAATGGTTTATCTTTTAACTCAGCTAAGATCAAACCATCTTCGGATAATGAAAACTGCGCATTCATTGCTCTGAGGACAAACAACGACTTTCTACTCAAAGCATCCGCGACCATAGTCGCTTTTCCCGGGAGATAATCAATTACTAACTCACAATCTTCCGCTACTTTAAACTCTTGTGATCAGTAAGTATGTGACATTTTTCATCGAACAAATGATGTTTTTAAATTTTCAATGCAAACACAATAGTAGCCAACTTTAAGTTGTGTGTCAGATAACTCTTTTGATATGAATTTAACCGTCTGGAAGCATAAACTACCATTTTACATTCTTGTATTAAAACACATCCCAATCTGTTCAATGACGCATCACTGAAAATCACGAATTCTATACCCGATTCAGACTGAACCAGAACTAGTGTTTCGGTTAACAATGCTTTCAACTGTTTAAAACTTTGTTAACAAGTATCAAACCATTCAAACTTCACAAGCGCGATAACTTTATCAATCAGAACAACTTAAACTCAGAATAACATCTTTCAATTAAAAAAATCTAATAGATATATTTCTATATCATGTGTAATGACCAAAATTTGCTTGGCCCGTAAATAAATAAATAAAAACAAATAAAAATAAAAAATAATAGTTTTTATACAGTCCATGTACAAAGCCCAAAACCCGATTACATTTTCAGCCCAAAGCCCTATACTCGGATATACTCTAAGCCCTTAGCCTATTACACCCAACCCACAAATAGGTACAGCCCAAATGGCCTAATTTGTTAACAGAGGATGGAAAACCTAGGGTTTCTGGAACCCTAGGCGCCGCAAACGAAAGGTTCCAGAATTTGCACCGCAGGCACGCCAATCGTCACACCCTTTTTGTGCCGTTCCAGTGACTTTCATTGTCACCACCATCAGTGCCAAGATTCCAGGCCCCGTGTCGCGCCGTGATCGGTGCACGGATCAACGCCAGCCCACTCCTAGCCGTGAGATCCTCAATAGTACCTGCAAAAAAGGAAAGAGGAACAGCAAGGACCAATGCAAATATGGCAAGAATCGAGTAGAGAATATATGAACCTGTAAATTGAGGCTATAAAAGCCGAATAATTGAACTGTAAAAGTGAGGCTTTTTTTGATACATACGAAATATATACAAAAGAGAACAAATATACGAATATTTAGAGAAGTTCAAGTAGTTTCTTTAAAAGGTGATTTAAATTTCATACTCTGTTATTTATTTTTCAACGAGTATACGAATCATTTTTGCAAAAAAAACTGTTGATATTTAAAAGGAAGAAGAGGTTACCTGTGTTTCGCTTGAAAGGACGAGGGTGTAACACCCCAAACCCGGCTTGGAAGTTTGGCTCGAATCTGGCGTGTCATATTGAAGTGTTTTTCGAAAACCATGTTTCCATTAAAAACCCTTCTTAATAATTAAAAACTTATACCCTTTTTAAACCTTGTTAGAAAACCTCAGCTGAATAACATTCTTAACAACTTTGTAAAAATCTTGGTAGTTGCGGAAACTTAATTTAAAAACAATTGCGGATACGTGATGTTTTGAACAACAGTAGTTGTTTTGGAAAACCATGTTCTAATACTAGCAATTATAAGAACAATAAATGAAATTCAAAATTTGGAATCCAGAAAATTACAACGGCTTTACTACAACCTACATAAAAACATTAAAAAGTAATAATCAAAACTGTAACATAAACAGTGTGTGTGGCTTCCTTCGAGCCCCTCGCAGCCCCGATCCGTCTAAGGCTAGAAATTACCTGAAAGGTTAATAAACGGGGTGAGTTTACGAAAACTCAGTGTGAAATCCCCTACTATAAAAAAGAACATTCAGTCATATAAAAGAATTAAAAGTCTGGCCCCAGCCTTACCTACAGTTTTAGTACCAATTGGGCCTTAGCCCATTATAACAGACAGTACCAAATGGGCTTTAACCCATTACAGAATAAGAAACATTATCAGAACTAGAATTAGAATCAGAACCAGAATCAGAATCAGAATTAGAATCAGAATTAGGTGACAGAATCAGAATCAAAATCAGTATCAGGTAATAGAATCAAAATCAGAATCAGTATTAGGTAACAGAATCAAAATCAGAATGTGAATGCAATCCCAACCCAGCCTATAACCAACCGCTACACTCCACCCGTACCAGCCCTACACTCCATGTGGGGAATAGCTCAACCCACCCAACCCTACACTCCACAGTTGCAGCATTGCTGCTCAGTTATCAGATATTGTGACAGAGTCACCAGATACAGATATTGTGGCAGAGCCACTAGAACAGATATTTGTGGCATAGCCACCAGAAACAGATAATGTGGCAAAGCCACTTAACAGAATACGTGGCACAAAGCCATCGATAACTGCATTATGTTAGGCACATAGCCATCAACTAGAGTAACATAACCGGCACACAGCCTTAGGTAAATGTGATCGATAAAGAGTCGTCAATAACCATATATTGGCACATAGCCTTAGGCAAATACGTTTGGCACACAGCCATAATCAGGTTGGCACAGAGCCATATGTAGGTTGACACAAAGCCATAATCAGAAGGCTTTAAGCCATCGGTAGCTGTATCATGTTAGGCACATAGCCATCAGCGACGGTAATATAGTCGGCACACAGCCTCGGGTAAATATGACCGGCAATCAGCCATTGATCTGTCCACAGTCGTCTTGGGCGACCCGTGCGACCTTATCAAATCAGTACGAATATACGGCTCTTAAGCCTTCGATGGATCCACAGTCGTCAAGCAACCATGCAATCCTAACAGATCAGATCTTCCTCCGTACAAAATCCCAACCCATGCAACATGTCATGTATACAGAATGTCATGCCCATATTTGAATCAAACAATCACAGTCAAGTCATTCATATACCAACATATATTCACAATCAAATTCGTCAACCACACAGTCCAAGTTAGTCACTTGGCCACAAGGGCAAAACAGTCATTTAACACCTTAGGGGAAAAATGGTAATTTTACCCCACAAGGTATGTAACGCCCCGTACCCGAGACCGTTGTCGGAGTCGAACACGAGGTGTTAACGGACTTAATTCATTACTTAAACAGCTCATACAATTCATTTTAAAATTTCCAGATAAGCTGGCTAACTGCATCACAGTCGCTTTAAAAATCATATCTCGAGTTCCAAAACTCGAAATCCAATCTCGTAAATTTTTCCTGAAAATAGACTCATATATATATCTACTAATTTTTTTATAGAATTTTTTTCAGGCCAATTAGTACAGTTTATTAGTTAAAGTCTCCCCTGTTTCAGGGTTTGACTACTCTGACCTCTGTGTATTACAAATCAGATATCTCCCTGTACAGAGCTTCAATGACTATACCGTTTGTCTCTAATAAAACTAGACTCAATATTGGAATCTTTACATATAAATCATGACTTCTAATTATCTTTATAAAATTTATGGTGAATTTCCAAAGTTAGAACAGGGGATCCAAAAATTGCTCTGGCCCTATTTCACAAAAATTTAAACATCTTATAAAATATAGCTCATATACCTCTTTCGCTTCTTCCATATGAAAATAGACTCATCAAGCTTCGATTCCATAACTTATTCATTATTTAATTCCATTTATACTATTTTTAGTGATTTTTCAAATTCACATCATTACTGCTGTCTGAATCTATTTTATGGTAAATTTTACCTATTTCATGGTTTCCATGGATTAGCTAGCAATTTGACATACATAACACCAAATATGATCATGATT
This sequence comes from Gossypium hirsutum, assembly GCF_007990345.1. Taxonomy (NCBI): domain Eukaryota; kingdom Viridiplantae; phylum Streptophyta; class Magnoliopsida; order Malvales; family Malvaceae; genus Gossypium; species Gossypium hirsutum. Next base: position 11,879,475 of record NC_053432.1, read on the forward strand.
AGCCATTCCAATGGCTAATCATTACCAAGCATTTCCATACCACTCAATAACCATATCATAAGACCATATATACAAAATGATTAAAATGCTATACATGCCATACTCAAAATATACAAGCCATTATGCCAAGATGGTATACGGATAGTGTGAGCGAGCCTCCGACCGTTCCCGATTTCTGAGCTGGCTTGTCAAAACTACAAGGAATGAAAAGAAGGGAGTAAGCATAAATACTTAAGAAGTTCACATGCAAATGGCAAGTAACATAACCATATAAGCAAACATAAAACATCATTTGCATAATCATCACCAAGACATTCATATCACATTTTCATTTATCATCTTACCATATTGTTGTTATATCGATTTTTCAACCTAAGGGTTAAGTACATAGCTGTTCAATGTACCCATTTCACAACACTTAACAATACGTCCCTCTCATCTTGAGTATTCTTCCATTTCAGTAGAACTTTACCCGTTGAACACATCGGAATATAATTCGGATACATGGAAAGTTTGTACATAAGTGCCACATATGTAGCCAAGCTACCATGTAACCCGCCCATAAGCGAACTCGGACTCAACTCAACGAGCTCGGGCGTTCGCATCCATAAGTGAACTCGGACTCAACTCAATGAGCTCATATGCCTAGTTACATCTCACGAACTCGGACTCAACTCAACGAGTTCGGACGCTCGCATCCATAAGTGAACTCGGACTCAACTCAACGAGTTCGAATGCCCAAATATCCCAGTGACATGTCACTTGTATCCTAATCCATTCCTAAGGTTCAATGGGACCTTTTTCCCAATCATGTGTCTCAACCATCTTCTACGGAATGCCGATACCGATACTCGGTAGTATTTCACATTTTCCAAGTATATCACATAATTTGACATATTATCAAACAATTGTCACAAGTATGATATTTCATAATAATTATCATACCATTTAAATAACATTAAAACATTTAAAACAATAACTATGTTACCAACATTTACATATGAACTTACCTCGTATGCAAAAATGGCTACTTTTACCATTTCGTCCACAACTTGGTATTTTCCCTATTTTAGCCCGAATTTTAGTTTTCCTTGCTCTATCATTTAAAATATAGTCTAATTAGGACTCACATTATTCAAATTGACCCAAAAATCATATTTTGGAAAAATTACAGTTTTGCCCCTAAACTTTCACATATTTACACTTTTTCCCCAAAGCTCGTAAATTAAACTTCAGCCTATTTTTTTTATGTTTTATGACATGCTAATCATTTTCCCTTCTATGGCAACATCAAATTCTCACTCTAACATGTACTTATGACTATTAGGTATTTTTACCGATTAAGCCCTTTTGCTCGTTTTCACTTAAAACCGAGTAGCACAAGTTGTCTAACATAATTTAAAACCTCATATTCTATCACAAAACACCAAAATACACAAATTTCACCTATGGGTATTTTTCCAAATATAAACCCTAGGTTAAATTATTGCTAGCATAAGCTAAATCGAGCTACCGGGACTCCAAAAACGTAAAAATCATTAAAAACGAGGCTAGAACGGACTTAAAATTGAGCTTGGAAGCTTGAAAAACCCTAGCCATGGTTTTTCCTTGCTATATTCGGCCATGGGGTTGAAGATGAGCAAAATTGGCTTTTAATTTTGTATTTTTCATTTTACCCCTAAATAACCAAAATGCCCTTACTACTAAACTTTCCAAAAATTCCATCCATGTCCAATTTTTGTCCATAGACTTAGAAATTGGTAAAATTCTATTTAAGACCTCCTAATTAATATTTCAAAACAATTTCATACTAGAAACTTCTAGAATACAAGTTTTGCAAATTATTCGATTTAGTCCCTAATTTCAATTTAAGCACTTTATGCATAAAATTTCTTCACGAAATTTTCACACAATCTTGCAATCATATCATAGACCTTAAAATAATCATAAAATAATTATTTATATATCGGATTTTGTGGTCACGAAACCACTATTCCGACTAGGCCCAAAATCAGGATATTACAACTCTCCCCCATTTAGGGATTTTCGTCCCCAAAAATCTTACCAGAAAAGTGGTCTTCACTTTTAGTCTCATATTCGGTGCCGAAGAACTTGCACTTAGAATGTACCTCCAACACATCTCTTCAATTTCTCATATGATCTAAAACCTTACAGTCTCAACTCTCAACTGTTCTTAAATTTTCAACCCTTCTCAGTTTCCCATGATATCATGACATAAAACCCGGATCTCAACTTGATTTAATGGAGACTAGAATTCCAAGAAATCCAACAATCAAAGAGACCTGAAATTCCATGAATCTGATGAGTAGGAATTCATCCAATACAGATATGATTTATAGATCTCGCCAAACATTTAACAATAGGATACATCACATTTTCCTCTTTCCTCCATAGAAATAATTCTGATATGGCCTCAAGAATAATCCTTCTCATTTCCATCCCAATATCAACACTGACAAGGATAATTTTGATAGATCCCAATGCTCGGCTTTAACCCCTTTAACAACTCCGATTTTATGTAACATCGAATGCTCTAAACTATCACATTACCTCACTGTCTTGAAACACATCACAATTCATACAACAATACATTGCTGAAAGTCAGGAAGTCTTTGCTCAATGTAGACTAGTCTAGTTCAGACGCTTCGGTTACCAATATTCTCATCTATCCGAACTCTGTCAACATGTAATAAACTTTTCAGCTTTCACAAGATGGAAACCTTATCATTCGTAGTGACTTAAACTAATATCCAACTCTTTCTAATAAATATACACTTCTCGTTCAAACTATTTACTCTTTTATCCGTACAAAATGAAATTCTATTATCAGACTTGGGAAAAATAATCCTGACATAATTGTCACATGAAATCTTTCAAAGAAATAATTTACCATACCGAATGAAACTCGCGCTTTTATCACCTATGCCTTTACTGATGTCAAATCCTTACACAGAAATTAGAAAAAAATCCCAAAACTAAAATCACCACATTACCAAGATCAAATTAGAAGTATAGTCATATTTGACATGATTATCACGAGCTAAAGAACGTACTTCGAACATGAGTCATAATTGACAAATTATGGAACAAATATAACAAGAAAACCGAATAAAGAAATCCAAGATAGAGAAACCCAGAATAAAGAAATCTAGAATAAAGAGATCCAGGATAAAGAAACCCAAGATACGATACTATGCCGGAGAATCGAAAACCAAATTCATAAAGAAAATACAGAATACCCCGATAATTCTTCAAAGAAAGAAAGTAAAAAAGAAAACATCATTTAATCCCACTGAAATCAAATATAACAATATCAATATATCTTCCCATACATATATATCAGATGAAGCATCAAGTAGAAGAAACAGAATCATAATATCATACGTATTCTCTCATCAATTCTTATCAGACGAAATGAAATAGAATACCCGATGAAATAGAGCAATATAAATTATAAACCAGTCAGACTACCAATACTTTCATCCAACACATAGAATTAGAAGACATTCCCATATAACAAGAATTTCTTCAGAAGATCAATAGCCATAAAAATATTTCTGAGAACGGGTAAACACATAGAACATCTCAAAAGAGACTGCTAAATCTGTCCAGTCATATCTGTCACACTAAGATAGTTCACATTTCAATTATCATTTCCCCAACTAGTTCTGCCGTCACAAATTTCATATTAAACCATTCACTAAAGAAGGCCAGTTCTGAATAAATTTTGATTTACACTTTTCTCGACCTTGCACCTGAGTAATTCGGTTTACCAAGGAGAATTCCTTCTCTAACTGGGACAGTGCATAATTCCAATAATCTTTATATTCCGACTAGGCCCAAAATCAGGATATTACAAGGTATCTCGGTAATTCCACCCTATAGGGGTATTTAGTAATTCTACCCTACAGGGGTATTTCGGTAATTCTACCCTATAGGGGTATTTTGATAATTCTACCCTACATGGGTATTTCAGTAATTTTACAAACTAGGGGTATTTTGGTAATTTTACAAACTAGGGGTATTTTGGTAATTCTATCATACAGGGGTATTTTAGTAATTTCATAATCGAGGGTAAAATGGTAATTTTGTAAATTGAGGGTAAAACGCTAATTTTGTAAATCGAGGGTAAAATGGTAATTTTTTAAATCGAGGGTAAAACGGTAATTTTGTAAATCGAGGGTGAAACGATAATTCTATAAATTGAGGGTAAAATGGTAATTCTACAAATCGAGGGCATTTCAATAATTTTGTAAACAAATGGTATTTCTATAATTTTTAGAAAGTCAAGGGTATTTTTGTAATTTTGTAAATCAGGGGTATTTCGGTAATTTTACAAATTAAGGGTATTTCGGTAATTTCACAAACTAGTGGTATTTCGGTAATTTCACAAACCAGGGGTATTTTGATAATTTTACAAACCAGGGGTATTTTGGTAATTTTACAAACTAGAGGTATTTTGGTAATTTTACAAATCAGGGGTATTTTGGTAATTTGGTAAAGTATTCTAAACAGGAATAACAATACGAATGGCCCTAAAGCCTATTCTCAGCCCAAATGGGCCCACACGCTTGTGTGGCCCTTTTAGCCCAAATCTAGCCACAGATATGAGATTCACCTAGCCTAGTCCAATATTTACTACACAATCAAACAACTTATCCAATTGGGCCCGTAGGCCCCTTAGGCCCACATGACCCCTTTCGGCCCATCGCGGCCCGAAGTAGCCATCCTACAGCTAGAGTAGTGAGAAAATACACACCTGATAGGAGACTGAAGTTAATCCGCGCTCCGAGCACTCTTAGCCGATGCCCAACCCAAACGAGCACGCCGTAAAGCGAAAGGGATCAGCCAAGAAAGGTACCTTTACTCTCCTCATGGTTCTCTCCATTTAAAGCCAGTTTCGCGTCCACTCTTATGTTAGCTTCCCGATGTGGGATCCCTCCATCATTAGAGTTTAAATTCAACACCAACTCTTGCCGCCCCCTGTTAGCAAAATAAATGCTCTTTGCTTGCCATGGGATTCGAACTCATGCCTCCCCTTAAATGCTCCACACGCTACTTGCCACTAAGCCACAAGGCTTTTTGTGTCACAATTTCTCCAACAATATTCTTAAGGCCTACCTACTACACCCAGGGTTTGATTCACCTTAAACCAAATTTTTTGCTAGAGTCCAGATTTGAACCCAAGACTTCTCCAACACTTCTCAGCACACTTAACCACTAAAACAAGCCTTCATTAATGAAATTTACACGCACAACAAAATATTATAAGCTGCCTTCAACCGCTCCCATGCTCAAGGCCGGAAACTTCTAGGCCCAAATTCAGGGTGTTACAGAGGGTTTTTAACCCTCTGACCACCGTGTGTGATGGCGCGTGTGGTGCGTGGGCATGTGCTGCTCAGTGGCCGGAGGCCGAAGCCGGGGACTCCTTTCTTCTCCCTTTCAGAGAATTTCAAAACTTTTTTTTTTAAAACCCATTGTAATGAATTTTGGCTTAGATTTTGACATATATAGCATTACAAAAACGTCGTCGTTTTGCTTAATTTAATAAGCACTAAAACGGCACCGATAAAGTAGAGGATCCGCGTGTTGACCCATGACCCGAGGAAGGATCCGCGTGTTTTTGGTAAATGGGCAAATTGCCCAATTGATCCCTTCATTTTTCAGAAATTTTTAATTTCATTTTTATTTTTATTTTAAATTGGCCCTAACTTTTTATGTGTATGCCAATTTAGTCCCAATGTCCATTAAAATCTATTCTGAGGAACAACGTCGTTTTTTGGGATAAAGGGCTAATTGCCCAGTGAGTCTCTCTGGTTTAACGCGCCTTTTAATTTGGCCCAAATATTTTCATTTGCTCGTAATTAACCCTAAAATTTTAAATTAAATTAAATTTTTTATAAATTCAATTTATTCTAAATACTACATATTTTTATAAACATTGGTTATATAAAAATGTATATATTATTTTTCTTTGTATATTATTTATTATATTATTATATATTATTAGATATTGTATTACCTACATTTTATTATATATATTATTTTATATATTACTTATCATATTGCTTATATTATTATATATTTCGTTTATGAATTTTATTATATGTTATATTTTACCATATATTATCTCTTACATCACTTTTATTTTATTATAAAATATATATTATTTTATCACTCATTAATTACATATGTTTTTTATTTTATTATTAAATAAATATGTGTAATATTGATATTTAGTACATTATTTTGTTAACATATTAAGTTATTATATCCTATAATATGGTTTATTAATCATTTTTTTAAAAAAAGTTCTCCTTTATTATTTTTATATTATTCTAAATATTTTTAAATATCTTTATTTTTTATTTTATTTGATTTCTATTTTATATATTTACAATTTGCTTATTTATTTTTGTTTTCTTTTATTTTGATATTGTTTAGTAGGTTAAATTTTCATAGATTATTTGTTATTTCATGTTATTGTTTTACATATTCGCACGAAATTAATTATTTATGTTAATTTAAGTTACAATTGCATAAAATATTATCATATATATTGCAATTTGTATTTGTTGTATTCATTATGCACTATGTTGTATCTTGTATGTAACGATAATGCATGTACATTTGTGTTATTTATGATTACATATGCATAAAATGATAACGTATATTATGTAATTTATGCCATTATTCATTGTTTTTATATTATATTTGCATGGAATGTTCAAGAAGGTATTATGTAGGTTAATTTATTTAAATATTGATCCTTTGTAATGTGTTAAATGCATCATCACTTTAAAGAATATTTTTTTTATTCAATCCAAAAGATTTTAAAAAGGATAAGGCAATGTTTTTTTGGTAGTTAGAAATTCGGGAAATAGCGCCCTAACATGCTGGGTTGCGATTTCCCATTTGTCTAAATACCTAAAAGATCCTTCTAAATAAGTTTTGAAAATCACAAGATGATTTTAGTTATGCAAGTTTAAAAATATCGTGTCCAATCATGCTGGATATGATGTTTATATTCTTTTGAAGCAAAAGAATCTTGATTCTTTTTTAATTCAAATTATTACGGTTTTAAAAGAGATCTTATTTCTAAATTCTTTCAAACTTTTGACATTAAGATAAAATTATTCAATTTGGTACCAATTTTGGGCGTTCGAGGGTGCTAATCCTTCCTCGTGCGTAACCGACTCCCGAACCTATTTTCTCGTAATTTCGTAGACCAAAACGTTTTATAAAGTGATCCAATCACACTTTAAAAGATTGGTGGCGACTCCCATTTTCATTTTTTTAAAAAAAACTCGTTTTTAAGGAGGTTTCAACAGCTTGGCGACTCCGCTAGGGACCTATAAGAGAGTCAAGCCAGGAAATTGATTTTTTGTGTCTTAATGTCAAAAGTTTGGAAAATTTTAAATTATTGATCATTTTACATGTGTTTGCTGCACATGTTTGTTACTTTGATTTCGCGCATTGCATTTGCATGACCTCTGTGGTCGCACCTTTAAGTGGGAGTGAGAAGCTACGCTTTCGTGAGGTTTTCACCTCCGTATGAGCTAGTGGATTGCTTCCGGGATACTGTACCTATGTTGTCGTGAGATTTTCATCTCCGTATGGCCATAGGGAAATGTGTCCCCCTGAACTGAACTTGGTTTATATGAGCCTATAATGGGTGAGGACTGAGGAATCTGCTGGTTCAGGTACCCTCGCTTTAGAACTGAAACTCATATAGCGAACTTTAAGCGCTTACCCTAGGGGTTATGGTGATAACTTTTAGTAAAGTACCCTTATAAGTGTTTGTTTGTTATACTTTTATACGATACTAATTTATTTTGTTTTGCTATCATTGCATGTCATTCAACATTCAAAGGTATCGATTCACAGTTCGATTTCTGGGTTAGAAAGTTTTGTAATGGGGAACGAATATCTTGATAAAGTGGAGGACAATGCCTCTGTCTGTACCTGGTCAGAGAAAACCCAGTTAGAGAAAAGAGATAGTATTACCGAGGGGTATACCTTAGAGTTATGGAACTTCACTCGTATTAATTTGACACAGAATGAGTTTCAAGAGTTGAGAGACATTTGGGCTCAATGGGATGACGAGGCTAAGCAGCTTTTCTATCAGAATTATGGAGATCTTCCCTATTTTCTAAACATCAAGGTGAATAAGCATCTGTTTCAAGCTATGGTATAGTTCTGGAACCCTGCTTATAGTTGTTTTACATTTGGAGAGGTAGACTTAGTACCTACTTTGGAGGAGTATACGACCTTGCTTCACTACCCAAAAATTCAGGGTAACAAAGCTTATGTTAAGGCTGCTAATCCCCCAACTTTCGTGAAGAAATTAATGACGATTACAGGGGTGAGTGAACAGTGGGCCGCAGCTCGAATCCAACGAAAGGGTGATAGCAAATGCATTCCGTGGGCAAGTTTGAGGCATTTGATATTGACACACCCAGATGTGAAGAAGAAAGTTGATGTCTTGGCCTTAAGTATGTATGGATTGATGATTTTCCCAAAAGCTATGAGGCACATAGATGAGGCAGTTGTAGATTTATTCAATCGAGTTAGTAAACAAAACACACCTGTGCCTACAATCCTAGCCGAGACGTTTAGATCCTTGAGTGCATGTCGGAGAGCTGGTGAAGGTAGATTTATTGGATGTGCACAGCTGTTGTTAGTTTGGTTCCACAGTCATTTTTGGAAGGTAGATAAAGTTTCTTGCCGAGTGTTCTTCAAAGACTATTCTCCGCTAAAGGAAACAACAGCTACACCAAGGAAGGATGACATTACAGAGGAAAGGTGGATAGAAATACTTCAGAACCTCCGAGAAGAAGATGTTATGTGGAAAGCGCCTTGGATGACCCCTGGCGAAATTCTTTATCGGTGCGGAAGCTTTGATTGGGTACCTCTTCCTGGAATTTGGGGAGTTGTTGGTTATACACTATTACTTTTTCTAAGGCAATACAAGGCAGAGCAGTTTATACCGGCAACACAAGGGCTAGCTCAGAGTGACTTCTCATATATAGGGGATCACTATAAGAAGAATATGCGAGAAATTTTTGAGGCTTGGAAGAAGGTTTGCTGCGTGAAGATTTTGACTAAAGGTCCGACGTCAACTCTTGAATACAAAGGGTGGTTTGGTAAGAGGGTCAATGATAACATCCTTAGACCAAGTTTGGAGGCTGCTCGATCAATGGAGGAGAATTTACAAGTGATTCCATCAGAGTTGGAGGTCATAAAGCAAGAGTTCGAAAGGAAGAGTTTGGAGCTTGGAAAAAAGATAGAGAGGCTCGAGGAGGAAAAGATGTATCTAAGCTTAGACGTTGACGTTCAGAAAATCGAGGTCGAAAAGGTAAGGAAAGAAAAGAGGAAGATTGAGGAAGACTGAGATGATTTGAAGACACAGTGTAAGAAGACATAGCTATCATTGAAGAGAACTGGATTGGGGAAATCTTCAGAGCAGTGGCAACAAGAGGTTCAAGAAGAAAGAGCCAAAGCTGAGTATTGGGAGAAGAAGTTCCAAGAGATGCAATCACGTAATCAGGCCCTAGAGAAGGAAAATCAAGGATTAAAAACTAAGGTGGCTGAACTTGGACGATCTCTTCATCGTCACCGAAGTCGTAACTCTGCGATCGAGTTAAAGGCAAGCTTGGATAAGATTGAGGAAATGAAGCACAATATTGGAGGGTTGGAAGCAGCACTACTGGATTGTGAACTACGGATTGAGTAGCTCGAGGCAAGAGAAGAATAGTGGAAGGGAGAACTTCACCATCTTCAGGATCAAGTTGGAGATAGGGATTATCTCATGGGAGAAGCTATAGTCTAGATTCGAGAAGTTGCTGATCACTTACAAGACCTAGCTGCACAAGCTAATGTATTAAGTATAAAATATGAGTTAGTGTTAGATAGAGGTCTAGAGTTAGCTTTGTTGTTGGATAAGGTTAAAACCTTGGGCCTGAGGGCAAAGGCATATTTGTAACCCATTTTGTGTAAATATTTTTGTTTCTTAAATAACATTTTCTAAAAAGAAACTGAATCAGAATCGATATCTTTTAGCATTCATGCATTTGCATCTCATCACATCATATGCATTCAAGTTTATAGAAAGACCCTAATTAGTTAAAATTAATAGGTAAAAAAGAGAGTAAGAGAAAGAAAATCTGGAAGCAACATATCCTTACGGTACACGCGCTAAGTCAAAGAATATGGATCAAAGACTTGAGCAGATTCAGAAAGAAATGCAAGAGCAGTTACCGGAGCAATTGGCAAAAATCCAAAAAGAGACGAAGGATCAAATGTTAGAGGCTCAAAGGAATATGATGGCTGAGATGGCTCAGCTGTTGAGGGGAACAACAGATAAAGGAAAAGCCCCTATGACTACCACTGAAGAGGATAACGAGGATCATCCTCCTGGTTTCACTCTACCTCACGTACAGACCCAACCTGAGGCATATCCCCAAAGGCCATCTGTCACAATAAGGGCTCAACAGGGTCAAATCGATGCTAGAATACCCCTGAAATTTCAAACTGGGTCGGGATTCAATCTTGGAGACAATCTTGCCAATCCGGTTATCCCCGATCTAGATGTAGCTGAGAGGGAAGAAATGAGACTCAAATCATCAAGGCAATTAGAGGAACGTTGTAGATGGTTAGAGGAGAAATTTAGGGCACTAGAAAACCCTGATAATCGACAGGGAATGGATGCTAAGGACTTGAGTTTAGTCCCAAATTTGGTGCTTCCCCATAAGTTCAAAATGCCGGAATTCGAGAAGTACAATGGGACTACTTGCCCAGAAGCCCATATTACCATGTTTTGTAGACGGATGACTGGTTATGTAAACAATGATCAATTATTGATCCATTATTTTTAGGATAGTTTGGTTGGGGCCGCGGCTAGGTGGTATAATCAACTAAGTCGCGTAAGGATCAGTTCTTGGAGAGACTTAGCGCAAGCTTTTATGCAGTAATATAATCATGTGACTGACATGATTCCTGATAGAATTACCTTGCAAAACATGGTAAAGAAGCCTAATGAAAGTTTTAAGCAATATGCCCAGAGGTGGAGAGAGGTTGCCATGCAAGTTCAACCACCGCTCTTGGAGAAAGAGACTACTATGCTGTTCATCAACACTTTAAAAGCCCTATTCATTACCCACATGATTGGAAGTACCACCAAGAGTTTTGCCGATATAGTTATGGCAGGAGAAATGATTGAGAACGTCATAAGAGGTGGCAAGATAGAGGGGGAAGCTACTAAAAGATCGGCCTCAAGAAGGAAGGGTGAATAATACGAGTAGTTATAATTCAAAAGCGGTTACAGTTAGTCAGCCCAGAGTAGCTACGGTTGGGCAATAATATTCTCAAAAGCAGGGATCTGGTTCGAGACAGAATTCTGAAAAGGTCTCATTTATGCCTATCCCAGTGATGTATCGGGAGCTTTATCAAAGTTTATTCAATGCGCATGTAATAGCCCCTTGTCATTTGAAACAGTTACAACCCCCATATCCCAAATGGTATGATGCAAACGCCAAATGTGAGTACCATGCGGGGATATCGGGGCATTCAATTGAAAATTGCACTGGTTTTAAGAAGGCAGTAGAAAGACTAATCAAGATGGGGGGTTGTAAAATTTGACGACACCCCTAGTACAGAGAACCCGTTGCTAAATCATGGTGATCAAGGGGTAAATGCAGTTGGGGATACAGGTATGAGAAGGATTAAAGAGGGCGTGTCCGAGGTGAGAACGCCGATGAAAATGATTTGGGAAGAAATGGTGAAAAGAGAGATGGTAATCTCTAAAGAGAGGAATAAAGGAGCAAGGGACTACTGTGAGTTCCATGCTGAAGAGGGGCATGAGATCCAGGAATGCGGCGAGTTTAAGGCATGGGTACAAAGCCTTATGGACAACAAAGAGCTAGAATTTTATGAAGCTAGCTCAAATGAGAGACATATATGCACATTAGAAGGTGCACCGAAGAACCAAAACCGGCCGAGGATCATTATTTCTTTACCGGGAAGTAATGAAGTTGAAATACCAACCGTACCGAAAGTCATCATTAATAAACCTGTTTCTTTCCTTATAAGGATAACAAGAGAGTACACTAGAATTATAACTGCCATGTGTCAATGCCGGAGAAGGAGGATATAGCTAGTGCTTCCAAGGAAGCTCAAGGTGAGGGTTCTTCAATACGTAGTGGGAAGCGCTACGATGTAGAAGGCGTCAAAGTTGAACCTGCAAAAGCAAAAGCTTTAAACAAAGGAAAAGGGACCGAGACAGTGGTTAACGAGCTAGTGGAGGAAGAAGAAGCTAGAGAATTTTTGAAATTCTTGAAACACAGTGAGCACAGCATGGTTGAACAGTTGCGTAAACAACCAGCTCATATATCAGTATTGGCTTTGCTTCTAAGTTCAGAGGCACATTGGGAAGCATTAATGAAGGTGCTCAATGAGACTTATGTTACTAATGATATATCCGTCAACAAGTTGGATCGATTGGTTAATAACATAAGTGCTGACAATTTAATCTATTTTAATGATGATGAAATCCCACCTGGTGGCATGGGATCAGCTAAAACTTTACACATCACCACTCGTTGTAAGGGGTATACACTGCCAAGTGTGCTTATTGATAATGGATCAGCTTTAAATGTCTTGCCATTATCGACATTGAACAGATTGCCCATAGATAGTTCTCACATGAAAACATGCCATAATGTAGTGAGAGCATTTGATGGCAAGGAAAAGAAGGTCATGGGAAGAATCGATATTCTTTTGATGATAGGGCCAAATACTTATGAGGTAGACTATCTAATGATGGACATCAAGCCCTTTTACAATTGCTTGTTAGGGAGACCTTGGATACACTCGGCAGGAGCGGTGCCCTCATCTTTGCACCAAAAATTGAAGTTAGTAGCTGATGGGCAGTTGGTCACTATAAATGTGGAGGAGGACATTATAGCGGCGGTTACCAGTAGTGCACCTTATGTAGAAGCAAACAAGGAGGCAATTGAATGCTCCTTCCGTTCATTAGAATTCGTCAACGCAACATTCATTTCAGAGGGGAATGAAGTGCCGGTGCCCAAGATATCTAGAACTACAAGGATGGGTCTGCAAATGACAATGGGGAAAGTAGCCTTGCCAGGAAAAGGATTGGGAAGATATCTTCAAGGAAGGTTTCAAATTCCGGAGTTAAAAGAGAAGAGGGACTGTTTTGGTTTGGGTTTTAGGTTAGATCAAAAACAAAGGAAGAGGGAAATGGAAACGCGTCAAGGATGGAGAATGGCGCGTTTAAGTGGAAAGGAAGTAGAGTGGGAATCGATGACGTACCCCCATATATCCCAAACTTTTGTATCAGGTGGGATAATTCACCCTAAAGGAGGGTTGCTTGAAGAAGGAAGCTTTTACATTAATGCGGTGCATGATGAAGAATTTGGACAAGGAAACCTTAAGGGCATTTGCCCTTACGAACCGGGAAGCTCTTTGAACAATTGGGTTGCAAAGGAACATCCTGTAGTTTTCAAAGATTCTTCATAGTAATTTTCAGAACACTCTTATTGCTCTAAAGCCTAGGAGTAGTAAGATTTCATTTGTAAAATAGGCTCATGTTCAGATATTTAAATTTTAATAAAACATAATTTTTGTTATCAATTCAAGTGAATTTTCTTTTATACCGTTCAATATTCTTTTGACCTTCACATTCTTTCATTTCATTCATAACATATATAAAAAAAACTTTCCAAAAATTCATTTATTCTTTGTATATTCTTTCGTACCCCGCAGGCCTCTAGATATCAATGACATGAGCACTTATACTATGAATCCTAGATTCTCTTTTAAGCAAGACATGTGTTTAGAAGAACTTCAAGATTTTAAAGATGACAGGGATTATGATATGTCTCCAGATCTGTTGAGAATGGTGAAACAAGAGGAGAAACAAATCCTATCCCGTAAGAAAGAGGCAATAGAGAATGTAGCCCTGGAGGAAGGGAAGGAGGTGAAAATTGGCATACGTATTGCTAGGGAAACGAGACAAAGCCTTGTTGAGCTACTATGGGAATTCAAATATATCTTTGCATGGTCATATGAGGATATGTCAGGTTTGAATACTGATATTGTGGTACATCGTCTCCCCATAAGACAAGATTGCAAGCCAGTCCAACAGAAATTGCGGAGGATGAGGCCTGATATTGTGCTGAAAATAAAAGATGAAGTCAAAAAGTAGTTTGATGCTGGATTCTTACAAGAGGTTAAGTATTCAGAATGGGTGGCTAACATTGTGCCTGTTCCTAAGAAGGATGGGAAGGTACGAATGTGTGTTGATTACAGAGATCTGAATAAAGCTAGTCCAAAGGACAACTTTCCTTTACCACACATCGATACTTTGGTGGACAACACAGCGAGATATTCGTTGTTCTCCTTTATGGATGGTTTCTCGGGATACAATCAGATAAAGATGCATCCTGAAGACATGGATAAAATCATCTTCATAACATTGTGGGGCACCTTTTGTTACAAGGTAATGCCCTTTGGGTTGAAGAATGCAGGGGCAACATACCAAATGGCTATTGTGACTTTATTCCACGATATGATGCACAAAGAAATTGAGGTGTATGTTAATGACATGATTGCTAAATCTCGAACAGAAAAGGAACATATTGAAGTTTTGAGGAAGTTGTTCCTGAGATTAAGGAAATTTTAGTTGAAGCTTAATTCGACAAAGTGCAACTTCGGAGCTAGGTCGGGGAAGTTATTAGGCTTTGTGGTCAGTGAAAAGGGAATAGAAGTTGACTCAGACAAGGTTAGAGCTATACGAGAATTGCCTACACCACGTATTCAGAAGGAAGTTCGGGGTTTTCTTGGAAGATTGAATTATATTGCTCGATTATTTCACAATTAACCGAGAAATGTGATCCTATATTTCGCCTCCTTAGAAAACACATCCAAGGTACTTAGGATGAGGAATGTCAGAATGCTTTTGATAAGGTTAAGCAATACTTGTTAAATGCTCCAGTGTTATCTCCGCCTAGTCCAGGTAGACCATTAATTTTGTACTTATCAGTGTTTAGTAATTCTATGGGATGTGTGCTTGGCCAACATGACGAGTCGGGAAGAAAAGAGAAGGCGATATACTACCTCAACAAGAAATTCATAGAGTGTAAGATGAGATATTCGCCAATTGAGAAATTGTGTTGTGCTTTAATCTGGACGACTCGAAAGTTGAGGCAATATATGTTATATCATACGACTTGGCTAATTTCAAAAATTGATCCATTAAAGTACATGATAGAGTCAACAGCACTAAATGGAAGAATGGCAAGGTGGCAAATATTGCTTTCAGAATTTGACATAGTCTATGTGAGTCAAAAGGCTATAAAAGGAAGCGCGATAGCAGAATTTCTGGCTAGCAGGGCTCTAGAAGATTATGAGCCGTTGAGCTTTGATTTCCCTAACGAGGAGTTGATGTATGTGGCAGTGATTGAAGAATATCCTTGGAAGATGAACTTTGACGGCACATCTAACGCAGTAGGAAATGGAATTGGGGCAGTCTTGGTATCCCCAAATGGTGATCATTATTCGTTTACATGTAAATTGGATTTTGACTGTACGAACAACATAATTAAGACTCAGTCAAGAAGTACTTTGTCTAAAGAGAAGGGAAAACAAAGTGAAAACCCACAAAGGGCGCTTTGAGATTTCGAAAAAAAAAAATAGAGAGGCCAGGGTGAAAACTCGCAAAGGGCACTTTGAGACCAAAGGGGTTTTCAGTTGAAAACCCGAAAGGGCTGCTCAAATATTCGAGAAACATGCGGTGACTTTGCTGTACCAGATTTGACAAGAAATGGAGTGTGTTACATACCGTGGCATCAACAAAGTACTTTGGATCTTCTAAACACATGTTAAACTCAAAATAGTCTTTATGGAATTTGAGTACAGAAGCTGAAGCTGTGATATGTTGAACATTGAATTTTTGTTCTGTTTACTATCTTTAGATTCTTTTTTTTCTTCTCAAAGATATGTTTCCGGATTAATTTTTTGTTGTGCTCTAATAATTTCTTTAATTATTCTCAAGATCAGATTACTTGTTTTCTTTAATAATTTCTTTTGTATCTTGTATGTAACGATAATGCATGTACATTTATGTTATTTATGATTACATATGCATAAAATGATAACGTATATTGTGTAATTTATGCCATTATTCATTGTTTTTACATTATATTTGCGTGGAATGTTAAAGAAGGTATTATGTAGGTTAATTTATTTAAATATTGATCCTTTGTAATGTGTTAAATGCATCATCACTTTAAAGAATTTTTTGTTTATTCGATCCAAAAGATTTTAAAAAGGATAAGGCAATGTTTTTTTGGTAGTTAGAAATTCGGGAAATAGTGCCCTAACATGCTGGGTTGCTATTTCCCATTTGTCTAAATACCTAAAAGATCCTTCTAAATAAGTTTTGAAAATCACAAGATGATTTTAGTTACGAAAGTTTAAAAATGTCGTGTCCAATCATGCTGGATATGATGTTTATATTCTTTCGAAGCAAAAGAATCTTAATTCTTTTTTAATACAAATTATTACGGTTTTAAAAGAGATCTTATTTCTAAATTCTTTCAAACTTTTGACATTAAGATAAAATTATTCAATTTGGTACCAATTTTGGGCGTTACAAAGGTGGTAATCCTTCCTCGTGCGTAACCGACTCCCGAACCTATTTTCTCGTAATTTCGTAAACCAAAACGTTTTATAAAGTGATCCAATCACACTTTAAAAGATTGGTGGCGACTCCTGTTTTCATTTTTTAAAAAAAAACTCGTTTTTAAGGAGGTTTTGATAGCTTGGTGACTCCGCTGGGGACCTATAAGAGGGTCAAGCCAAGAAATTGATTTTTTGTGTCTTAATATCAAAAGTTTGGAAAATTTTAAAATATTAATCATTTTACATGTGTTTGCTACACATGTTTGTTACTTTGATTTCGCACATTGCATTTGCATGACCGCTGTGGTCGCACCGTTAAGTGGGAGTGAGAAGCTATGCTTTCGTGAGGTTTTCACCTCCGTATGAGCTAGTGGATTGCTTCCGGGATACTGTACCTATGTCTTCGTGAGATTTTCATCTCCGCATGGCCACTGGGAAATGTGTCCCCCTGAACTGAACTTGGTCTATATTAGCCTATATTGGGTGAGGATCGAGGAATCTGCTGGTTCAGGTACCCTCGCTTTAGAACTGAAACTCATATAGTGAACTTTAAGCGCTTACCCTAGGGGTTATGGTGATAACTTTTAGTAAAGTACCCTTATAAGTGTTTGTTTGTTATACTTTTACACGATACTAATTTATTTTGTTTTTCTATCATTGCATGTCATTCAACATTCAAAGGTATCGATTCACGGTTCGATTTCTGGGTTAGAAAGTTTTGTAATGGGGAACAAATATCTTGATAAAATGGAGGACAATGCGTCTGCCTGTACCTGGTCAGAGAAAACCCAGTTAGAGAAAGGAGATAGTATTACCGAGGGGTATACCTCAGAGTTATAGGACTTCACTCGTATTAATTCGACACAGAATGAGTTTCAAGAGTTGAGAGACATTTGGGCTCAATGGGATGACGATGCTAAGTAGCTTTTCTATCAGAATTATAGAGATCTTCCCTATTTGCTAAACATCAATGTGAATAAGCATCTATTTCAAGCTATGGTACAGTTCTGGAACCCTGCTTATAGTTGTTTTACATTTGGAGAGGTAGACTTAGTACCTATTTTGGAGGAGTATACGACCTTGCTTCACTGCCCAAAAATTCAAGGTAACAAAGCTTATGTTAGGGCTGCTAATCCCCCAACTTTTGTGAAGAAATTAATGACGATTACAGCGGTGAGTGAACAGTGGGCCGCAGCTCGAATCCAACAAAAGGGTGATAGCAAATGCATTCCATGGGAAAGTTTGAGGGATTTGATATTGACACACCCAGCTGTGAAGAAGAAAGTTGGTGTCTTGGCCTTAAGTATGTATGGATTGATGATTTTCCCAAAAGCTATGAGGCACATAGATGAGGCAGTTGTAGATTTATTCGATCGAGTTAGTAAATAGAACACACCTGTGCCTACAATCCTAGTTGAGACGTTTAGATCCTTGAGTGCATGTCGAAGAGCTGGTGAAGGTTGATTCATTGGATGTGCTCAGCTGTTGTTAGTTTGGTTCCACAGTCATTTTTGGAAGGTAGATAAAGTTCCTTGCCGAGTGTTCTTCACAGATTATTCTTCGCTATAGGAAGCAGCAGCTACACCAAGGAGGGATGACATTACAGAGGGAAGGTGGATAGAAATACTTCAGAACCTCCAAGAAGAAGATGTTATGTGGAAATCCCCTTGGATGACCCTTAGCGAAATTCTTTATCGGTGCGGAAGCTTTGATTGGGTACCTCTTCCTGGAATTTGGGGAGTTGTTGGTTATACACCATTACTTTTTCTAAGGCAATACAAGGCGGAGCAGTTTATACCGGCAACACAAGGGCTAGCCTCAACAGGGTCAAATCGATGCTGGAATACCCATGAACATTCAAACTGGGTCGAGATTCAATCCTGGAGACAATCCTGCCAATCCGGTTATCCCCGATCTAAATGTAGCTGAGAGGGAAGAAATGAGACTCGAATTATCAAGGCAATTAGAGGAACGTTGCAAATGGTTAGAGGAGAAATTTAGGGCACTAGAAAATGCTGATAATCGACAGGGAATGGATGCTAAGGACTTGAGTTTAGTCCCAGATTTGGTGCTTCCCTATAAGTTCAAAATGCCGGAATTCGAGAAGTACAATGGGACTACCTGCCTAGAAGCCCATATTACCATGTTCTTCAGACAGATGACTGGTTATGTAAACAATGATCAATTATTGATCCATTGTTTTCAGGATAGTTTGGTTGGGGCAGCGGCTAGGTGGTATAATCAACTAAGTCGCGTAAGGATCGATTCTTGGAGAGACTTAGCGCAAGCTTTTATGCAGTAATATAATCATGTGACTGACATGATTCCTGATAGAATTACCTTGCAAAATATGGAAAAGAAGCCTAATGAAAGTTTTAGGCAATATGCCCGGAGGTGGAGAGAGGTTGCCATGCAAGTTCAACCACCGCTCTTGGAGAAAGAGACTACTATGCTGTTCATCAACACTTTAAAGGCCCCATTCATTACCCACATGTAGTTATGGCGGGAGAAATGATTGAGAACGCCATAAGAGGTGGCACGATAGAGGGGGAAGCTACTAAAAGACCAGCCTCAAGAAGAAAGGATAATGAGGTGAATAATACGAGTAGCTATAATTCAAAAGCGGTTACGGTTAGTCAGCCCAGAGTAACTACGGTTGGGCAACAAGATTCTCAAAAGCAAGGATCTGGTTTGAGACAGAATTCTGAAAAAGGTCTCATTTACGCCTATCCCAGTGACGTATCGGGAGCTTTATCAAAGTTTATTCAATGCGCATGCAATAGCCCCTTTTCATTTGAAACCGTTACAACCCCCATATCCCAAATGGTATGATGCAAACGCCAAATACGAGTACCATGCGGGGATATCAGGGCATTCAATTGAAAATTGCACTGGTTTTAAGAAGGCAGTAGAAAGACTAATCAAGATGGGGGGTCGTAAAATTTGACGACACCCCTAGTACAGAGAACCCGTTGCCAAATCATGGTGATCAAGGGATAAATGTAGTTGGGGATACGGGTATGAGAAGGATTAAAGAGGGCGTGTCTGAGGTGAGAACGCCGATGAAAATGATTTGGGAAGAAATGGTGAAAAGAGATATGGTAATCTCTAAAGAGAGGAATAAAGGAGCAGGGGACTACTGTGAGTTCCACGCTGAAGAGGGGCACGAGATCCAGGAATGTAGCGAGTTTAAGGCCTTGGTACAAAGCCTTAAGGATAACAAAGAGCTAGAATTTTATGAAGCTAGCTCAAATGAGAGACATATATGCACATTAGAAGGTGCACCGAAGAACCAAAACCGGCCAAGGGTCATTATTTCTTTACCAGGAAGTAATGAAGTTGAAATACCAATCGTACCGAAAGTCATCATTCATAAACATGTTTCCTTTCCTTATAATGATAACAAGAGAGTACCCTGGAATTATAACTTCCATGTGTTAATGCCGGAGAAGAAAGATATAGCTAGTGCTTCCATAGAAGCTCAAGGTGAGGGTTTTTACACACATAGTGGGAAGCACTACAATGCAGAAGGCGTCAAAATTGAGCCTGCAAAAGCAAAAGCTTTAGACAAAGGAAAAGGGACTGAGACACTGGTTAATGAGCCAGTGAAGGAAGAAGAAGCCAGAGATTTTTTGAAATTCTTGAAACACAGTGAGTACAGCGTGGTTGAACAATTGCGCAAACAGCCAGCTCGTATATTAGTATTGGCTTTGCTTCTAAGTTCAGAGGCACATTGGGAAGCATTAATGAAGGTGCTCAATGAGACTTATGTTACTAATGATATATCCGTCAACAAGTTGGATTGATTGTTTAGTAACATAAGTGCTGACAATTTCATCTATTATAATGATGATGAAATCCCACCTGGTGGCATGGGATCAGCTAAAGCTTTACACATCACCACTCGTTGTAAGGGGTATACATTGCCAAGTGTGCTTATTGATAATGGATCAGCTTTAAATGTCTTGCCATTATCGACATTGAACAGATTGCCCATAGATAGTTCTCACATGAAAACATGCCATAATGTAGTGAGAGCATTTGATGGCAAGGAAAAGAAGGTCATAGGAAGAATCGACATTCCTTTGATGATAGGGCCAAATACTTATGAAGTGGAATCTCTAGTGATGGAATCAAGCCCTCTTACAGTTGCTTGTTGGGGAGACCTTGGATACACTCGGCAGGAGCGGTGCCCTCATCTTTGCACCAAAAATTAAAGTTAGTAGCTGATGGGCGGTTGGTCACTACAAATGTGGAGAAGGACATTATAGCAACGATTACCAGTAGTGCACCTTATGTAGAAGCAAACGAGGAGGCAATTGAATGCTCTTTCCGTTCATTAGAATTCATCAACGCAACATTCATTTCAGAGGGAAATGAGGTGCCGGTGCCCAAGATATCCAGACCTACAAGGATGGGTCTGCAAATGACAATGGGGAAAGAAGCCATGCCAGGAAAAGGATTGGGAAGATATCTTCAAGGAAGGTTTCAAATTCCAGAGTTAAAAGAGAAGAGGGACCGTTTTGGTTTGGGTTTCAGGTCAGATCAAAAACAAAGGAAGAGGGAAATGGAAACGCGTCAAGGAAGGAGAAGGGCGCGTTTAAGTGGAAAAGAAGTAGAGTGGGAATCGATGACGTACCCCCATATATCCCAGACCTTTGTATCAGGAGGGATAATTTACCCTAAAGGAGGGTTGCTTGAAGAAGGAAGCTTTTACATTAATGCGGTGCATGATGAAGAAGTTGGACAAGGAAACCTTGAGGCATTCGCCATTACGAACCGGAAAGCTCTTTAAACAATTGGGTTGCAAAGGAATTTCCTGTAGTTTTTAAAGATTCTTCAGAGTAATTTTCAGAACACTCTTATTGCTCTAAAGCCTAGGAGTAGTAAGATTTCATTTGTAAAATAGGCTCATGTTCAGATATTTACATTTCAATTGTGACACCCCTAATGTGACCCTAGTCGAAAAGTGGTTTCGGGACCACAAAATTGAGTAAAAAAAATAATTAACCGTCATACTTGATGCTTATTATATGTATATATGCATGTGTGAAAATTTCATGTTTGAATTTTGTTAATTGAAAGTGAATTTTATTAAATAGGACTTATGTGTGACACTTTTGAAATGTGATAGGTTAATCTATAAGGATCTATTAATGCATGTTAGGAAATGCTTGTACTTGCATGTCAAATTACCCAAAATGTTAGGTAGTGGCCATCCATGCTAGGGGTTAAAACATATTATAAACATTTTGTGTTAAAATGTTGTGGGAGAAATAATAAAATACTAGTTAATGGGAGGAGAAACCAAAGTTGTCTCACCCTTGCTCCTCCATTGCCATGACTTGAGGGAGGAAGAAGAAAGTTTGGTTGCTTTAATTTTTGGTTTAGAAGATGGCTAGAAGGAGGAAAAACTATGATTTTAGCTAGTTAGGTAGCTGAAATTTCAAGTAACTCAGTAATCCATCGAAGAAGAAGAAGAGGGCTGCAACAAAAAGAAAAATGGAGACAGTTTGCATGTTGAAGGAAACTAAGGATTTAGCTTGTTTAAGAGTTGTATCCTAAGTTGGTAAGTTTTCTAAGCTCCCCTCTATCTTTAACTTTGTTGTAAAGAAAAATGATGATGGATTGTGGTTGGAAGGCATGAATGCGGGTTGTAGAAAAGAAAAGCTCTTTGATTAGTTGTAAAAATTACTACTGTCCAATTTTGTGCCTTCGTTATGCTGTCCAAAATTTGAACAAATTAATGGTTCTATTTTCATGCCGATTAGGGGTTGATAAATTGAGTCTAATAGCTAAAATATTATGTTATTCTTACTAAGTTTCAGTTGTTAGTAGTGACGTAACAATGTGACAATTAAATGCATAAATGACTGCTGGAAACTCCAGCTTGAAAACAAATTGTTCCAGCATGTAAATGCTGATTTGAATGTGCTGTAATATGTGGAGGAATTGGTCTACTGCATGTTTGAAATAAAAGAAAACAATGGTTGTTAAATATTAGTTTTTGTTGCTAATCGAATGGGTTTAATTCATTGTTCAAGGGGCTATAAATTGGTGTTAATTAAGCTATTCGGATGGTCTAATAAAACAGCCTGAATGTTAAATAATGCTTGCTGTCCAGATTGAAATTATGCTAGAAGGTGAACAATTGTTGTTCAAATGGAATTTTGGAGTGTTTAATGGACTCCATGTTGCTAAAATTTACATGAATAGAAATTTCTAAGCTTAAATTGTAAGAATTTGAGTTGTGTGGTTTAAATTGTCAAAGATGCATTTGGCAATTGATTATAATTTGTTAAAGGGTGTAAAGTATTGATAGTTCTAAATGGTACATAGTTAAATGAAGATGGAAGCTTGATAAACTTTTATTTAGAATGTGAATTAGATATAAATTAAATAAGCATGAAATCGAATCATGGCATGTTTTATTAAATATGATACATATTGAAATCTATTGTTTTAGATGTAGATTAAATGATATGTGATTGCCAAATGTGATTGTTAAGTGAATAATATTAGTTAAGTACTTAAGCAAATCTATTGTTTTACTTAAGCTTAAGAGCAAAGAGGATCAAAGTCGGATAGGGGAAAAGAGAAAGTAAACGAATAGCCGTGGATATCTAGTCGTCGACCACTTCTGAGGTAAGTTTTAAGTGATTAAACGTTGAGTAAATTCAATCATAATAGGACATAATGAGTTGATTTAATAAGATATGATGTGGCCATGATATGTCTTAAACTCAAATGGTAAGTTCATAAGTGTTTGGACTTGGAAATTTAAGAGCAAATTGTAATAATTTGCTTAGGACAGCAGCAGTAACGTGACTTTAGAAAATCACTATAAATTTTTGGTGTGGAATTATAGGCTGAATAAAATATGTAATCAAAGCTTAATTAGTGTAGTTTCTTATAAAAGAGACCGTGTAAACAAAGAAATTTCCTATAAAGAGATATTTAAAGTTGTGTGAGACAGTGTCAGAATGACTCCGAAATCCCCTGTTCTGTCTTTAGAAAATCACTATAATTTGTACAAAAATGGTTACAAGATAAAATTTATATGCCTAGACTCCTTATGAGTCTAGTTTCAAATGAAATCAAATAGAACATATTTTGAATTCTGTACAATGAGAAATTTGATTCGTAGTGAAGACTGGTCAGATTAGTCAAACAGTGAAACAGGGGAAACTTTAAGAAAAATATGGTATTGATTGGCCAAACCTAAAATTCTGAAAATTTTATGGATGGAAGATATATGAGTCTATATTCAGGAAAAATTAACGGCAATTGATTTTGAGTTTTGTAGCTCCAGTTATAAATAATTTAGTGACTATTGCTCAGGAAAATAGCTTGTAGTGAATATGTGATTTTGTTGTAAACATTGATGAAACTATTTGAGTTGCTTATAAGCTATTGCTGAAATTGATGTACAAGACAAATATATGTATATGTGGTAAAGCCGAATGGCTAGTGTGAAATATGTATGAGATATGTATATGTGGTAAAGCCGTATGGCTAATGTGAAATATATATGAGATATGTATATGTGGTAAAGCCGAATGGCTAGTGTGAAATATGTATGAGATATGTATATGTGGTAAAGCCGAATGGCTAATGTGAAATATATATGAGATATGTATATGTGGTAAAGCCAAATGGCTAGTGTGAAATATGTATGAGATATATATATGTGGTAAAGCCGTATGGCTAATGTGAAATATTTATGAGATATGTATATGTGGTAAAGCCGAATGGCTAATATGAAATATATATGAGATATGTATATGTGGTAAAGCCGTATGGCTAATGTGAAATATATATGAGATATGTATATGTGGTAAAGCCGAATGGCTAGTGTGAAATATGTATGAGATATGTATATGTGGTAAAGCCGAATGGCTAGTGTGAAATATGTATGAGATATGTATATTTGGTAAAGCCGAATGGCTAATGTGAAATATGTAGGAGATGTGTGTATATTGTGGCTGAATGACCAAATGTGAAAGGTGTGTATTATTAGATATTTGATGAGGCAAATGAATTACAAATATGACAGTCGATGTGAATGGTGTAACATGTGATTAAATGTACATGAAACTTGGAAATATATTCCGGGTAAGACCCGATGACTACGTGTGGAGATTTTGTCCGGGTAAGACCCGATAACTACGAGTGGGGACTATTCGAGCTAAAGGTTTCGCTGAAGATTCGAGTAATGCATAAGATTATACGACTTCACAGTAACAATTGGTAATAAATACGTTCAATGCGTTAAGTTGGTCAGGTATGTATTTTGAGATTATATTTAAGCTTGATTTGGACTAAATCACAAGGTCGTTATGTGATGTACATGTGAGTAAAGCAATAAGACTGTTCTATGATTATTGTGCATTTGGTCAATGTGGAAAGTTAGGTGAAAATATGTAATGTACCTATGTTTATAAGAGATCACTATCAAGTGGGAATTTATCTGCCTATTATATATGATGAGATGTGCATATTCGGTAAAGGGATGGTATGCCCGAAGGAAGAGTGAAATAAAAATATGAACAACTATGTTATAATTTGATTGTTATCTGTTGACACTGCTTAAAACTTACTAAGCATTGTAATGCTTACCCGTTTACTTTGTTTCCTCTGTTTTATAGATCTCATTTGGAAGCTACAGGCTCGGGGATTGTCAGCAACTAGTCACACTATCACTATCCACTGTTTGGTACTGCTATGTTTTGGATTATCTTATGGCATGTATAGAATAGACTAGTAGTGGGAGGATATTTTGGTTAATGTATATAAGCTATGCGAATATGACATCTTATGAATGTTTACTTTTATGAGTTTTTTAAAATTTTATCCCTGGTTGTGTTTAGCAATTATCCAATTGAATGATCTTTACTTCAAGAAAATGAAAAAATTTTTACTGTTCTGATATGAGTTTCAAGTCCGGTAATGCCCCTTTACCTATTCCGGCGACGGATACGGGATAGGGGTGTTACATCAATAAAACATAATTTTTGTTATCAATTCAAGTGAATTTTATTTTATACCATTCAATATTCTTTTGACCTTCACATTCTTTCATTTCATTCATAACATATATAAAAAAAACTTTCCGAAAATTCATTTATTCTTTGTATATTCTTTAGTACCCCGCAGGCTCCTAGATATCAATGACATGAGCACTGATACTATGAATCCTAGATTCTCTTTTAAGCAAGACAGGTGTTTAGAAGAACTTCAGGATTTTAAAGATGACAGGGATTATGATATGTCTCCAGATCTGTTGAGAATGGTGAAACAAGAGGAGAAACAAATCTTATCCCGTAAGAAAGAGGCAATAGAGAATGTAGCCCTGGAGGAAGGGAAGGAGGTGAAAATTGGCATACGTATTGCTAGGGAAACGAGACAAAGCCTTGTTGAGCTACTACGAGAATTCAAAGATATCTTTGCATGGTCATATGAGGATATGTTGGGTTTGAATACTGATATTGTGGTACATCGTCTCCCCATAAGACAAGATTGCAAGCGAGTCCAACAAAAATTTCGGAGGATGAGGCCTGATATTGTGCTAAAAATAAAAGATGAAGTCAAAAAGCAGTTTGATGCTGGATTCTTACAAGAGGTTAAGTATTCAGAATGGGTGGCTAACATTGTGCCTGTTCCTAAGAAGGATGGGAAGGTACGAATGTGTGTTGATTATAGAGATCTGAATAAAGCTAGCCCAAAGGACAACTTTCCTTTACCACACATCGATACTTTGGTGGACAACACAGCGGGATATTCGTTGTTCTCCTTTATGGATGGTTTCTCGGGGTATAATCAGATAAAGATGCATCCTGAGGACATCGTTAAAACCATCTTCATAACATTTTGGGGCACCTTTTGTTACAAGGTAATGCCCTTTGGGTTGAAGAATGCAGGGGCAACGTACCAAAGGACTATGGTGACTTTATTCCACGATATGATGCACAAAGAAATTGAGGTGTATGTTGATGACATGATTGCTAAATGTCGAATAAAGAAGGAACATATTGAAGTTTTGAGGAAGTTGTTCCTGAGATTAAGGAAATTTTAGTTGAAGCTTAATTCGGCAAAGTACATCTTCGGAGCTAGGTCGGGAAAGTTATTAGGCTTTGTGGTCAGTGAAAAGGGAATAGAAGTTGACTTAGACAAGGTTAGAGCTATACGAGAATTGCCTCACCACGTATTCAGAAGGAAGTTCGGGGTTTTCTTGGAAGATTGAATTATATTGGTCGATTATTTCACAATTAACCGAGAAATGTGATCCTATATTTCGCCTCCTTAGAAAACACAACCAAGGTACTTGGGATGAGGAATACCAAAATGCTTTTGATAAGGTTAAGCAATACTTGTTAAATGCTCCAGTGTTATCTCTGCCTAGTCTAGATAGACCATTAATTTTGTACTTATCAGTGTTTAGTAATTCTATGGGATGTGTGCTTGGCCAACATGACGAGTCGGGAAGAAAAGAGAAGGCGATATACTACCTCAGCAAGAAATTCATAGAGTGTGAGATGAGATATTCGCCAATTGAGAAATTGTGTTATGCTTTAATCTGGATGACTCGAAGGTTGAGGCAATATATGTTATATCATACGGCTTGGCTAATTTCAAAACTTGATCCATTAAAGTACATGATAGAATCAACAGCACTAAATGGAAGAATGGCAAGGTGGAAAATATTGCTTTCAGAATTTGACATAGTCTATGTGAGTCAAAAGGCTATAAAAGGAAGCGCGATAGCAGAATTTCTGGCTAGCAGGGCTCTAGAAGATTATGAGCCATTGAACTTTGATTTCCCTAACAAGGGGTTGATGTATGTGGTAGTCATTGAAGAGTATCCTTAGAAGATGAACTTTGACGGTGCATCTAACGTAGTAGGAAATGGAATTGGGGCAGTCTTGGTATCCCCAAATGGTGATCATTATACATTTACATGTAAATTGGATTTTGACTGTACGAACAACATGGCCGAATACGAAGCATGCATTATGGGAATTCGAGTAGCCAAAGAGCGGAAAATTAGAACCTTGGAAGTATATGGAGACTCTGCATTGGTAATTTACAAACTTAGGGGTGAATGGGAGACAAAGGGCCCTAAAATGATCAATTATCAAAGGGTAGTTTTGGAGTTACTTGAAGAGTTTGATAACGTTACTTTCAGTTATCTCCCATGGGATGAAAATCAGATGGCGGATGCTTTGGCGACATTGGCCTCCATGATTAAAGCAAATAAATAAGAGGATATGAAACCAATTCAATGAGTATTTCGAGGTTCCAGCTCATTGCTGTAACATCGAAGAAGAGGAAAAGGATGACCATCCTTGGTATCAAGATATATTACGGTATGTGAGAAATCTTGAATATCCTGAGAAGGCAACTGAAAACGACAGAAGAACTTTAAGAAGGTTAGCCTACGAATATATGCTAGATGGGGATATCCTTTATAAAAGAAGGAAAGATCAGATACTTTTAAGATGTGTTGACACTGTGGAAGCTAAACAAATCTTTGAAGAAGTACATGAAGGAGTTTGTGGTACACATGCTAATGGTTTTATGATGGCAAGACAAATCATGAGGTTTGGATACTATTGGTCTACTATGGAAGGAGATTGTATCAGTTATGTTAAGAAATGTCATAAATGCCAGATATATGGAGACAAGATCCATATACCACCTTCACCCTTACATGTTATGACTTCTCCATAGCCCTTTTCCATGTGGGGCATGGATGTCATTGGGCCAATATCACCAAAAGCTTCAAATGGGCATCGTTTCATTTTTGTGGTCATCGACTACTTCATAAAATGGGTAGAGGTAGCTTCTTATGCTAGTGTCACCAAGTCAGCAGTAGGGCATTTCTTGAAAAAGGAGATCATTTGTCGGTATGGATTGCCTGAGAGGATCATATCAGACAATGCATTGAACTTGAACAACAACACGATTACGGAAGTCTGTAGCCAATTCAAGATTAAACATCATAATTCATCTCCATATCGCCCAAAGATGAATGGGGCAGTGGAAGCTGCTAACAAAAACATTAAGAAGACAGTGGGGAAAATGACTGAAACCTACAGAGATTGGATTCAATCGCGATATGACCAATTGAACTTGATCGAAGAAAAGAGGCTAAAAGCTATTCGCCATGGTCAGATGTATCAGAAGCGAATGATGGAAGCCTATGACAAGAAAGTTTGTCCAAGAGAATTCCATGAAGGGAACCTTGTATTGAAAAAGATCCTTCCTATACAGAAGGACTTCAGAGGAAAATGGATGTCGAATTGGGAAGGGTTGTATGTTGTAAAGAAGGCTTTCTCTGAAGGTGCTCTGATTTTAACATAAATGGATGGGAAAAGTTTACCCAATCCAGTGAATTCTGACTCAGTCAAGAAGTTCTTTGTCTAAAGAGAAGGGAAAACAAAGTGAAAACCCACAAAGGGTGCTTTGAGATTTCGAAAAAAAAAAATAGAGAGGCCAGGGTGAAATCCCACAAAGGGCACCTTGAGACCAAAGGGGTTTTTAGTTGAAAACCCGAAAGGGCTGCTCAAATATTCGAGAAACATGCGGTGACTTTGCTATACCAGATTTGACAAGAAATGGAGTGTGTTACATACCGGGGCATCAACAAAGTACTTTGGATCTTCTAAACACATGTTAAACTCAAAATAGTCTTTATGGAATTTTAGTACAGAAGCTCAAGCTGTGATATGTTGAACATCGAATTTTTGTTCTAATTACTATCTTTAGATTCTTTTTTTTCTTCTCAAAGATATGTTTTCAGATTAATTTTTTGTTGTACTCTGATGATTTCTTTGATTTTTCTCAAGATCAGATTACTTGTCTTCTAAAGTATGTTGTATTGAAATAATGATTGATGAACTAAATATTTTTACAAACGAAGTTTTGCATATTACTTTGGAAATCTCTAAAGAATACAAGAAACTAAAACAAAATAATTGTTTGAAGAATTCCCATGAGTAAAGGTCGGAGGTACTCAAGGAAATTTCTTTTTCAGTCCAAAGGATGATTGGATAATTCAAATGATTCAATCGTAGGAGAGGATTGCCTTCAGTAGGTCGTAATGTTAGGAGAATGGTATAATAGGACCAATTTGATTCAAAACACAAGAGCGGAGTATGATTGATACTTGGAGTAAAATAAAAGTGGAACTTTGATGGATGAACGAGTAAAGACATCCGAATTAGGAATCATTTTCGTAACATTTTGCATAATTAGGAGCATTTGATTCATTTCGAGCATGGCATCTTAATCATCAGGCATGAGTACATATGCATTCTACAGGTTATGTCCCCTAGGGGGTAATGTAAATCACCGGTGACAGATTTGGCGTCTCTGTATTGTCAGAGAGCAGATCGAAGGTGACAGATTTGGCGTCTCTGTATTGACAGAGAGCAGATTGAAGATAACAGATTTGGCGTCTCCGTATTGTCAGAGAGCAGATCGAAGATAGCAGATTTGGCGTCTCTGTATTGTTAGACAGCAGATCGAAGATAGTAGATTTGGCGTCTCTGTATTATCAGAGAGCATATCGAAGATAGTAGATTTGCCGTCTCTGTATTGTCAGAGAGCAGATCGAAGATAACAGATTTGGCGTCTTTGTATTGTTAGAGAGTAGATCGAAGATAGCAGATTTGGCGTCTCTGTATTGTCAGAGAGAAGATCGAAGATAATGGATTTGGCGTCTCTGTATTGTCAGAGAGCAGATCGAAGATAGCAGATTTGGTGTCTCTGTATTGTCAGAGAGCAGATCGAAGATAACGGATTTGGCGTCTCTGTATTGTCAGAGAGCAGATCGAGGATAGCAGATTTGGTATCTCTGTATTGTCAGAGACCAGATTCGAAGATAGCCAATTTGACATTCTTGAAGCTATCAGAATACCTCTGAGGAAGATGAGGATCAAGATTTGGAGACTTGGCCAGCCCCGACAAATTAGGTCCTTTTATAGTCTTTGCTCTATTCCTGTTACACAGTAATGAGCAAAGAGGGGCAGCTGTAATGACCAAAATTTGCCCGGCCCATAAATAAATAAATAAAAACTAGTAAAAACAAAAAATAATAGTTTTTATACAGTCCATGTACAAAGCCCAAGACCCGATTACTTTTTTAGCCCAAAGCCCCATAGTCGGTTACACTCTAAGCTCTTAGCCCATTACACCCAACCCACAAACAGGTACGGCCCAAATGGCCCAATTTTTTAATAGAGGATGGAAGACCTAGGGTTTCTGGAACCCTAGCCGCCGTAAACGGAATGTTCCAGAATTTGCACCGCAGGCCCGCCAATCGTCACACCCTTTTTGCGCCGTTCCAGTGACTTTCATCGTCACCACCATCAGTGCCGAGATTCCAGGCCCGTGTCGCGCCATGATCGGCGCACGGATCAACCCCAGCCCACTACTCGTTTTGAGATCCTCGATAGTACCTGCAAAAAAGGAAAGAGAAACAGCAAGGACGAATGCAAATATGGCAAGAATCGAGTAGAGAATATATGAACCTATAAATAGAGGCTATAAAAGCCGAATAATTTCACTGTAAAAGGGAGGCTTTTTTTGATACATACGAAATATATACAAAAGAGAACAAATATACGAATATTTAGAGAAGTTCAAGCAGTTTCTTTAAAAGGTGATTTAAATTTCATACTCTGTTATTTATTTTTCAACGAGTATACGAATCGTTTTTGCAAAAAAAAAACTGTTGATATTTAAAAGGAAGAAGAGGTTACCTGTGTTTCGCTTGAAAGGACAAGGGTTTCTAACCCTCCGACCACCGTGTGTGGTGGCGCGTGTGGCGCATGGGCATGTGCTGCTCAGTGGCCGGAGGCCGAAGCCGGGGACTCCTCTCTTCTCCCTTTTTGAGAATTTCAAAACTTTTTTTTTAAAACCCATTGTAAAATGAATTTTGGGTTAGAATTTGACATATATAGCATTACAAAAACGGTGTCGTTTTGCTTAATTCAATAAGCACTAAAACGACACCATTTAAGTAGAGGATCGACGTGTTGACCCGTGACCCGGGGAAGGATCCGCGTGTTTTTGGTAAATGGGCAAATTGCCCAATTGATCCCTCCGTTTTTTAGAAATTTTTAATTTCATTTTTATTTTTATTTTAAATTGGCCCTAACTTTTTACGTGTATGCCAATTTAGTCCCAGTGTCCATTAAAATCTATTCTGAGGAACGATGTCATTTTCTGGGATAAGGGCTAATTGCCCATTGAGTCCCTCTGGTTTAACGCGCCTTTTAATTTGGCCCCAAAATTTTCATTTATTCGTAATTAACCCTAAATTTTTAAATTAAATTAAATTTTTTATAAATTCAATTTATTCTAAATACTATATATATTTTTGTAAACATTGGTTATATAAAAGTGTATATATTATTTTTCTTTGTATATTATTTATTATATTATTATATATTATTATATATTATATTACGTACATTTTATTATATATATTATTTTATATATTACTTATCATATTGTTTATATTATTATATATTTCGTTTATGAATTTTATTATATATTATATTTTACCATATATTATCTCTTACATCACTTTTATTTTATTATAAAATATATATTATTTTATCACTCATTAATTACATATGTTTTTTTATTTTATTATTAAATAAATATGTGTAATATTAATATTTAGTACATTATTTTGTTAATATATTAAGTTATTATATCCTATAATATGATTTATTAATCATTTTTTTAAAAAAAGTTCTCCTTTATTATTTTTATATTATTCTAAATATTTCCAAATATCTTTATTTTTTATTTGATTTGATTTATATTTTATATGTTTACAATTTGCTTATTTATTTTTGTTTTCTTTTCTTTTGATATTGTTTAGTAGGTTAAATTTTCATAGATTATTTGTTTTTTCATGTTATTGTTTTACATATTCGCACGAAATTAATTATTTATGTTAATTTAAGTTACAATTGTATAAAATATTATCATATATATTTTAATTTATATTTGTTGTATTCATTATGCACTATGTTGTATCTTGTATGTAACGATAATGCATGTACATTTTTGTTATTTATGATTTCATATGCATAAAATGATAACGTATATTGTGTAATTTATGCCATTATTCATTATTTTTATATTCTATTTGCGTGGAATGTTAAAGAAGGTATTAATTAGGTTAATTTATTTAAATATTGATCCTTTGTAATGTGTTAAATGCATCATCACTTTAAAGAATTTTTTTTATTCGATCCAAAAGATTTTAAAAATGATAAGGCAATGTTTTTTTGGTAGTTAGAAATTCGGGAAATAGTGCCCTAACATGCTGGGTTACGATGTAACACCCCGAACCCGAGACCGACACCGGAGTCGGACACGAGATGTTAACAAACTTTGAAAAAATTTTTCCAGACACTGCCCAGTCTGAGTACTAGTCACTTCAAAAATCATATCTTGAGTTTCACAACTCAAAAATCAGTTTTGTGATTTTTCCCTGAAACTAGACTCATGTCCCCACCTATGGATTTTTTTCTAGAATTTTTGGTCGGGCCAATTAGTACAGTTTATTAGTCAAAGTCTCCCATGTTACAGGGGTCGACTACACTGACCTTTTCCCATTACGACTGGGATATCTCTCTGCACAGAGCTTCAATACTGATGCCGTTTGTTTCTATGGAAACTAGACTCAGAGAGGAATCCATACATATATGGTATGACCCCTAATTATCTCTGGTCAATTTATAGTGAATTTCCAAAGGCGGAACAGTGAATCCAGAAACTGTTCTGGCCCTGTTCCACAAGAACCCGAATATCTCTTTCTGTACTGTTCCTATAATTGTTTCGTTACTTCCATATGAAAGTAGATTCATCAAGGTTCGATTACATAATTTATTCACTATTTAATTCCACTCCTACGAATTCTTGTGATTTTTCCAATCCACACCACTGCTGCTATCAGCTTCTGTTTTCAAAGTGAACCTTACCTAATTTGGGGTTTCATGGACCAACTAGGGCCTTGTCATACATAAGCCCACATATGATTATACTTAGCCATTCTAGTGGCTGATCATTTGCTCAACACTTCCATTCCAACATAGTTACATCATGAAACCATCTATACATTCACAAATACGAATGGTCTAATGCCATACTCCACTTCTACAAGCCATTTTCGCATGGCTGTACACTTATACATTTCATAAAGTACTCGAAAGACAACAATGGGTAGTCCTATACATGCCATAACAAAATTCAACCAAAATAGTACCCAAAAGAGCCTTTGATAGTGTGGGCGACTTCGACTTCAAGATCCCGAGTCCGATAGCTGGAGAACCAAAAATCTATAAAACAGAGGAGCAATGTAACAAGTAAGCAATTTATGCTTAGTAAGTTTGAGCAAGGAATTCCAGCATGCACAAAGAATAGCACACATTTAGCTAAACGGAATATTTCATAATACGCAATTTACCGATATCAAACTTGCTTCACAACATTAACAACCCTTATGTACATACACAATAAACTAACTTGGCCGAAGGCCGGTAGCTCGTTTATCAACTGAGCGAACATTTATTTGTAAGGGCTCGATTAAATTCAACACATACGTAACATATCCCCATATTGGGATGTTTTTCGAGTATTCGCTGAAATTTTACAGCAAGCTCATTCATTACCAAATCACGTACCTTCGGGATTTAACCGGATATAGCTCCTCGTTCAAATGCCTTCGGGACATAGCCCGGTTTTAGTAACTCACACAATGCCTTCGGGACATAACCCGGATTTAACAACTCGCACGAATGCCTTCGGGACTTAACCCGGATTTAATAACTCGCACGAATGCCTTCGGGACTTAACCCGGATTTAATAACTCGCACGAATGCCTTCGGGACTTAACCCGGATTTAGTATCTCGCACAAAGGCCTTCGGATCTTAATCCGGATATATTCACTTAGCACAAAGCCTTCGGGACTTAGCCCGGACAGCATTCAATTAATCATGCACATCTAACAATAATTCATAGCACATTCATATTTCATTTTCGTTTACGAAACTCAAACACAAGGCACATATTGTCCTTGCACATTCGGCTCAATAGCCACACATAGAGCATGATTTAATCACATCGAAATTTAAGCTCTCTTACTCAAGAACTTACCTCGGGTGTTGTCGAACGATTCCGCTAGCTATTCAACCACTTTTTCCTTCCCTTTATCGGTTTTATTTCCCCTTTGCTCTTGAGCTTAGCCTAGCTACATGCATGGCCGAATCTCTTCACCTTTCTTCTTCTTTCCTTCTTAAAATTTTTGGCCAAGGATGAACCAAAGGATGAGAAAATTTTTCTTTGTTTTTCTTTCTAGTTTTGGCAAGCATGAAGATGAGAAAAGGATGAACAAAATTCCCCCCCTTTCTCTTCTTTAGCTCACGGCAATGGGGGGACAAACACTACACACACATTTTTTTTTCTTTTGTTTTCCATTTCTTTATTACCCATACTCCTTATTTTATTCTTCCACTAACAAAACATGTTTCATGACATGTTTTGCCCATCCTTCCTTGTCATGGCCGGCCACTACTCATTAGGGGGGGAAATTTGACATGCAAGTCCCCCCTTTGTCCACATGCACTAATAGGGCCTCACACATTGACCTATCACATTTTAGAATTTTCTCACATAAGTCCTATTGACTAAATTCACATGAAATCAACCAAATTGAAGCTTGAAATTTTCACACATTCATAATTACATATTCTACACAATAAGTATCACATTCAAACATTTCGGTGACTCGGTTTAGCGGTCCCGAAACCACTTCCCGACTAGGGTCAACTTTGGGCTGTCACAACTCTCCCCCACTTAAGAAATTTTCGTCCCCGAAAATCTTACCGGTAAATAGGTTTGGGTATCGTTCTTTCATCGAGCTCTCGGTCTCCCAAGTAGCTTCCTTGATCCCGAGTTTGAGCCATAACACCTTTACTAGCGGAACTCTTTTGTTTCGCAACTCCTTCACTTCACGAGCTAGGATACGCATCGGTTCTTCTTCATAGCTCATGTCGACTTGAATTTCAACCTCCGATGGGCTAATTATGTGCGATGGATCAGATCGATAGCGTCGAAGCATCGAAACATGAAAGACGTCATGAATCTTTTCAAGCTCCGGGGGCAAAATCAATCTATACGCAACCGGACCAACTCGTTCGGAGATTTCGTACGGCCCAATGAATCTTGGGCTCAACTTGCCCTTACGGCCGAACCTGAGTATCTTTTTCCAAGGTGAAACCTTAAGGAACACTTTGTCTCCCACCTGATACTCGATGTCTTTTCGTTTCAAATCTGCGTACGATTTCTGACGATCCGTGGATACCTTCAGACTTTCACGGATTACCTTTACTTTCTGTTCAGCATCTCTAATCAAATCAACTCCGAAAATTTTGCTTTCACCGAGCTCGGTCCAAAACAATGGTGTACGGCATTTACGACCGTACAAAGCCTCATAAGGTGCCATCTTAATACTTGATTGAAAACTATTGTTGTAAGCGAATTCAATCAAAGGTAAATACCGTTCCCATGAACTACTGAACTCGAGGATGCAACATCTCAACATATCCTCAAGTATCTGAATTATCCGCTCGGATTGACCATCGGTTTGAGGGTGAAAAGCAGTGCTAAAATGCAGCTTAGTACCCAGAGCTTCTTGCAAATTCTTCCAAAATCGTGAGGTGAATCTCGGATCTCTATCCGACACGATAGAAACAGGTACCCCGTATAATCTCACAATTTGATAAACGTACAATTCAGCTAGTTTATCCAATGAAAAATCCGTACGTACGGGGATGAAATGAGCCGACTTAGTCAGTCTATCAACAATAACCCATATCGCATCCTTCTTACTTGCTGACAAGGGCAGTCCGGACACAAAGTCCATTGTGACTCGATCCCATTTCCACTCGGGTATCATGATCGGCTGGAGTAATCCTGAAGGCACTTGATGTTCCGCTTTCACTTGTTGACATATTAAACATCTCGAAACAAAGTCAGAGATGTCCCGTTTCATACCATGCCACCAAAATTGACGTTTCAAATCATTGTACATTTTCGTACTCCCCGGGTGAATTGACATTCGGCTACAATGGGCTTCGTTCAGAATCATCGAAATGAGTTCCGAATTCCTTGGAACACACAAACGATTTCTGAACCTCAAACAATCATCATCATCAATTTGAAACTCCGATTCCTCGTTCGGAAAACACTTAGCCCGTTTTGCAACCAATTCATCATCGACTTTCTGAGCTTCACGAATTTGGTGAGTCAATAATGGTTTAGCTTTTAATTCAGCTACTAACACACTGTCTGGTAGAACAGACAAATGCACGTTCATCGCTCGTAAAGCAAACAATGACTTCCGGCTTAAGGCGTCCGCAACCACGTTAGCCTTTCCCGGGTGGTAATCAATGACAAGCTCGTAATCTTTCAACAACTCAAGCCAACGTCTTTGTCGCAGATTCAAGTCTCGTTGAGTCATCAAATATTTGAGACTTTTGTGATCCGAAAATACATGGCACTTCTCACCAAACAGATAATGTCACCATATTTTTAAAGCAAACACGATGGCAGCTAGTTCGAGATCATGGGTCGGATAATTCCTCTCGTGTGGCTTCAATTGACTCGACGCATAGGCCACGACTCGACCTTCTTGCATCAATACGCAACCCAACCCAAGTAGGGATGCGTCACTATAAATGACAAACTCTTTACCTGATTCGGGTTGCACCAAAATTGGAGCTTCAGTCAAATGAGTTTTCAGTTGGTCGAAACTTTTCTGACATTTCTCCGTCCACTCGAACTTAACATCCTTTTGAAGTAGCTTCGTCATTGGTGTGTCTATCATCAAGAAACCTTTGACAAATCGTCGGTAATAACCGGCGAGCCCCAAAAAGCTCCGAACTTCAGTAATATTTCTCGGAGGTTTCCAGTCAAGTATGGCTGAAATTTTGTTCGGGTCAACTCGAATACCCGACGCGGATACCACATGACCCAAGAAGCTAACCTCTCTTAACCAGAACTCACACTTACTGAACTTAGCATATAACTGCTTATCCCGCAAAATTTGCAGCACTAGCCTCAGATGCCCAGCATGTTCGGTCTCATCTCTTGAATAGACCAAAATGTCATCAATGAACACAACTACGAACTGATCCAAATACGGTCTGAAGATCCGATTCATCAAATCCATAAATACCGCAAGGGCATTAGTGAGCCCAAACGGCATCACTAAGAATTCGTAGTGACCATATCTCGTTCTGAAGGCAGTTTTGGGAATATCTGGATCTCGAATTCGCAACTGATAATAGCCCGATCTCAAATCTATTTTTGAGAACACTGAGGCTCCCTTCAGTTGGTCGAACAAATCATCGATGCGCGGCAACGGATATTTGTTCTTTATCGTCACTTTATTCAGCTGACGATAGTCAATGCACAACCTCAGGGTTCCGTCCTTCTTTTTCACGAACAATACTGGTGCACCCCAAGGTGAGAAACTTGGTCGAGCGAAACCTCTATCCGTCAGTTCTTGCAACTGAGCTTTCAACTCCTTTAACTCAGTTGGTGCCATACGATACAGAACTATCGAAATCGGCGTAGTCCCAGGTACAAGCTCAATACCAACTCTACCTCCCGAACAGGTGGTAAACCCGGTAATTCTTCCGGAAAAACATCCGGGTATTCACAAACCACCGGCACAGATTTGGGTTTCTTTTCTAATTCTTTGCCATCAAGCACATATGCAAGGTATGCTTCGCACCCTTTTCTTACATATTTCTGTGCCAACATTGCTGATATTACAGCTGGCATCCCCTCTAAGTCCGCAGACTCAATTCGGACTACTTCGTCATTTGCGCATCTCAAATAAATAGTCTTGCTCTTGCAATTCACAATCGCATCATGCGCGGTCAACCAATCCAAACCAAGGATAACATCAAATTCATCAAACGGCAAGAGCATCAAGTTCGCCGGGAAACAGGAACCTCGAATTTCCAGGGGACATTTCTTACACACTTTGTCGACAAGCACGTAACGACCCAAGGGATTTGACACCCGAATTACGAACTCAGTAGACTCAATAGGTAAAGTCTTACTGGATGCTAAGGTTTCACATATGTAAGAATGAGTAGAACTGGGGTCAATCAAAGCAATTACATTAGTATCAAAGAGGGTGAATGTACCGGTAATAACATCAGGCGAAGAAGCATCCTCGCGGGCACGTATAGCATAAGCTCTAGCAGGCGCACGGGCTTCGGATCTGGTTATATCATCTCTAGATCCTCTCTGACCACCACCAGCATTGCCCATATTTCCAGATGGTCTACCTCGAGCAGTGGTAGCACCCGGTCTCCCACTCTGATTTGCATTCTGTCCCGACAACCTCGGGCAATCTTTAATGAAGTGGTCCACTGATCCGCATTTGTAACAGGAGCGGTCAGGAAATCTACAACTCCCCGAATGCCATTTACCGCAATATCGGCATTTCGTCCTGTCTCGACGTTCATTCCCAACACTGGCGACCGAAGTGCCTCGTGTACCCACAGGGGGTCGATCACGATCTCGTCCAAAAAGGCCCGAAGTGCCTCTAAACTGGCCCGCATCATCTCGAAATCTCTTCGATGTCTGTTGAAGAGACCTCCCTGAGGATGTTTTACGAAACTCTCCAGTTCCCTCATCAACTCTTTGCTTTTCTTTTCTAAGCTCTTCGGCTTTACAAGCTCGTTCAACAAGTACCACGAACTCTTGTATTTCAAGAACGCCAACCAACATTTTTATATCTTCATTCAGCCCATCCTCGAAGCGTTTACACATAACAGCTTCGGACGAAACACATTCCCGAGCGTATTTGCTAAGTCTAACAAATTTTTGCTCGTAATCAGTAACCGACATGGAGCCTTGCTTAAGCTCAAGAAATTCCTTCCGTTTTTGATCAACAAATCTCTGACTGATATACTTTTTCCGAAACTCAGTTTGGAAAAACTCCCAAGTTACTTGCTCTCGGGGCACAATAGAAGTCAGAGTACTCCACCAATAGTAGGCAGAATCACGTAGCAAGGAGATAGCACACTTTAGGCATTCATCGGGTGTACAAGATAGCTCATCGAGTACCCGGATAGTGTTGTCCAGCCAAAATTCAGCTTGCTCGGCATCATCGCTATCCATAGCCTTAAATTCAGTAGCCCCATGTTTTCGGATTCTGTCAACTGGGGCTTATGTGACCTTATTTGGTCCGTTACCGGCGGTATTGTAGGTGCGGGGGTAGTATTTGTTCGGGAATGGAGGTTGTGGAACAGCCATATTAGTTCGAATGTATTGGTTAAACCAATCATTCATCACGCTATAGAATGCTTGTCTAGCTTCATCATTCTGATTACTAGCATTAGGTTGAGAGTTTGCCGGCACTGTCCCTTGTGCGGGAGCAGGCGCTACACTCTCAAGATCATCAGCTACCTCTCGGTCACGATCGGGATCCATTACTATAAATAAACACATTTACAATTGTCGGAAATCACCACACTATCAAGTAATCACATAAAATGGCATGTATAGCTAGACCCAAAACATTACGGTAGTCCTAGAATCGACTAAACCGTAGCTCTGATACCAATAAAATGTAACACCCCGAACCCGAGACCGACACCGGAGTCGGACACGAGATGTTAACAAACTTTGAAAAAATTTTTCCAGACACTGCCCAGTCTGAGTACTAGTCACTTCAAAAATCATATCTTGAGTTTCACAACTCAAAAATCAGTTTTGTGATTTTTCCCTGAAACTAGACTCATGTCCCCACCTATGGATTTTTTTCTAGAATTTTTGGTCGGGCCAATTAGTACAGTTTATTAGTCAAAGTCTCCCATGTTACAGGGGTCGACTACACTGACCTTTTCCCATTACGACTGGGATATCTCTCTGCACAGAGCTTCAATACTGATGCCGTTTGTTTCTATGGAAACTAGACTCAGAGAGGAATCCATACATATATGGTATGACCCCTAATTATCTCTGGTAAATTTATAGTGAATTTCCAAAGGCGGAACAGTGAATCCAGAAACTGTTCTGGCCCTGTTCCACAAGAACCCGAATATCTCTTTCTGTACTGTTCCTATAATTTTTTCGTTACTTCCATATGAAAGTAGATTCATCAAGGTTCGATTACATAATTTATTCACTATTTAATTCCACTCCTACGAATTCTTGTGATTTTTCCAATCCACACCACTGCTGCTATCAGCTTCTGTTTTCAAAGTGAACCTTACCTAATTTGGGGTTTCATGGACCAACTAGGGCCTTGTCATACATAAGCCCACATATGATTATACTTAGCCATTCTAGTGGCTGATCATTTGCTCAACACTTCCATTCCAACATAGTTACATCATGAAACCATCTATACATTCACAAATACGAATGGTCTAATGCCATACTCCACTTCTACAAGCCATTTTCGCATGGCTGTACACTTATACATTTCATAAAGTACTCGAAAGACAACAATGGGTAGTCCTATACATGCCATAACAAAATTCAACCAAA
Organism: Gossypium hirsutum; assembly: GCF_007990345.1. NCBI lineage: Eukaryota > Viridiplantae > Streptophyta > Magnoliopsida > Malvales > Malvaceae > Gossypium > Gossypium hirsutum. Next base: position 11,920,801 of record NC_053432.1, read on the forward strand.
ATAGTACCCAAAAGAGCCTTTGATAGTGTGGGCGACTTCGACTTCAAGATCCCGAGTCCGATAGCTGGAGAACCAAAAATCTATAAAACAGAGGAGCAATGTAACAAGTAAGCAATTTATGCTTAGTAAGTTTGAGCAAGGAATTCCAGCATGCACAAAGAATAGCACACATTTAGCTAAACGGAATATTTCATAATACGCAATTTACCGATATCAAACTTGCTTCACAACATTAACAACCCTTATGTACATACACAATAAACTAACTTGGCCGAAGGCCGGTAGCTCGTTTATCAACTGAGCGAACATTTATTTGTAAGGGCTCGATTAAATTCAACACATACGTAACATATCCCCATATTGGGATGTTTTTCGAGTATTCGCTGAAATTTTACAGCAAGCTCATTCATTACCAAATCACGTACCTTCGGGATTTAACCGGATATAGCTCCTCGTTCAAATGCCTTCGGGACATAGCCCGGTTTTAGTAACTCACACAATGCCTTCGGGACATAACCCGGATTTAACAACTCGCACGAATGCCTTCGGGACTTAACCCGGATTTAATAACTCGCACGAATGCCTTCGGGACTTAACCCGGATTTAATAACTCGCACGAATGCCTTCGGGACTTAACCCGGATTTAGTATCTCGCACAAAGGCCTTCAGATCTTAATCCGGATATATTCACTTAGCACAAAGCCTTCGGGACTTAGCCCGGACAGCATTCAATTAATCATGCACATCTAACAATAATTCATAGCACATTCATATTTCATTTTCGTTTACGAAACTCAAACACAAGGCACATATTGTCCTTGCACATTCGGCTCAATAGCCACACATAGAGCATGATTTAATCACATCGAAATTTAAGCTCTCTTACTCAAGAACTTACCTCGGGTGTTGTCGAACGATTCCGCTAGCTATTCAACCACTTTTTCCTTCCCTTTATCGGTTTTATTTCCCCTTTGCTCTTGAGCTTAGCCTAGCTACATGCATGGCCGAATCTCTTCACCTTTCTTCTTCTTTCCTTCTTAAAATTTTTGGCCAAGGATGAACCAAAGGATGAGAAAATTTTTCTTTGTTTTTCTTTCTAGTTTTGGCAAGCATGAAGATGAGAAAAGGATGAACAAAATTCCCCCCCTTTCTCTTCTTTAGCTCACGGCAATGGGGGGACAAACACTACACACACATTTTTTTTTCTTTTGTTTTCCATTTCTTTATTACCCATACTCCTTATTTTATTCTTCCACTAACAAAACATGTTTCATGACATGTTTTGCCCATCCTTCCTTGTCATGGCCGGCCACTACTCATTAGGGGGGGAAATTTGACATGCAAGTCCCCCCTTTGTCCACATGCACTAATAGGTCCTCACACATTGACCTATCACATTTTAGAATTTTCTCACATAAGTCCTATTGACTAAATTCACATGAAATCAACCAAATTGAAGCTTGAAATTTTCACACATTCATAATTACATATTCTACACAATAAGTATCACATTCAAACATTTCGGTGACTCGGTTTAGCGGTCCCGAAACCACTTCCCGACTAGGGTCAACTTTGGGCTGTCACATACGATTTCCCATTTGTCTAAATACTTAAAAGATCCTTCTAAATAAGTTTTGAAAATCACAAGATGATTTTAGTTATGAAAGTTTAAAAATATCGTGTCCAATCATGCTGGATATGATGATTATATTCTTTTGAAACAAAAGAATCTTGATTCTTTTTTAATTCATATTATTACGGTTTTAAAAGAGATCTTATTTCTAAATTCTTTCAAACTTTTGACATTAAGATAAAATTATTCAATTTGGTACCAATTTTGGGCGTTACGAGGGTGCTAATCCTTCCTCGTGTGTAACTGACTCCCGAACCTATTTTCTCGTAATTTCGTAGACCAAAACATTTTATAAAGTGATCCAATCATAGTTTAAAAGATTGGTGGCGACTCCCGTTTTTGTTTTTTTTTTAAAAAAACTCGTTTTTAAGGAGGTTTTGACATCATGTTTTCTAGAACATGAATTCTTCATTCAAACTGCTAGTCTATTTACCTATGGATTCACAAAATTATTTCCATACCTGAGGATAAACTTAAGTGTATGTAACTCAAATTATTCTTTAACTAATTAACCCATTCAGATTTGAAACAAATTAATCGATCTTATCTATCAAATAATAAAATTTCAAAGTAATCTCTTCTTCATGTTGTTAGAACAACTCAAATATACAATCTTTCATAATTCCCTCAACGTACTAGTCAAAGATCTTTACAAACTGCGTCAACTCAACAAATCATAATATGCCAATTTATCTCATGGACCTTAATCAAACTTGCCTGAGAAAAGAAAACCATTGTACAAATTGAGCTTGAACATCCACTATTTATACTTTTTCCGAGGTCAACCCCTTTCACGAAAACTAGGAAAACCTGAGATCAGCATCACCATGCTCCCATGATCAGACTAGAAATTATAACCATAATAGATATAATTATTTTCGATCATTGAATATCCTTTGCAGTTGTGAAGCTTATTTTGCATATGTGATTGATTCGAGAATGTTAGAAAAGAAAGTTGAATCTGTGCCTGTTGTCTGTGAGTTCCCTAATGTGTTTCCTGAAGAACTTCTATGATTACCTTCGGTTAAAGAAGTAGAATTTGGCATTGAATTGGTACCTGGTACTACTTCGATTTCAATAGCTCCGTATAGAATGGCTCCGACCCAACTAAAAGAATTAAAGTCTCAGTTGCAAGAATTAAATGATAGAGGACTTGCTAGAATGAGTTTCTCACCTTGGGGTGCTCTGGTTCTATTTGTGAAAAAGAAAGATGAAATGATGAGAATGTGTATAGATTATTGTCAGTTGAACAAAATGACTATCAAGAATAAGTATCCTCTACCTCGAATTGATGATTTGTTTGATCAGTTGAAAAGAGCTGTTGTGTTTTTGAAAATAGATTTGAGATCAGGTTATTATCAGTTGCAAGTGAAAGACTCAGACATTCTGAAAACTGCTTTCAGAACTAGGTACAGCCACTATGAATTTTTTGTTATGCCTTTTAGATTGACTAATGCACCTGTTATTTTTATGGATTTGATGAATAGAATTTTTAGACCGTATCTAAATCAATTTTTTGTTATATTTATTGATGACATATTGATTTACCCACATATGAATCCAAACATGCCAAACATTTGAGATTAGTGCTACAGATTCTGCGAGATAAACAGTTGTATGCGAAGTTCAATAAATGTGAATTCTGGTTGCGAGAAGTTGGTTTTCTGGGTCACATTGTATCAGCCTCTGGTATCCGAGTTGATCCGAGCAAAATTTCAGCTATTTTGGATTGGAAACCTCCAAGGAATGTCTCTGAAGTCTGAAGTTTTCTAGGACTTGCTGGTTATTATAGAAGATTCGTAAAAGGTTTTTCGATGATTGTGACTCCGTTGACAAAATTGCTTCAGAAAGATGTGAAATTTGTGTGGTCTGAAAAGTGTCAGAATAGTTTTGATCAGTTGAAAACTTTGTTGACTAAAGCTCCGATATTGGTATAGCCCGAATCAGGTAAAGAATTTGTGATATACAATAATGCTTCATTGATTGGTCTGGGATGTGTTTTAATGTAAAAGGCAAAGTCATTGCTTATGCTACGAGATAGTTGAAGCAGCATGAAAAGAACTATCTGACACACGATCTTGAATTAGTTGGGATTGTGTTTGCTCTAAAGATATGGTGCCACTACTTGTTCGGTGAGAAATGTAATGTGTATTCTGACCATAAGAGTTTGAAGTATTTGATGACTCAGAAAGATCTGAATCTGGGACAAAGAAGATGGTTAGAACTACTAAAAGACTATGAACTTGTGATTGATTATCATCCGTGAAAAGCAAATGTTGTTGTTGCCTTGAGTCAAAAATCGTTGTTTGCTTTACGTACAATGAATGCTCATTTGGATTTGTTCGATGATGGTTTAGTTTTAGCTGAATTGAAATCAAGACATTTGTTCTTACAGTAGATTATTGAAGTTTAGAAGATTGATAATGAGATTTTAGCTAAAAGAGCTCAGTGTGATGTAGACTCTGATTTAGAATTTAGAGTTGATAAAGATGATTGTTTGAGATTCTGAGATCGAATTTGTGTTCTGAGAAATTCAGAGTTAATTCAGATGATTTTGAGTGAAGCTCACAATAGTCGGTTATCTGTGCATCCGGGTAGTACAAAAATGTATAATGATCTGAAACAACATTACTGAGGGTCTGGAATGAAAAGATATATCACTGAATTTGTTTCTAAATGTTTGATCTGTCAGTAAGTTAAACCTGAGCATCTGGTGCCATCTGGTTTGTTACAACCAATTATGGTTCCAAAATGGAAATGGGATCAAGTGACAATGGACTTTGTTTCGGGTTTACCCTGTCTCCAAGAAAGAAAGATGCAATTTGGGTTGTAGGTGATCGATTGACGAAATTAGCTCATTTTATTTCGGTTCGATCTGATTACTCACTTGATAAATTAGCTATATATTTCTGATATCATGAGATTGCACGGTGTGCCATCATCTATTGTATCAGATAGAGACCTGAGATTCACATCACAATTCTGGAAGAAATTACAAGATGTTCTAGGTACTAAATTGCATTCTAGTACTGCTTTTCATCCGCAAACAGATGGTCAATCTGAGCTGATTATTCAAATACTTGAGGATATGTTGAGATGTTGCATTCTTGAGTTTGAAGGTACGTAGGAACAATAGCTACCTTTAATTGAATTCGCTTATAATAACATTTTTCAGTCGACCATTAAAATGGCACTGTACAAAGCTTTATATGGTCGCTAATGCCGTACACCTTTGTATTGGACGGAGCTCAATGAAAATAAGATTCACAGCGTTGATTTGATAAAAGAAACTGATTAGAAAGTAAAAGTGATTCGAGATAGTTTGAAAATAGCTTCCGATCATCAGAAATCTTATGCAGATTTGAGAAGAAAAGATATTGAGTTTGAGATCGGCGATAAAGTGTTTTTAAAGGTATCTCTATGGAAGAAAGTGCTTCGGTTCGGTAGAAAAGGCAAATTAAGTCCTAGGTTCATCAGGTTGTATGAGATTATCAAACGTATTTGGCCGGTAGCGTATAGATTGTTGATGCCACCAGAGCTAGAAAAGATTCATAATGTGTTTCATGTATCGATGCTTCGACGATACAGATCTAATCTGGTGCATGTAATTCCTTCATCTAAGATAGAAATTCAGTCAGATATGACTTACGAAAAAAAGCCGATCTGTATCTTAGCTCGAAAGGTTAAAGAACTGCTAAATTAGAAAATTTTATTAGTAAAAGTGATGTGGCATCGACACAGATTTGAAGATGCTATGTGGGAGCCTGAAGATATTATAAGGCAGCAATATCCGAATTTGTTCAATGGTAAGATTTTCGGGGACGAAAATCCCTAAGGGGGGAGAATTGTAACAGTCCAGTTCAGACCTTAGTCGGAACAGTGATTTTGGGACCACAAATCTGAGTCAGAGAAATGTTTAAATATTAAATTCTGTGTTTATGATGTGTGAATTAGCATGTGTGAAAGTCTCGTATGAAAATTTGAATGTTTGTGTGCTTAATTTAATAAAAAGGACCTAATCGCGTAAAATGTAAAAGATGTGTGCTAGATGTTAAAACTACCTATTTGATTTGGCTTTATAAATGAGGGATCCTTATGATGCAAATAGACCAATGGTTTAATGAATGGACAAATATGGACAATAGTTAGTGGAATTTTAATGAAATAGATAAGGTTAAAATTGGTATTTAGTAATTAAGTTATGTTAAATAAAACATATCATAAAATCATCCTTATTATCATCATTTTTGACTGAAAATTTGAAAAGAAGAAAGCTAATGGCTAGGTTTTTATTCGGCTATCGTTGAAGCTTGATTAAGGTATGAGTTTTGTTCGATTTTTTTATAATTTCAACGTTTTTGTGATCGTTGCTTAGTATACTATCAAGCCCATGTCTCAATTTCTGATTTTTTTTATGCTTTTGAGTTATGCCATTGATGAAACTATGAGCTTTGTGCTGTTAGTTGATGAATTATGAAAGATATGTTTTGGGTTAACATATGTTGTCTTTGAATTTTTGATGAAATTGAGAAATTTGGGCTAAATTGTAAAAATGTTATTTTGAGGGACTAAAATGTGAAATAAATGAAATGTATGGATTTTTATGAGAGCTATGAAAATTCAGCTAAGCTTGTGTACAAGCAAACTTTGTATATTTTGTGATTTAGTGAATTAGGGACTAAAGTGTCGAAATGTAAAAATGTGAGGGCTATTTTGCAAAATGCCCTAAATATGGGTCTATGGATTGTTTTGAATAATTTAGTAAATAAAAGGTTAATTTTGAATACTTATAGATAAAGAAAAGAGGAATTCAAACTTAGACCTAGGGAAGTCGAAGATTATAGAGTAGATGATCCGAGTCCACAATTTCGAGTACGAGGTAAGTTTGTACATAAAACATGATTTTATAAGTATGTTATGATGCTTTGTTTATACATAGATTGTATATACATTTAGCTTGGATGAATACGATGATAAATCAATGGTATTTGGCACTAAGTGTGCGATACCGAGATAGCTTTGGTTAATTGAGAAAACACTTAGTTTGCGGAATTATTATAGCTTTGGCTAATCTTTAAAGCACTAAGTGTGCGGATGTTTAAAGCATTGGTAATCTTTAGAAAGTCTTAAAATATCCAAACAAGAAGTGAGAATGAAAATGAATAAATACAGGAATGTTCAGGTAAGTATAATACCTATGTGGTAGATGGTATTATGCATATAAAGTTTATTGAATTGGTGTAAACATATGAATGATGTTGGCATTAAAATGAAAAATGAGTTGAGAATTTAAAAGTACTTATGTGTTGATATTTCATATTTTATATATTGTTTGCATTGTTTTATAGATATCGAAACTACTGTGAGCTCGGGGATCGTCAAGGATCATCACTACACTATCGAACCTCATTTTGGTCCTTTGAAAATGTATATATTAAAGTATGGCATGTATAGGCTAGAAGTTGTGGGATTTTATTTTTGTGATGTATATATATTTAGCCATGTGATATGGCTTTGTATGGTTGTGAATATGTCATGGTTTTGGTATAAGACATGTGATGCAATATGATATATTTGATATGTTTTAGTTGGACAAAAGAAATGGTAAATGTTGCTAAGTTTTGGCAAGTTTCAGCATGAAATTGAATGATGTATAGAAAGAAATGTTTTGACAAGTTTTTGACTTATGTTTTGATATATATTGGTAAGGCTTATGAGTATGTATTTGATTAGTTTTGATATGTCATGAGTGGCTTATGTTTTGGTTTGGAATTTGGCTAAATTGGTTGTGCATATATGCTTATTTCTTTGCTTGGAGGTTGACCCAAATTGGGGTGGCAAATTGGCTATTCAAATGGCCTATTTTTGTCCACACAGGCAGAGACACGGGATTGTGTCTCAGCCGTGTGTGACACACAGTCACGTCACATGGTCGTGTGTCCCTTGGGGTACTTTACGAATTAAAGGTAGTATACCCTCCAGTTTTGACATGGCCTAGGCACGCTCTATTAGCCGTGTTTCGTACACGGGTTGGCACACGGGCGTGTGGTCAGCCGTGTGGCCAAGTCAGTAGCCTCCCTAATTTTCACACGGCTTGGCACACAGGCGTGTCTTGTGGCCGTGTGGACAAGTCAATATGTATGCCATGTTTCCCCACTGTTTAGACACACGGGCATGTCTAATGCTGTGTAAGGCACACAACCTGTTCACACGGGCATGTGACATTTTAAAAGTTGAAAATTTTTATAAGTTCTGAAAAGTTCACATGTTATTGATTTAGTCCTAGACGCATGGATTAGACCTTGTATGCTCGATTTAAGTTTGTAATGAACAGGAATGAATGGTATTTTATAGAGTTGAGATGGTATTTGATATTTGGTTGTTTTGAGCTAAGTTACGAGTCCGGTAATGCCTCTTAACCTATTCCGGTGATAGATACGGGTTAGGGGTGTTACAATACCTGAATGACAACACTTGAACTCTTAATTTCACACTTGTGAGCTTATCCAATCTAAATCTTGTGAACTTCATTATATGATACTATACTGGTGAGGGGGTGAAGATTGTAAAGCCTCAAGATTTGACTCACATATATACACACATATAATACAACGTTTATCATCAACATAATATTAGGAAATTTTATTCAAGCCTTTATGAGTTTCAACTCATTGTAGACACATTTTTACTCAGATGGTTGAGTATCATTTTTAATATCATCGGAAATAGCTCGGTTGGAAAACATCTTTGTCTAAGAAAGACAAATCTCATTAAAGTCGGGAGAGATCACACTATCATAGTTTATATATGGCATGTATAGCTAGACTCTCACATATGCTACATTAGTCCTAGAATCAACTAAACTATAGCTCTGATACCAATAAATATAACACCCCTCACCTGTATTCAAAGTCAGAATAGGGTTATAAACCATTAATGAACTTACAACACACTTATACATCCTTTTCGTATACATTTTCTCAATTCAAACATTCATCATTCAATCTCAATCAATATGTCCCTATTACAAGCTTACAAGGCCCTAAACATGCTTTAAGAGTGGTTCGGGACTAATCCAATAACTTAAGAAACTTCCATAGATTTTTAATTTTTTTCTCAAAACAAGGGACACATGCCTGTGTGGCTAGGCCGTGTGCCTCACACGGCCACTAGACATGCCCATGTTACAGGCATGTGGACATTCGAAATGGGAGCACATGGCTGTGTCCCTGCCCGTGTCTAAACAAGTGAGGTTACTGACCTGGGTCACATAGCCAACCAGATGCCTGTATGTCTAGCCCGTGTGCTATTCGAAGTGGCCACACACGCTCGTGTGCCAGGCCGTATGCTAGGCCATGCCAAACCTGTAGGGTATACTGACTTATGCAACACGGCCAAGTCACACGCCTGTTTGCTAGGCTGTGTGTCAATTAGGGGTATATTGACTTGTTCCTCACGGTCGGTCACACGCCCGTGAGACCATGTCGAGCATATTGACTTCATTTTAATTTTGAAACTAGGGGACACATGGCCGTTTAACATGACCGTGTGTCACACACTGCTGAGACACACGTTCGTGTCTCTGCCCCTGTCGACAAAAATAGGCTGTTTACCAAGCCAATTGGCCACCCAAATTTATGCTCATTTAAACAACCAAAATGGCACCAATCCATAGTATAAATAAACATCCAATTTAGCCACAAACAAGGCTAATTCATACCAATTCCAAATACTAGCAACCAACATGCTTATAACTAAAGTTTTACTCAACCAAAACTTACTAAAATACATATACCAATCATCTAGTCAAACCTTCACCTAATACACCCCATTTTGTACAAATTCACAAGCACGATACCAATTCCACAAACTTCATAATATGGTCATTCACATATCCATTCATGAACTCAGTATCAACCATATATGTACATATAAACACATAACTAACCTCAATTTACAAAACAATGACTATAAGCACATATACGTGTACCAAGCAAATTAACTCAATTTAAGCCAACTCTCATGGCTATTAGATACAAACCAAGACATATATATTTACAAAGCGAAATCAAATGGCTAAAATCATTACCAAAACATAACCAACATGATCAAAGTTCCTCTACATGCCATATACTCAAAATTACCAAAATTCATAGATACCAAAATATAGGTGGATAGTGTGAAGCGATCTCAAACGATCCTCGAATCTGAGCTAGCTTCAATATCACTATAAAACACGGGAAAATACACAAAGTAAGCTATAAAGCTTAGCAAGCTCGAATAGAATAAACACAACTCAATCTCAAGATTACAATTCAACAATTTGAATATATTAACATTTAGCATATATTAACTAACAAACCTTTCATATACACAATTATGATATTAATCACCTTCTTCACAAGTTTCTTCGAATCAAAACTTATATCATTCTCATACCAAATCAGGTCTTTCATTTACCCATTGAACCATTCAGAATAGAAGTCAGATACTCGAAGGTCTCCTACGATAAGTACCTATACCATGGCCCGAAGCTAAACCAAGGTAACTTATCTGAAGTACTAATATCATGGCCCAAAGCCAAATCAGCTGATATGCATGGCCTGAAGCCAAATCGGTTTTTCTCGTACACAAAGTGTTATATCATGGCCCAAAGTCAACTCACTGTAATCCCTAATGACATGTCACTGGTATCCTAAACTATTCCTAAAGTTCAACCGGGATTTCAAATGCCAAATACCATTGAATCATTGTCGAATCATTGTCGTATCACTATCGATCATATCTATAGTTTTTATTCACAATTCTACAATATCAAAGCATACGAAATACATTTATATTAAAACTTATAATATACGAACTTACCTCGATTGCTAAAACGGCGAATAGAGTCAATTATTTCGTAACTTTGTTCTTTCCTTGTTCTAAGTCCGTATTTCTCCTTTCTTAATCTAATCATATTCAAAATTGACTTATTTAATAATATATCTATTCAATTTAGTCCAAAATACACTTTAAAACGCTTTTACACATTTTCCCCTAATGTTTCACATTTTTACAATTTAGTCCTTAGCTCGTAAAATGAAAATTCATGTAATTTTAATCATACCCAAGCTAGCTGAATTATCACTATATCCATATCAACCCATAATTCTCATTATTTCATATTTTTAACCACATAATTTACACATTTCTCAATTTAATCCCTATTTTGCATTTTTCTCAAAAATCACTTAACAAAACTTGTATAATGCATAGTAAATATTCATAGTCTATCATGAAACATCAAAACTCATACATATTCATCAATGGAAACTTTAAAATCTTTAACAATTTTGAAAAATAGTCCCTGGGCTAGCTAGTAGTAGTCGCAATGATCTCAAAAACATAGAAATCATAAAAAACGGATTAAAATTGCATACCTAATCAAAGAAATCAAGGTTTTCGAAACTTCAAACCCCCATGGCTGCCATTCTTCCTCAATTTCAGTTGCTAAAATGTTAGTGGAAGATGATACCTAATTTGTTTTATTATTATAACTTTTAATAAACCAAATTACTTAATTAACCTTTAACTTAATTCATCAAAATTCATTTATGCATGTCCATCTTTGTCCACTAATATTTCAAATGGTTTATTTACCACATAAAGACCTCTACTTTAAGGTTCTATAGCTATTAGACACCTTTAGCTCTTAGAACTCAAGTTTTACGCTTTACGTGATTTAGTCTTTTTTACCAAATTAAGCATTGAAACGATAAAATTAGTTAATGAAACTTTCACACATACATGCTATCATGCTGTAAAAACTTAAAATAATATTAAAATAATTTTTTGACCTCGGATTTTTGGTCCCTAAATCACTGTTCCAATTTGACCAAAAATGAGCTGTTACATGATCACTATGATCAAATGGTGTATTTTAATTTCCGAGCTTCAAAATAGTCTAAAACATAAACTCATTCTTCCATCATCTTTTCAGTAATCCAATATAGGAATGCCAATTTCCTTTTTCTTTTCCATTTCCATTTTTTGAAACCAACAGTTATTTCCAAATGATTTTATTTCTTCATTTTAGAGAAAACCTTAATCATTCCTAAATGTTTCCCGTTTCTCTTTTTCTATTCGTTCCATTCATTTTTATTCAAACACACAATTCATTTCTGGTTTCATTAAGCTAGCGTAGGGACCGATTGGACAGATGAGGTTGATGCTCAAATGATTTATAATTAAGTTTTGTCTTTCCGCCTATTAATTATAAACTAATTTAATCACGAAGTCATTCATTATAGTATTGTGACTCAGCTCTCCCCAACACATACCATTACGAAAGCAAATACTTAGTACTCGTATAATGACATTGTCATTAGTGTGTTACCCTTAAAGGATATCCTTGAACGCTTTGGGATAATATCTGTTCTCCTAATATGATCCTATTTTTTCTCATAGTAACCATTACATCTTCTTTCATGAAAAGTAAACCACTATCGAATAGTGATTAAGTCATCAATCACAAAGACAGACGACTCATGGCCACTTTTACTTTTCATCAACCATGTAATACCAATGAGAGGATATCTTTTACCCATATTTTGGGCTATGAATCCTACTATTTTGAATGGCGTTACATACTAAATAAGTAGTACAATCAACCCACCAGCTTTTGATTCCTTATCTACTCGAACTTAGGCTTTTACTTACATCAAGGTGTACAAGTCACGAATACATAGTCTGTCATCCACTTAGGAGTTATGCCACACTATGTATGTCACAACTGAATAAAACCATAAATGGATTTAATATCTATTATGCTTGGGTCCTATCCGATGTATTTTTAGTCTAGTTAGTCACATTTATGTCTCTATCTTCTAGGAGTTATCCACTTTGATGCCCAAGACAAGGCATCTCCCCAATAGAACTTAAGAGATCACATATTAGTCTTTCAATCAGCTTGCTCATTTTCAATTGGACTAATGACATGTTTAGGTTCTTCTACTAATACAAGTTTTCATTTCATACAATGATCCGACCACGTAATACCGCTTAGTATTAGTTAAACATTTAGACAAATAGTGAGCAACATTTGCTTCTATTTTGATTTGCATGCAAAAACTATTTGAGGAAAATAATACAGGGTATATTAATTTAATTCATGAATAATTTTATTAATCAATCTATTCGAAAAAATTACAAGTGTGACTAGACAAAATACTACACTTAGGACACCTGATCTAACAGTCTTCCGCTTGCCTTAATGAAGTAAGTGAGTCATGTTTCACATTCTTGTGCCCCTCCATATGTTTCCCAAAGAGATATCTAGTTATAAGAGTCTTAGCTAAACAAATCCTCAGGGTTTGTCCTCATATGCGACCTTTGATTACGTTATCAATCCGTCAAACACTACTATCTCCCTTATGTGTTTTTTCCTTATGTGGTTAATTTGGGTTTAGCTATATCCACACTATTATAATGTCATTGCTTTTTCTTACCTCATATTTGGCCCTCTATAGTGAAGTTAGCATTGCAACCCTACTTGACACTTGTTCACTCTATGGACTAGCCATCTAGGATAAAAACACAACATGAAGTCCATTTCCTCAAATCTCAAAACGTTTGGAAGTTATAATAAGTATATCCGTGTAATACCCCTAACCCATATCCGTCGTCGGATTAGGATTACGAGGCATTACCGATCAAAAATATAACTCAGATCAAACTTTCATTATTAACTATCTAGTAAAAGTTTAAACCAAACTATCATACTTCGATTTAATATTTCATATAATCTCCAGAATTTATAATCAAATAATACCATCAAGAAATCATGAAAATTTAATGTTAAACTCATAATCAAGTGCATTTCATTTCACATACTTATCATATATGTAAACTTTAGCTTTTATGACATTTGAATAATTTAAATGTAAAATATCTTATTATCATACAAATGTTATGCACATACCCTATAGAAGCAAACACACATCATTTCATTTCATATGAATGAAATATTTCATAATAACATTTATTTGCCTAATTACAACATTTGCATTTCATGAATGAATATTTATATATATATATCACCAACTCAACCAATTAAACTACTCAAATAAAATAACCAAAATTATTAGATAATGTACCATTAGAGACTGTTACAAAAACCATCTTAATCTTTTATCTATTCGGCTGACAAAGTTTACCTAAACATATTTATTAATTTTTGAATAGCTATCAAATCCACATACCCATACATATTTTTTTTACTTTACACAGTAAGCATATACCAATACACCTCATATAAATAACATGCATTTTAATTTACTAATGCATTACATGTTATAACACAATACTCATCCATCTATTACTCCATAACCGAAGCACATGATCAAACACAATATATCAAGTCAATTCATCATATGCATAAATATTTATACAAGAAAATGTCGAATAAAGTTGGTTATAATCGTCTCACATAATTTCATCTTATAATCGATTTACAAATACATTATTGTAATAATTTTCAAACCAACTCATGTTACAAATTATACTTCACAAGAATAAGGCATTAACCACAAATAAACATATATTCAAAACATGAATCTTGCATTCCATGTAATAAACAAATCAAAACAAACTTATATCATGTTCGAATATAGCCAAACAACCTTTAATGCCAAATCACGTATAACACATTGACCAAATACAACAACCAAATTCACATATGCTTTTATCTATGCATTCCATAGTCGAATCAACCACATATTCATCCAAAATCATTAACCATTTCCAAAACATATAACACCTATCACAAACACCATTCTTTCATAGCACATAACATTATAACTAAAATGACTCAAACCACAATCAAACATAACCAAATTCAAACATAGAAATTAAGCCATTTTCGCATGGCTCAATTATACATAAACCAAAAAAAACATTTCAAAAGTATAATCTAACCTATACATGCCATAGGTTCAAAAATTTAACTTAAAAAATACCGAAGACAGTTGATAGTGTGATAGGCTTTACTGCTCGTAACTTGATCCAAAATCTATAAAACAGAAACAAACATACACACACAGAGTAAGCTTTTATAGCTTAGTAAGTCACAAGCAAAAAAACTATTCAATGACATGAACAATTCATTTAAAGTAAGTCTAATTATACAAACATAATTATATTAAACCAAAATCTTAAGATTTCACATATAACATGTACTTTTGCATATAGATTTACTTATGCCTGGATACATATATATAAATATTGACAAAGTATCTTTCAATTTCAAAGCTAAATATCATTAAATGAACACATATACATATACTCTTTAATCATAATATGATATCTTATGCAGATACGTAGCAATGGCCGAATATACTTCACTAGGCACACATGTTCACATTAGTAACCCACTTACCTTATTTCAAGTAGGTAATAAACCAATTCATACATGACCATTTTACCTCATTTTGCACATTCGATCACAACCTATCGTTGCCCGATGAATCATTCGAAATTGGATAGGGCACTCAGATAATCACATATATTGTACAATGCCAATGTCCCAGACGTGGTCTTACATGTAATCACATATCGATGCCACTATCCCAAACAGGGTCTTACTCGTATACATATATCGGAGGCACATATCGATGCCAACGTATAAAACGTGGTCTTACTCGCACACATATATCGATGCCATGGTCTAATCGCACATCACATATAGGAATCCTATGTCATGACATATGTATCCTAGCTATTCCTTAGGTTCATACGAGACTTTCAGACGTCATAACTCGATCGAATCGAATTCATAAACATAGCTGCCAAACTTGTACAGATTCGGCTAATACATGTATTTATTCACGTATTCATTTTAGCATATATAGTTCACATTTAATTAAAATTAACAACGTCTATTTGCTTATAAACTTACCCCGGAGATAAGAAACCGGAACGGGACGGCTAGTCAACAACTTTAGTTTTCCCCCGCTCCAAATCTGATTTTCTCTTTTCTTGATCTAAATTAATATAAATTAAAATTATTTAATCAAATATTCAATCAAATTCATCCAAAAACACATAATTGGGTAAATTACCATTTTACCCCTAACATTTTACACTTTTTACAATTTAGTCCAAATTGCAGAAAACACAAAATATGCAAAATTTGCACACACCATGCTTAGGCCGAATACTCCTAGTGTTCATACAAGTCCATAAATTTCATTTATTTCACATTTTAGTCCCTCAATTTATCATTTTTGTAAATTAGTCCTAATTACTCAGAATCATCAAAAATTCTAATACAAAACATGTTAATTTATCACATATATTTTATTTTCTACCATCAAACAACAAAAATCACAAGCTATCAACAATGGCATAACTCAAAATGTTCACCAAAATAAAAAATTCAAGCATGGGTCTTGTAAATAACTTAGCAATGATCTCAAAAACGTAAAAATTATCAAAAACCGAGCTAAAACTCACCTTGAATCAAGTTGGAGAATAGCCGAAGCCTAAAACCCTTTTATTTTGTTTTTCTTTTCTTTTGTATTCGGCAAGAACAATATGAACACCAAAATAGCTTTATTTTTTGTTTATGTTTTATGTTATATTATAACATATATTAACTTAATGTTTAATTTACTTATTTAACCCTAATGGTTTTATAATAAAACCATATATTATAAGTCTAATGCCGTCCAAACATAAAGCTAATGGCTTAATTACAATATAAACAATTCCTCTTATAAATACATATTCATCTTGGCCCTTTTATAATTAACCATCAAATTTTTATTTTATGCGATTAAGTCCTTTTATTTAATCGGACCCTCAAACAATAAAATTAGAACACGAAAATTTCACAGATATAAATTCACATATAATAAACACAGAAAATAATTTTAAAATATTTTTGTGACTAAGATTCGTGGTCCCGAAACCACCGTTCTGACTGGGGTCTAAATCGGGTTGTTACAACTCTCCCCATTAGGGATTTTCTTCCTCGAAAATCTTACCAGTGAATAGGTTCGGATAACGCTCTTTCATTGTATCCTCTTGCTCCCATGTTGCTTCCTCAACTCCGTGTTTATGCCACAATACCTTAACTAATGGGATTCTCTTATTTCGCAATTCTTTAACCTCACGAGCCAGAATGCGAATCGGTTCTTCCTCATATGTCATATCAGACTTAATCTCAATCTTAGACGGACTAATCACATGTGAGGGATCAGATCGATATCTACGAAGCATTGAAACATGAAATACATTGTGAATCTTTTCTAACTCAGGTTTATAGCAACAATCTAGAAGCAACCGACCCAATACGTTCTATAATCTCATACGGTCCAATGAATCTCGGACTCAACTTGCCTTTAAGACCAAATCTGAGTATTATCTTCCACGATGAGACTTCCAAAAAGACTTTGTCTCCGATCTGAAACTCTATATCTTTTCGTTTCAAGTCCGCATACGATTTCTGACGATTTGATGCTGTCTTCAGACTTTTACAGATTACTTTAACTTTTTGTTCAATCTCTCTAATCAAATCGACCCCGTGTATCTTATTTTCACTGAGCTCAGTCCAATACAATGGTGTACGACATTTACAACCATATAAAGCCTCATAAGGTGCCATTTTGATACTCGATTGAAAGCTATTATTATACGCAAATTCAATCAGAGGTAAATATCGTTTCCACGTACCTACAAACTCGAGAATGCAACATCTCAACATATCCTCAAGTATCTGAATAATTCGTTCGGACTGTCCATCTATATGCTAATAAAAAGCAGTGCTAAAATGTAATTTAGTACCTATTGCATCTTGCTGTTTCTTCCAAAACCGCAATATAAACCTCGGATCTCTATCCAAAACAATAGAAATAGGCACACCGTGAAATCTCACAATCTGAGAAACATATAACTCAGCAAGCTTGTTAAGTGAATAATCTGTACGAATCAGAACAAAGTGAGTTGATTTAGTAAATCTATCATAATAACCCAGATTGCATCTTTCTTGCTCGGTGTCAATGGTAAACCAGATACAAAATCCATCGTGACTCTTCCCACTTCCACTCAAGTATCGTGATAGGTTGAAGCAATCCAGAAGGTACCTGACGTTCAGCTTTTACTTGCTGACTGACTAAGCATTTCAAAACAAAGCCAGAAATGTCTCATTTCATACCATGCCACTAGTAAAGCTATTTCAGATCATTATACATTTTCGTACTACCCGGGTGAATAGATAACCAACTACTGTGAGCTTCGTTCAAAATCATCTGAATCAACTTTGAGTTTCTCAGAACACATATTCGGTTTTTGAACCTTAAACAACCATCAGTATCAACTTGAAACTCAGATTCAACATTCGATTCACATTGAGCTCGCATTGCTAACAAATCGTTATCAACTTTCTGAGCATCAAAAATTTGTTGAACAAATAACGATCTTGCTTTTAATTAAGCTATTATCGAACCATCATCAGACATAGCCATATGTGCATTCATTGAACGCAAATCAAATAGTGATTTTTGACTTAGAGCATCAACAACAACATTAGCCTTTCCCAAATGGTAATCAATCAAAAGCTCGTAGTCTTTTAACAACTCTAACCATCATCACTTCCTCAAATTCAGATCTTTCTGAGTCATCAAGTATTTCAGGCTTTTGTGGTCAGAATAAACATGACATTTTCACCGAATAGATAGTGACGCTGTATCTTCAATGCAAACACAATAGTTACCAATTCTAGATCGTGTGTCGGATAGTTCTTTTCATGCGGCTTTAATTGTTTCGAGGCATAAGCTATGACTTTGCCTTCCTGCATCAAAACACAACATCACTATATATAACAAATTTTTTACCTGATTCTGGCTGAACTAACACTGGAGCTTCGGTCAACAAAGCTTTCAATTGATCAAAAATTTTCTAGCACTTTTCTAACCACTCGAACTTAACATCTTTATGAAGTAGCTTTGCCATCGGGGTTGCAATCATAGAGAAACCTTTCACAAATCGTCTATAGTCACCTGAAAGTCCTGAAAAACTCCAGACTTCAAAAACATTTCTCGGAGGTTTCCAATCAAGTATAGCTGAAATTTTACTTGAATCAACCCGATACCCGACAATGATACAACATGGCCCAGAAAACTGACTCTGCGTAACCAAAATTCGCACTTACTGAACTTTGCATATAACTGTTTATCTCTCAAAGTCTGTAACACAAGTCTTAGTTGTTCGGCATGCTCAGTTTCATCATGGGAGTAGATCAAAATGTCATCTATGAATACAACCAGAAATTGATCCAAATACTGTCTAAAGATCCAATTCATCAAATCCATGAAAACAGCAGGTGCATTAGTAATTCTGAAAGCCATAACCAAAAACTCATAGTGTTCGTACCTCATTTGGAAAGCAGTCTTTGGCACATCGGAGTCCTTAACTCGCAACTGATAGTAGCCTGATCTCAAATCTATCTTCGAGAATACTGTGGCCCCTTTCAACTAATCAAACAGATTGTCAATCTGTGGCAACGAATATTTATTCTTTATAGTCACTTTATTGAGCTGTCTATAATCGATGCACATTCTTATAGTTCCATCTTTCTTTTTCACAAATAAAATTGGTGCACCCTAGGGAGAGAAACTCGGTCGCGCGAAACCTTTATCTGTCAACTCTTGCAACTGAGCTTTCAAGTCTTTTAATTCAATAGGAGCTATCGATATTGGAGTTGTCCCTGGCACTAACTCAATACTAAACTCTACCTCTCGAATAGGTGGCAAACCCGACAATTCTTTAGGAAACACATCCAAATACTCACACATAACTGGTACTGATTCAATCTTTCTTTCAGTCATTTTACTATCAAGCACATAGGCAAAATAAGCTTCGCAACCTTTCCTTACATATTTCTGAGCTAACATCAAAGAAATCACTACTGGTAAACCATTCAGATCATTAGATTCAATCCGAATAATTTCATCATTCTGGCACCGTAAATAAATAGTCTTTCTTTTGCAGTTTACAACAGCATCATGCAAAGTCAACCAATCCATACCCAGAATTATGTCGAACTCATCGAATGGCAACAACATCAAATCAGCTGAAAAGCACGAATCTCGAATCATCAAAGGACAATTCTTACACATTTTATCAACCATAACACACCGGCCAAAGGTGTTTGATACTCTAATCATAAACTCAGTAGACTCAATAGGCAAAGTCTTACTGAATACTAAAGTCTCACACACATAAGAATGAGTCGAACCAGGATCAATCAATGCAATTACACTAGTATCATAGAGAGTGAATGTACGAGTAATAACATCTGGGGAAGATGCCTCTTCGCGTGTGCGAATAGCATAGGCTCTGGCAGGTGCACGACCCTTGGATCTAACTGCTGTATCTTTAGTCCCTCTCTGACTACTACTCACATTACCCGTATTCCTAGGTGGTCTACCTCGAGCTACAGTGTTACCCAATCTAGCATTCTATACTTGATTTTCTTCAGCTAATCTGGGCATGCACGAATATAATGATCCATCAATCCACATTTAAAACAGGCCCGATTATGCAACCTGCAACTACTAGGATGTCATTTACCACAATGTTTACACTCGGGTCGATTTGATCTGGCATTACCCACACTAGCTACTAAGGTAGCTCTCAAGCTCATAGATGGTCTATCCCGATCTCATCTAGAATAACCCGATGTAGCTTTAGAACAGCTAAAATCATCTCAGAACTTCTTTGGTGCCGACTGAAATGACTTACTTGATAATCTCTTACGCGAATCTCTAGCTTCAAGGTCAGCTTTTCTTTTCTCTTTTCTGAGCTATTCGGCTTTGCAGGCTCGCTCAACTAGTACTACAAACTCTTTTATCTCAAGTATGCCAACAAGCAGTTTAATGTCTTCGTTCAAACCATCTTTGAATCTTTTACACATGATAGCTTTGGTCGAAACACACTCGCGCCCATATCGACTGAGTCTCACAAATTTTCACTCATATTCTGTCACTGTCATCCGACCCTGTTTCAACTCCAAAAATTCTTTGCACTTCTAGTCGATAAATCTCTGGCTGATATATATTTCTTACAGAACTCAATCTGGAAGAACTCCTAGGTCACTCACTCTTTAGGAACCACCGATACTAGTGTATTCCACCAGTGATATGCGATGTCTCGAAGCAAAGATATGGTACATTTCAAACATTCATCTAGATTACTAGATAGCTCATCGAACACACAGATAGTATTATCAAGCTAGAATCCAGCTCACTCAGCATCATCATTATTAGTAGCTTTGAACTCTTTAGCCCTGTGTTTTCTAATTTTATCAACAGCAGGCTTAAGTAATCTCAACGGATCACTCACTTGAGGTATTGCAGGTATCAAAGATGGATTATTCGAGGGTGGAAGTTGTTGTGTAGCCAGATTAGACCGAATTTATTGAGTAAACTAGTCATTCATCATTTGGTAAAAGGCTTGTTTAGCCTCTCCCTCTTGGTTACTCAAGGTTGGTCAAGAATCAACCGGCGCTGTCCGTTGCACGGGAGCAGGCGTTATGCTCTTGACATCATAAGCTACGGCTCTGTCAGGATCCATTTACTATACGAAAACACATTTTCAAATGTCATAAGTCATCCCACTATCACAGTATATAATATGGCAAGTATAGCTAGACTCACATGTGCTATGTTAGTCCTAGAGTCAACTAAATCGTAGCTCTTATACCAATAAAATGTAATACCCCTAACCCATATCCATAGCCGGATTAAGGTTCCGAGGCATTACCGATCAAAAATATAGCTCAGATCAAACTTTCATTATTAACTATCTAGTAAAAGTTTAAACCAAACTATCATACTTCGATTTAATATTTCATATAATCTCCAGAATTTATAATCAAATAATACCATCAAGAAATCATGAAAATTTAATGTTAAACTCATAATCAAGTGCATTTCATTTCACATACTTATCAGATATGTAAACTTTAACTTTTATGACATTTGAATAATTTAAATGTAAAATATCTTATTATCATACAAATGTTATGGGCATACTCTATACAAGCAAACACATATCATTTCATTTCATATAAATGAAATATTTCATAATAACATTTATTTGCCTAATTACAACATTTTCATTTCATGAATGAATATTTATATATATATCACCAACTCAACCAACTAAACTACTCAAATAAACTAACCAAAATTTTTAGATAATGTACCATTAGAGACCGATACAAAAACCATATTAATCTTTTATCTATTCGGTTGACAAAGTTTACCAAAACATATTTATTGATTTTCGAATAGCTATCAAACCCACATACCCATACATATTTTTTTTACTTTACACAGTAAGCATATACCAATACACCTCATATAAATAACATGCGTTTTAATTTACTAATGCATTACATGTTATAACACAATACTCATCTATCTATTACTCCATAACCGAAAACACATGATCAAACACCATCATATATATACCTTAAGATGATATATATATCAAGTCAATTCATCATATGCATAAATATTTATACAAACAAATGTCGAATCACAAGTTGGTTATAACTGTCTCACATAATTTCATCTTATAATCGAATTTACAAATACATTAATCTAATAATTTTTAAACCAACCCATGTTACAAATTATACTTCACAAGAATAAGGCATTAGCCACAAATAGACATATATTCAAAACATGAATCTTACATACCATGTAATAAACAAATCAAAACAAACTTATATCATGTCCGGATATAGCCAAACAACCTTTAATGCTAAATCACATATAACACATTGACCAAATACAACAACCAAATTCACATATACTTTTATCTATGCATGCCATAGCCGAATCAACCACATATTCGTCCAAAATCATTAACCATTTCCAAAACATGTAACACCTATCACAAACACCATTCTTTCATAGCACATAACATTATAACTAAAATGACTCAAACCACAATCAAACATAACGAAATTCAAACATAGTAATTAAGCCATCTTCGCATGGCTCAATTATACATAAACCAAAATACAACATTTCAAAAGTATAATGTAATAGCCCAAAATTGGGTCTAGTTGGAACAAAGGTTTTGGGACCACAAAATACAAGATAGAAATAGTTATTTTATGATTATTTTGAGGTCTATGATATGATTTCATGATTGTGTGAAAATTTCGTGAAGAAATTCTATGCATAAAGTGCTCAATTTGAAGTTAGGGACTAAATTGAATAAGTTGCAAAACTTGCATTCTAGAAGTTTCTAGTATGAAATTGCTTTGAAATATTAATTAGGAGGTCTTAAATAGCAATTTGACCAATTTATAAGTGATAGACAAAAATTGGACATGGATGGAATTTTTGAAAGTTTAGTAAGGAAGGGCATTTTGGTTATTTGGTAATTAAAAGAAATAAAACGGGAAAATAAAGCCAAAATTGACTCATCTTTTTCATGGAGGCCGAAATTAGCATGGGGGAAGCCATGGCTAGGGTTTTCAAGCTTTCCAAGCTCAATAGTAAGCTTTCCAAGAACTCCTTACGCTTCTGGTCAATGAACCGTTGGCTAATAAATTTCTTCCGGAATTCCGTTTGAAAGAAGTCCCAAGTTACTCGCTCGTTCGGGACTATGGAAATCAAGGTCCTCCACCAATAGTAGGCTGAGTCTCGCAACAAAGATACAGCACATTTTAGACATTCATCGGGTGTGCATGACAATTCATCGAACACCCGAATGGTGTTATCAAGCCAGAACTCGGCCCTTTCGGCGTCATCAGTTACTATGGCCTTGAACTCCTCGGCCCCACGCTTCCTAATCAAGTCTACAGGTGGCTTACTCAGCCTCACAGGATCAGCGACTGATGGCCTTACAGGCTCTTGGGGTGGATTATTCAAATTTGGGAATTGTTGGACAGCCGGGTTGGCTCGGGCATATTGCGCGACCCACTCATTCATCATGGTAAAGAAGGCTTGTTTAGCCCCCTCACCTTGATTATTCGCAGATGACTGAGGTTCAACAGGCGGCGTCCCTTGTGCAGGAGCAGCCGCTACGCTCTCAACGTCATCCGCTAGGGTTCTTTCTTCACCGGGATCCATTTACTAATCAAGACAAAAACATTTCAACCGTCAGAAGTCATCACCCTTTTAAACATTAACATTATGGCATGTATAGCTAGAATCATACGTGCTATGGTAGTCCTAGAACCGACTAAACCATAGCTCTGATACCAATAAAATGTAACACCCCGAACCCGAAACCGACACCGGAGTCGAACACGAGGTGTTAACTGGCTTTAACCCCTTACAAAATTTATTTTCCAGACACTGCCCAATCTGTGTACTAGCCGCTTTAAAAATCATATCTTGAGTTTCGTAACTCGAAAATCAGTTTCGTAATTTTTCCCAGAAACTAGACTCACGTGCCCATCTATGTATTTTTTTCTAGAATTTTTGGTTGGGCCAATTAGTACAGTTTATTAGTCAAATTCCCCCAAGTTGCAGGGGTCGACTACACTGACCTTTTCCCATTACGACTGGATATCTCCCTGCACGGGGCTTCAATACTGTTTCCGTTTATTTCTATGAAAACTAGACTCAGAGAGGAATCTGCACATATATGGTACGACCCCTAATTATCTCTGGTTAATTTATAATGAATTTCCAAAGTCGGAGCAGGGAATCCAGAAACCGTTCTGGCCCTGTCCCACTAAAATCTGATTATCTCTTAATATACTGCCCATATGATCTTTTCGTTACTTCCTCATGAAAGCAGACTCATCGAGCTTCGATTACATAATTTATTCATCAATTAATTCCACTCCCACTATTTTTAGTGATTTTTCAATCTCATGACACTGCTGCTGCCAGCATCTGTTACGAAAGTAACTAGGTCCATTTCATGCCTACCCTTGATCCAATTCAATCGAACATTCGTGCCATTTTCGCATGGCTTAAAGTTTACATGCCATAATTCAAACACAACGTACTAGCTTATACATGCCAAAATGATCTTTTAAACACACTAAGAAGAAAGTACCAAAACTTGCTATCCGGTGTGATGACTTCAATGACGGCCCGACCCCGCAAAAATAGATGAGTCCAAGCAACCTATAGTGGGTGACAAGGAAACATCGAGTGAGTTTATAACTCAGTAAGTCATAAGCAATGCACTACCATCTATCAACAACATTATCACAAGAGGAAACAAAATGGAACGAGACAATTTACTCCATCCATACCGAACCATACCATAGTTCCTCCAACTTATCAATTCAATTTCATATCAATTCATGCATTCACATTCTATATACTCATCAATAGGACATTGAAGCAATTTCATAAATCGATTTATTTTCGTTACAATCAAACGACTATACGGCCTTTCACCCATCCTACGATAAGACTTATGTATGTGACTTCAAGTATATTTGTCACATAGGTTCGAACTTACCGAGCTCAACACCAAGTATAAGCATAGCACCTATTAGCCACGTACTCAAGACACTTACCCGACCCGCTGTCCGCGATCGACTCAATAGTGTCGCACACATAGTGTCCATAATAATTCACGAATGTATATTGAGCCCGCACACTCAGTGCTATATAATCAACTCGCACACTTAGTGCCACGTAATCAAATCGCACACTTAGTGCTACATAGTCAGACTCGCACACTTAGTGCCGCATGGTCAATTCGCACACTTAGTGCATCATATTCATTTCGCACACTGAGTGCAACATAGTCAAATCGCACCCTTAGTGCTGTAAAATTTAATCCCGCGCACTTAGCGCCCATCTCATGGTCATAAATGGTTATCCCGCACGTTTAGTGCCGAGATCAACAACTCAGTACATCTTACCTCTTTTCATTCATTCAACAATTTCATCATCACATACGTACATGCATATATATATGTATATTTATTCATTCCAATCAGCATCAATACATACACATTATGACCATTTGAAATACTACCCACTACATGCTTAATGACTTACTTTATGTTGGGTAAAATAATTCCGAGTCGGCTACTCGATGACCTTCGATTTCCCCTTGTTGGACGCCTCTTCTTTAGGTTCTTGAGCTTAAATAATACAAATAAGAGTATTCAATATTTAACTCAATAACATGAATTTATTTATCACATTCGGCAATCACACATCATTAAATTTTCAAACCAAGATGTCATTATATGACCACATATACACATATCCATATACTCAAGCTCAATAATTATAATGTAATATCATGTACCCACTTTAAGTATATTGCCGAATATACTTAATCATACATACACCTAACCAAAACAATTTCCTAAAATCTTCATATCATTTATACACTAGGCCGATTGCCCTCACCAAGTTCACCTATGTTCTTCAACAATTCCTTCATTGATCAAGCACATATTCGGCTAAGAAATGGCAATTTTAGCAACCTTCGATTTAGTACTTAACTTTTACCACATATCAAATAACTCATTTCCTTACTCATGTGACCACGTATATTCGGTTATGCATACACACATAAAATCAATTTGGAGACTCTATCAATCCAACATACATTCGGCACCTTCATCCACCATTCTACCAAGCATGTAATATTCAAACACAACCAAACCCACATTCGGCCCTAGCTCATAACAAGGTAGCCGATTTTTTTTTTTATAGTTCAAACACTCCTCTATCATCATTCACCTAACTTTAACATGAAACAACAAAACTCACCATTTCTCATCCAAATAACATGAACAACAACCATTCCTTGAACCCTTTCTCATGACCGATTGCTCATGTTATCAACAAGATTCAAGGTTTAAACATGGGCTATTTAAAACATGCATGTATCTCAAAGACAACATCAAACATACCTTAGTCTAGCAACCACCATAGCCGATTTTCTCAAGCCTTTTTCCCCCTCCTTTCTTTCCTCTATTCGGCCAAGGATGTTCAAGAATGAACTCTTTTTTTTTCTTTCTTCAATTCACGGCAACAAGGGGGGTGAGACCATGTTATTTTTTTTTCCATCACCCTTCCTTTCATTTTTTTAATCACCATGCTTATTATTTTATTTTTCTTAACATGCATCACTAGCATAACATGTTGGAGACATGTTTCCACCTATAGCATGGCCGGCCACTACATATTAGGGAGGGGGAATTTGACATGCAAGTCCCCTTTTTCTTCCACATGCACTAATAGGTCCTCATGCATTGACCTATAACATTTTTAAATTTTCTCATATAAGTCCTATTGACTAAATTCACATGCAATCGACTAAATCGAAGCTTGAAATTTTTACACATTCATGATTACATATTCTAGACAATAAACATCACATTCAAACCTTTCGGTGACTCGGTTTAGTGGTGCCGAAACCACTTCCCGGCTAGGGTCAATTTTGGGCTGTCACAACTCTCCCCCACTTAAGAAATTTTCGTCCTCGAAAATCTTACCAGTAAATAGGTTTGGATATCGTTCTTTCATCGAGCTCTCGGGTTCCCAAGTTGCTTCCTCGATCCCGTGTTTGAGCCACAACACCTTAACCAACGGAACCCTTTTGTTTCGCAACTCTTTCACCTCACGAGCTAGGATACGTATCGGTTCTTCTTCATAACTCATATCGGCTTGAATTTCAACCTCTGATGGGCTAATTATATGCGACGGATCAGATCGATAGCGTCGAAGCATCGAAACATGAAAGACATCGTGAATCTTTTCAAGCTCAGGGGGCAAAATCAATCTATACGCAACTGGCCCCACTCGTTCGGAGATTTCGTACGGCCCAATGAATCTCGGGCTCAACTTGCCCTTACGGCCAAACCTAAGTACCTTTTTCCAAGGCGAAACTTTAAGGAACACTTTATCTCCCACCTGATATTCAATGTCCTTCCGTTTCAGATCCGCATACGATTTCTGACGATCTGTGGCTGCCTTCAAACTTTCACGGATTACTTTTACTTTCTGTTCGGCATCTTTAATCAAATCAACTCCGAAAATTTTACTTTCACCGAGCTCGGTCCAAAACAATGGTGTACGGCATTTACGACCGTACAAAGCCTCGTAAGGTGCCATCTTAATACTTGATTGAAAACTATTGTTGTAAGCGAATTCAATCAAAGGTACATACCGTTCCCATGAACCACTAAACTCAAGGATGCAGCATCTCAGCATGTCCTCGAGTATCTGAATTATCCGCTCGGATTGACCATCGGTTTGGGGATGAAAAGCGGTGCTAAAATGCAGCTTGGTACCCAGAGCTTCTTTCAATTTCTTCCAAAATCGCGAGGTGAATCTCGGATCTCTATCCGACACGATAGAAATAGGTACTCCATGTAATCTCACAATCCGAGTAACATACAATTCGGCTAGTTTATCCAATGAAAAATCCGTACGCACGGGGATAAAGTGAGCCGACTTAGTCAGCCTATCAACAACAACCCAAATCGCATCCTTCTTACTTGCGGACAATGGCAGTCCGGACACAAAGTCCATTGTGACTCGGTCCCATTTCCACTCGGGTATCATGATCGGCTGAAGTAACCCTGAAGGCACTTGATGTTCCGCTTTCACTTGTTGACATATTAAACATCTCGAAACAAAGTCGGAGATGTCTCGCTTCAT
Source organism: Gossypium hirsutum (assembly GCF_007990345.1). Taxonomy (NCBI): domain Eukaryota; kingdom Viridiplantae; phylum Streptophyta; class Magnoliopsida; order Malvales; family Malvaceae; genus Gossypium; species Gossypium hirsutum. Next base: position 11,949,091 of record NC_053432.1, read on the forward strand.
ACCATGCCACCAAAACCGACGTTTCAAGTCGTTGTACATTTTCGTGCTCCCCGGGTGAATTGACATTCGGCTACAATGGGCTTCGTTCAGGATCATCGGAATGAGTTCCGAATTCCTTGGAACGCACAAACGACTTCTAAACCTCAAATAACCATCATCATCAATATGAAACTCCGATTCCTTGTTCGGAACACACTCAGCTCGTTTTGCAACCAATTCATCATCGACTTTCTGAGCTTCATGAATTTGATGAGTCAATAATGGTTTGGCTTTTAATTCAGCTACTAACACATTGTCAGGTAGAACAGACAAGTGTACATTCATCGCTCGCAAAGCAAACAGTGATTTCCGGCTTAAGGCGTCCGCAACCACATTAGCCTTTCCCGGGTGGTAATCAATGACAAGCTCGTAATCTTTCAACAATTCAAGCCAACGTCTTTGTCGCAGATTCAAGTCCCGTTGAGTCATCAAATATTTGAGACTTTTGTGATCCGAAAACACATGGCACTTCTCACCAAACAAATAATGTCGCCATATTTTCAATGCAAACACAATGGCGGCTAGTTCGAGATCATGGGTCGGATAATTTCTCTCGTGTGGCTTCAATTGTCTCGACGCATAGGCCACAACTCGACCTTCTTGCATCAATACGCAACCCAACCCGAGTAGGGATGCGTCACTATAAACGACAAACTCTTTACCCGATTCGGGTTGTACCAAATTGGAGCTTCAGTCAGATGAGTTTTCAGTTGATCGAAGCTTTTCTGACATTTCTCCGTCCATTCGAACTTAACATCCTTCTGAAGTAGCTTCGTCATTGGTGTGGCTATCATCGAGAAACCTTTGACAAATCGTCGGTAATAACCGGCGAGCCCTAGAAAGCTCCGGACTTCGGTAACATTTCTCGGAGGCTTCCAGTTAAGTATGGCTGAAATTTTGCTCGGGTCAACCCGAATACCCGATGCGGATACCGCATGACCCAAGAAGCTAACCTCTCTTAGCCAGAACTCACACTTACTGAACTTAGCATATAACTGCTTATCCCGCAGAATTTGCAACACTAGCCTCAGATGCTCAGCATGTTCGGCCTCATCTCTTGAATAGACCAAGATGTCATCAATAAACACAACTACGAACCGATCCAAATACGGCCTAAAGATCCGATTCATCAAATCCATAAACACCGCAGGGGCATTAGTGAGCCCAAACGGCATCACTAAGAACTCATAGTGACCGTACCTCGTTCTGAAAGCAGTTTTGGGTACGTCCGAATCTCGAATCCGCAACTGATAATAACCCGATCTCAAATCTATTTTTGAAAACACCGATGCCCCCTTTAATTGATCGAACAGATCATCAATACGCGGCAATGGATATTTATTCTTTATCGTCACTTTATTTAGTTGACGATAATCAATGCACAACCTCATGGTTCCGTCCTTCTTTTTCACGAACAATACTGGTGCACCCCAAGGTGAGAAACTCGGTCGAGCGAAACCTCTATCCGTCAATTCTTGCAACTGAGCTTTCAACTCTTTTAACTCGGTTAGTGCCATACGATACGGAGCGATCGAAATAGGCGTAGTTTCAGGTACAAGCTCAATACCAAACTCTACCTCCCGAACAGGTGGCAAACCCGGTAACTCTTCAGGAAAAACATCCGGGTATTCACAGACCACCGGCACCGATTCGGGTTTCTTTTCTAACTCCTTGTCATCAAGTACATACGCGAGGTATGCTTCGTACCCTTTCCTTACATATTTCTGGGCCAACATTGCTGATATTACAGCTGACAACCCCCTTAAGTCCGCAGACTCAACTCGGATTATTTCGTTATTTGCGCACCTCAAATCGATAGTCTTTCTTTTGCAATTCACAACCGCATCATGCGCGGTTAACCAATCCAAACCAATAATAACATCAAACTCGTCGAACGGCAAAAGCATCAAATCAGCCGGAAAACAGGATTCTCGGATTATTAGAGGGCATCTCTTACACACTTTATCAACAAGTACGCATTGACCCAAAGGGTTTGATACTCGAATTACGAGCTCAGTAGACTCAACAGGTAGAGTCTTACTGGTTGCTAAGGTTTCGCATACATATGAATGAGTAGAACCAGGGTCAACCAATGCAATCACATTAGTATCAAAGAGAGTGAAGGTACCAGTGATGACGTCGGGGGAGGATGCCTCCTCTCGTGCGCGAATGGCATATGCTCTAGCAGGAGTACGGTTCTCGGCGCGATCAGCCGTATCAGAGGCCCCCTCTGACTACCACCCCTGCCTCCTAATATTCTCGGTGGTCTACCTCTAGATGTCACTCCACTAGGTCTTGCACCTTGAATCTTATTCTTCTCATCCAGCTCCGTGCAATCTCTAATGAAGTGGTCCTTCGAACCGCATCCGTAACAGGCCCTGTTAGTAGACTTGCCCCAACATTCACCTAGGTGTCGTCTTCCACATTGGGGACATTCAGGTTTATCGTGACGATTATTGCCCACACTAGCTACCGAAGTAGCTCGGGAGCCCATCGATGGTCTTGCCCTGATGGAAATTCCCGCAGTCGCCCTCGACTTATTAATGTCCTCCCTGAACTTCTTCACAGCTGAGAACGGAGCTTTACCCGTCGATCTTTTACGATAATCTCTAGCTTCAAATTCAGCCTTCCTCTTCTCCTTTCCAAGTTCCTCCGCCTTGCAGGCTCGTTCGACTAGTGTTACGAATTCCTTTATTTCCAAAATACCCGTTAGTAGCTTTAAATCTTCATTCAATCCTTCCTCGAATCTTTTGCACATAGCAACCTCATCAGCTACACACTCCCGGGCATACCTACTAAGTCTTACGAATTCATGTTCGTATTCAGATACAGTCATACGGCCTTGCTTGAGTTCCAAGAACTCCTTACGCTTCTGGTCAATGAATCGTTGGCTAATAAATTTCTTCCGGAATTCCGTTTGAAAGAAGTCCCAAGTTACTCGCTCGTTCGGGACTATGGAAATCAAGGTCCTCCACCAATAGTAGGCTGAGTCTCGCAACAAAGATACAGCACATTTTAGACATTCATCGGGTGTGCATGACAATTCATCGAACACCCGAATGGTGTTATCAAGCCAGAACTCGGCCCTTTCGGCGTCATCAGTTACTATGGCCTTGAACTCCTCGGCCCCACGCTTCCTAATCAAGTCTACAGGTGGCTTACTCAGCCTCACAGGATCAGCGACTGATGGCCTTACAGGCTCTTGGGGTGGATTATTCAAATTTGGGAATTGTTGGACAGCCGGGTTGGCTCGGGTATATTGCGCGACCCACTCATTCATCATGGTAAAGAAGGCTTGTTTAGCCCCCTCACCTTGATTATTCGCAGATGACTGAGGTTCAACAGGCGGCGTCCCTTGTGCAGGAGCAGCCGCTACGCTCTCAACGTCATCCGCTAGGGTTCTTTCTTCACCGGGATCCATTTACTAATCAAGACAAAAACATTTCAACCGTCAGAAGTCATCACCCTTTTAAACATTAACATTATGGCATGTATAGCTAGACTCATACGTGCTATGGTAGTCCTAGAACCGACTAAACCATAGCTTTGATACCAATAAAATGTAACACCCCGAACCCGAAACCGACACCGGAGTCGAACACGAGGTGTTAACTGGCTTTAACCCCTTACAAAATTTATTTTCCAGACACTGCCCAATCTGTGTACTAGCCGCTTTAAAAATCATATCTTGAGTTTCGTAACTCGAAAATCAGTTTCGTAATTTTTACCAGAAACTAGACTCATGTGCCCATCTATGTTTTTTTTCTAGAATTTTTGGTTGGGCCAATTAGTACAGTTTATTAGTCAAAGTCCCCCAAGTTGCAGGGGTCGACTACACTGACCTTTGCCCATTACGACTGGGATATCTCCCTGCACGGGGCTTCAATACTGTTTCCGTTTGTTTCTATGAAAACTAGACTCAGAGAGGAATCTGCACATATATGGTACGACCCCTAATTATCTCTGGTTAATTTATAATGAATTTCCAAAGTCGGAGCAGGGAATCCAGAAACCGTTCTGGCCCTGTCCCACTAAAATCTGATTATCTCTTAATATACTGCCCATATGATCTTTTCGTTACTTCCTCATGAAAGCAGACTCATCGAGCTTCGATTACATAATTTATTCATCAATTAATTCCACTCCCACTATTTTTAGTGATTTTTCAATCTCATGACACTGCTGCTGCCAGCATCTGTTACGAAAGTAACTAGGTCCATTTCATGCCTACCCTTGATCCAATTCAATCGAACATTCGTGCCATTTTCGCATGGCTTAAAGTTTACATGCCATAATTCAAACACAACGTACTAGCTTATACATGCCAAAATGATCTTCTAAACACACTAAGAAGAAAGTACCAAAACTTGCTATCCGGTGTGATGACTTCAATGACGGCCCGACCCCGCAAAAATAGATGAGTCCAAGCAACCTATAGTGGGTGACAAGGAAACATCGAGTGAGTTTATAACTCAGTAAGTCATAAGCAATGCACTACCATCTATCAACAACATTATCACAAGAGGAAACAAAATGGAACGAGACAATTTACTCCATCCATACCGAACCATACCATAGTTCCTCCAACTTATCAATTCAATTTCATATCAATTCATGCATTCACATTCTATATACTCATCAATAGGACATTGAAGCAATTTCATAAATCGATTTATTTTCGTTACAATCAAACGACTATACGGCCTTTCACCCATCCTACGATAAGACTTATGTATGTGACTTCAAGTATATTTGTCACATAGGTTCGAACTTACCGAGCTCAACACCAAGTATAAGCATAGCACCTATTAGCCACGTACTCAAGACACTTACCCGACCCGCTGTCCGCGATCGACTCAATAGTGTCGCACACATAGTGTCCATAATAATTCACGAATGTATATTGAGCCCGCACACTCAGTGCTATATAATCAACTCGCACACTTAGTGCCACGTAATCAAATCGCACACTTAGTGCTACATAGTCAGACTCGCGCACTTAGTGCCGCATGGTCAATTCGCACACTTAGTGCATCATATTCATTTCGCACACTGAGTGCAACATAGTCAAATCGCACCCTTAGTGCTGTACAATTTAATCCCGCGCACTTAGCGCCCATCTCATGGTCATAAATGGTTATCCCGCACGTTTAGTGCCGAGATCAACAACTCAGTACATCTTACCTCTTTTCATTCATTCAACAATTTCATCATCACATACATACATGCATATATATATGTATATTTATTCATTCCAATCAGCATCAATACATACACATTATGACCATTTGAAATACTACCCACTACATGCTTAATGACTTACTTTATGTTGGGTAAAATAATTCCGAGTCGGCTACTCGATGACCTTCGATTTCCCCTTGTTGGACGCCTCTTCTTTAGGTTCTTGAGCTTAAATAATACAAATAAGAGTATTCAATATTTAACTCAATAACATGAATTTATTTATCACATTCGGCAATCACACATCATTAAATTTTCAAACCAAGATGTCATTATATGACCACATATACACATATCCATATACTCAAGCTCAATAATTATAATGTAATATCATGTACCCACTTTAAGTATATTGCCAAATATACTTAATCATACATACACCTAACCAAAACAATTTCCTAAAATCTTCATATCATTTATACACTAGGCCGATTGCCCTCACCAAGTTCACCTATGTTCTTCAACAATTCCTTCATTGATCAAGCACATATTCGGCTAAGAAATGGCAATTTTAGCAACCTTCGATTTAGTACTTAACTTTTACCACATATCAAATAACTCATTTCCTTACTCATGTGACCACGTATATTCGGTCATGCATACACACATAAAATCAATTTGGAGACTCTATCAATCCAACATACATTCGGCACCTTCATCCACCATTCTACCAAGCATGTAATATTCAAACACAACCAAACCCACATTCGGCCCTAGCTCATAACAAGGTAGCCGATTTATTTTTTTTTATAGTTCAAACACTCCTCTATCATCATTCACCTAACTTTAACATGAAACAACAAAACTCACCATTTCTCATCCAAATAACATGAACAACAACCATTCCTTGAACCCTTTCTCATGACCGATTGCTCATGTTATCAACAAGATTCAAGGTTTAAACATGGGCTATTTAAAACATGCATGCATCTCAAAGACAACATCAAACATACCTTAGTCTAGCAACCACCATAGCCGATTTTCTCAAGCCTTTTTCCCCCTCCTTTCTTTCCTCTATTCCGCCAAGGATGTTCAAGAATGAACTCTTTTTTTTTTCTTTCTTCAATTCACGGCAACAAGGGGGGGTGAGACCATGTTATTTTTTTTTCCATCACCCTTCCTTTCATTTTTTAATCACCATGCTTATTATTTTATTTTTCTTAACATGCATCACTAGCATAACATGTTGGAGACATGTTTCCACCTATAGCATGGCCGGCCACTACATATTAGGGAGGGGGAATTTGACATGCAAGTCACCTTTGTCTTCCACATGCACTAATAGGTCCTCATGCATTGACCTATCACATTTTTAAATTTTCTCATATAAGTCCTATTGACTAAATTCACATGCAATCGACTAAATCGAAGCTTGAAATTTTTACACATTCATGATTACATATTCTAGACAATAAACATCACATTCAAACCTTTCGGTGACTCGGTTTAGCGGTCCCGAAACCACTTCCCGGCTAGGGTCAATTTTGGGCTGTCACATGTAATTTATATTTGAAAGTTAAATTTAGTGAATTAATTGAATTATGTTAAATTAAATGATTATGGTGCCAAGTTTATGAATTGATTTAAAAATATGTCTATGGTGCATGAAGTGCATTGAATTATCATTCATAAATGTGATTTCTATGATTATGGATATTATGGGAAATTGTAAGTTCATATGATTTTTAATAAGGCGATGTGTAATTTAATGTTATTGCCTTGATATTAAATGAGATGTAAGTTTATATGTAAGTAATACATCAATATTACTTGTATTATGATATTTTATAATAATATTGGAAATATGTTTGTGGATAATTACTTGATCGGTGAAATTGTTGGAAAAGAGAGAGAAATCCCAGTTGAACCTTCGAAAAGATTGGATGATACAGATAGTGTGTAGCTAGGTCACATGTATGGTGCTGAGTGCACATCATGTGTACAAGAGAGCTACAAGAAATTATGATGTAGCTAGGTCGCATGGGTGATACTATGTGTACACCATGTAGACAAGAGAGCTACGGTATATATGTAGCTAGGTCGCATGTGTGGTTCCAGGTGAAGGACACCATGTAGACAAGAGAGCTACGAGATAAATTGGCTAGGTCACATGGGTGGTACTGAGTGTTCACCATGTGTACAAGAGAGCCGAACTATATGATGGGTGGAGCTATGTGTTGAAACCACCAAGTATCAAGGATTGATCCGAAGTGTTCAACGGGAGACTCTCTATGTATTGCTTTGTGAGTTTTGTGATGAATAAGTGCATGAACTTGGTTATGTGAATGATGTGTTCATTAAGTGACCAGGATGTGGTAAGGTTATAAACAAGCAAGTTATACATGAGGATGATTTTATGGTGACCTCGTGATCATGGGCCTATACTTGTGATGTATGAAATGTGGTGAAAATGATTTGTGATATGTATGATAAAATGAGGTTAATACAAAGAAAGTGTGAAAGAGTGAATTAGCAATAAAACTGTTTTGGACAGTAGTAGTGACGTGATTTTGAAAAATCACAAAAAATAGTATAAATTGAATCAGAGACTTAATGAGATATAAAATTAAAGCTTAATGAGTCTATTTTCATATAAAAGAAACAGAGTAAGAAAATGAGTTCTATATTTTGAGATATTTATGTTTTTGTGAGACTAGTTCAGAATGATTACGTGATCCCCTGTTCTGACTTTGGAAAATCACAAAAATTTGGATAAAAATAATTAGAGGCTTAAACTTATATTTTTAAAATCCCAAATGAGTCTATTTTCAATATAAATCAACAAGAATATTATCATATTTCTGTATTGTGAGATAATTAATTTTAAGTGAAGAGAGGTCAGAACTGTCAGAATGTGAAATAGGGGAAATTTTAATGAATAAACTGTACTAATTTGCTAAACGAAAAATTATGAAAATTTTATGGTGGAACGATATGTGAGTCTAGTTTTAGGATAAATTTACGAATCTTAATTTGGACTCTATAGCTCGAATTATAAATAAGTAAGTGACTATGACTCGTGTGGATAGTTTGATGTGAGCATTTATTAGTAAATTGTGAAATCGTACTTACAAGAATTGTGACAGCCCTAAAGTGACCCTAGTCGGAAAGCAGTTTCGGGACCGCTAAACCGAGTCACCAAATTATTTGAATATGATATTTATTGTCTAAAATATGTGAATATGAATGTGTGAAAGTTTTAAGCTTCGATTTAGTCGATTGCATGTGAATTCAGCTAATAGGACTTATGTGTGACACTTTTGAAATGTGATAGGTTAATGTATAAGGATCTATTAGTGCATGTAATAAAAGGGTGGACTTGCATGTCAATTTCCCCCTTAATTTAGTAGTGGCCGGCCATGACAAGGAAGGAGGACAAAATGTTATGGCCAAAACATGTCATAAACATGTTATGTTAGTGATTTATGTTAGGAAAATAAAATAAGGAGTATGGGTAATAAAATAATAATGCAAAGGGAGGAGTGATGAAAAAAAAATTGTCTCATCCATGTTTCCCCCCCCATTGCCGTGAATTGAAGAAAGAAAACAAAAAAAAAGTGTTCATTCTTGAACATCTTTGACCGAATAGAGGAAAGAAAGGAAGGGAAAGAGCTTGGAGAAAATCGGCTATGGTGGTTTGCTAGACTAAGGTATGTTTGATGTTGTCCATGAGATTCATGCATGTTTTTAGTTGTTAGTTTGAGTTCTACCTAGCCCATGGTTTAAATCTTTGCTATAAGATGGAGATGATATTCGGCCTTGGGTGTTATCTTCTTGGTTGATGTTTGATGTTGTGGTGACGAGGCATGAAGATGAGTTAAGTTTCGGCTAAGGTGGATTTGTGTTGATGTCATTTGCATGCTAAGTGTGAAGCTTTGTAATGATACATGTGATGGATATTGATGACTCTTGGATTTTCTTTTTGGCATTTTTGAGTTAGACATTAAGTTCTTTGTGTAACCCATGACCAAAATTGAATGGTATGGTGTCTTGATGCATTCGGCCATGGTAGAAAGTAGATGTGAAATGGTAGTAAGGTGAAGTGCAAAATGTTAGTATTTGATTACTAGTGTATATATGCGTATTAGCCGAGTTTTGAACTTGAAATAAGATGATATATAATCAATACAAGTAACCATACTTGTAGGAAGTATTAAGCATATAATCGACCTCAACATAGACATGCATATTCGGCCATAGGAAGAAGATTAGTGTTGCATGTATTCGGTTAGAGGCAAGCATATTGATGCTTTTATCTTGGCTTAGACAATCGGCTAAAAGGAAGTGTGGGTTAATATGTTAAGTTGATTCGTGATTTCATATGTATGTGACTTTAATGTCTAATGTACATATATATATGGGCTAAGTACCTTGAGTTCCTCTTTTCGATGCTCAAATGATTAAATCAATTTATTTGTTAAATTAAGCTCAAGAGCAAAGGGGAACTAAATCCGATAAAGGGAAGGAAAAAGTGGTCGAATAGCCATCGAAATCGTTCGACAACATCCGAGGTAAGTTTTCGAGTAACGAGACTTAGTTTACGATTTGATTAAGTCATGACGTATGAGCATAACAAATATACGGTGATATGATGATCCTACTTGAATTATATGTTGAGTTAATTAGTCTATACGTATGACGGGTAGCCGTATGTTCATAGAGATTGTGTCATAAAGCAAACTAAACCATGTTGTTTGTATGTGGCTAGTGAGCCGAAAATGGGATTGCTTAATACGTGACTTGCGTTTGAACTCTAATTATGAAAATGAAATATGGATGTGTCATGATTTATTGATATGTGCATGAATATTTGGATGATAACCGGGCTAAGTCCCGAAGGCATTTGTGCGAGTTACTATATCCGGGCTAAGTCCCGAAGGCATTGGTGCGAGTTACTATAACCGGGCTATGTCCCGAAGGCATTCGAGCAAGTAGCTATATCCGGTTAAATCCCGAAGGTACTTGGCTTGGGAATGAGCGACCTTGCTATAATAGTTTCAATTAATACGCTCGTAAAATCCCAGCGATGAGGTATGTTTCGTATATGCATTGAATTAGTTGATCCCTTACAAATAGTATTCGCTCAGTCGATAAATGAGCTACCGGCCTTTGGCTAAGTTGATCTTTTGTGTATGAATATAAGGGTTGGTAATGTGAAGTAAGTATGATATTGAGAATTTGTGCATATGAAATTATCCATTTAGCCATATGAATGCTACGCTTTAGTTGTGTCTAATTTCATGGCTCAAAACTTACTAAGCATTTAATGCTTACTCCGTTTCTTTGAATCTCTGTTTTATAGATTTTGGTTCGTCAGCTATCGGACTTGGGATTGTCGAAGTCGAAGTCGTCCACACTATCAAAGCCCCTTTTGGTACACTTTTGGTTGAACTTTGAAATGGCATGTATAGGACTACCCTTTTTGATGTTGGTCATGTACCTTTCGGTATTGTACAAATTTGGATAGCCATGCGAAAATGGCTTATATACATATTTTGAGCATAATGTTATAATCATCTTGTATGTATATGGTTATTGAGAGGTGTGGATGTGCTTGGCAATGATTGGCCATTGGAATGGTTAATCACAATCATGTTTTGTGCTATATATGCTAAAGGGTTAGTTAAATCATGGAAACTATGTAATAGGTAAAGTCTACCCTAAAGGCAGATGCTGACAGCAGCAGTGGTGTGAATTTGAAAAATCACTAAAAAATAGTAGGAATCGAGTTAAATAGTGAATAAATTATGTAATCGAACCTTTATGAATCTACTTTTATATGGAAGAAACGAAACGGTCATATGAGATGGATTTTAAGAGATATTTAAGCTTTTGTGGAACAGGGCCAGAGCGATTTCTGGATCCCCTGATCTGACTTTGGAAATTCATTATAAATTAACCAGAGGTAATTAGAAGTCATTCCATATATTTATAGATTCCTTTTCGAGTCTAGTTTCTATAGAAACAAACGGCATCAGTATTGAAGCCCTGTACAGGGAGATATCCCATGAAGGTCAGAATAGTCGAACCCTATAACAGGGGAGACTTTAACTAATAAACTGTACTAATTGGCTTGACAACAAATTCTAGAAAAAAATTTGTAGATGGATATATGAGTCTAGTTTCAGGAAAAATTTACGGAACTGGTTTTCGAGTTTTGGAACTCAAGATATGATTTTTAAGGTGACAGTGACGCAGTTAGCCAGCTCGTCTGGAAATTTAAAATGGACTGTGCAAATAAGTGAATTAAGTCTGTTAACCCCTCGTGTCCGACTCCGGCAACGGTCTCGGGTACGGGGTGTTACAAGAATGCTATATACATTAAGGATGTGGAATGGAGAGGAGGAGGAGGAAAATAAATATATGTGGAATACATGGAAACTATGGTATATGAAATATTGATATAATGAAATAAATGATATGTGTTTATAAGAAAACAGAAAGAGAATGATATGTATCATGACATGTATATATATATATGTATATGACTAGTCTCAATGTAATGCTTGTTGGGTATGGAGTTGAATTGAAATGTTTCAGGCAAACATGTTATTTTGCACATCTGAATTGTGGTATTTTATAAAGATATGATTTAGTTTTAAATATGAATGCTTGATGATTAAGCTGAAGATATTTGGTAAGATGATAATCTTGGTATAAATGTATAAGTGGTACTATAATAAACAAGGTAAAATGAGTATGAGATACACATGTATGATGACATACAAATGCTATGTTTGTGATTTAGTTGAGAATATTTAATCATTAAATGAATACCATGTTATATGCTTTTGATTTTGTATAAGTGTGTAAGAGATTAAGGTTGACCAAAGCTTGGAAAATAGCCTAGGTATATTCCACACAGGCAGAGACACGACCATGTGTCTCAGCCGTGTATGGAACACGACTTTGGGACACAGGCGTGTGGAGCCTTAAAGCATGAAATTTCCAAGATTTTTGTAAGTTCTCGGTTTAGTCCCGAACCCTTTCTAAAGTATGTTTTGGGCTTCGTAGACTCAAATAAGGGACTATGTGTAAGTGAATGAACGTTTTGAAATATGAATGAAATTTTATGGCCCGTATTTTAGTTTAATGTTTGTATGTTTGTCCGGTAACACCTCGTACCTTATCCCGGTCTCGGGTACGAGTAAGGGGTGTTACATATAATCTAACCTATACATACCATAGGTTCAAAAATTCAACTTATAAAATACCGAAGACAGTTGATTGTGTGATAGGCTTTATTGATGATCCCTGAGCTCGTAACTTGATCCAAAATCTATAAAACAAAAACAAACATACACACACAGAGTAATCTTTTATAGCTTAGTAAGTCATAAGCAAATAAACTATTCAATGACATGAACAATTCATTTAAAGTAAGTCTAATTATACTAACATAATCATATTAAACCAATATCTTAAGATTTCAGATATAACATGTACTTTTGCATATAGATTTACTTATGGCCGAATACATATATATAAATATTGACAAAATATCTTTCGGTTTCAAAGCTAAATATCATTAAATGAAAACATATACATATACTCTTCAATCATAATATGATATCTTATGCATATACATAGCAATAGCCAAATATACTTCACAAGGCCCACATGTTCACATTAGTAACTCACTTACCTTATTTCAAGTAGGAAATAAACCAATTCTTACCTGACCATTTTAGCTCATTTTGCACATTCAATCACAACCTATCGTTGCCCGATGAACCATTCAAAATTGGATAGGGCACTCGGATAATCACATATATCGTACAATGCCAATGTCTCAGACGTGGTCTTACATGTAACCACATATCGATGCCACTATCCCAGACAGGGTCTTACTCGCACACATATATCAGAGTCACATATCGATGCCAACGTATAAAATGTTGTCTTACTCACACACATATATCGATGCCATGGTCTTACTCGCACATCACATATAGGAATCCTATGTCATGACATATGTATCCTAGCTATTCCTAAGGTTCATAAGAGACTTTCGGACGTCGTAACTCAATCGAATCGAATTCATAAACATAGCTGCCAAACTTGTACGCATTCAGCTAATACATGCATTTATTCACATAATCATTTTAGCATATATAGTTCACATTTAATTAAAATTAACGTCTATTTGCTTATAAATTTACCTTGGACGATGAAAAATTGGAACGAGATGGCTAGTCGACAACTTTTGTTTTCCCCCGATCCAAATTCGATTTTCTCTTTTCTTGATCTAAATTAATATAAATTAAAATTATTTAATCAAATATTCAATCAAATTCATCCAAAAACACATAAATGGGAAAATTACCATTTTATCCCTGACATTTTACACTTTTTACAATTTAGTTCAAATTGCACAAAACACAAAATATGCAATATTTGCACACACCATGCTTAGGCCGAATACTCCTAGTGTTCATACAAGTCCATACATTTCATTTATTTCACATTTTAGTCCCTCAATTTATTATTTTTACAATTTAGTCCTAATTACTCAAAATCATCAAAAATTCCAATACAAAACATGTTAATCTATCACATATCTTTTATTTTCTACCTTCAAACAAAAAAAATCACAAGCTTTCAACAATGGCATAACTCAAATTATTCACCAAAATCAAAAATTCAAGCATGGGTCTTGTAGATAACTTAGCAACGATCTCAAAAACGTAAAAATTATTAAAAACTGAGCTAAAACTCACCTTGAATCAAGTTGGAGAATAGCCAAAGCCTAAAACCCTTTTATTTTCTTTTTCTTTTCTTTTGTATTTGACAAGAACAATATGAATACCAAAAGAGCTTTATTTCTTTTATGTTTTATGTTATATTATAACATATATTAACTTAATGTTTAATTTACTTATTTAACCCTTATGGTTTTATAATAAAACAATATATTTTAAGTCTAATGCCGTCCAAACATAAAGTTAATGGCTTAATTGCAACATAAGCACTTCCTCTTATAAAGACACATTCATCTTGGCCCTTTTATAATTAACCATCAAATTTTTATTTTACGCGATTAAGTCTTTTTATTTAATCGGACACTCAAACGATAACATTAAAACATGAAAATTTCACAGATATAAATTCACACATAATAAACACAGAAAATAATTTTAAAATATTTTTCTGACTCGAATTCGTGGTCCTGAAACTACCATTCTGACTAGGGTCGAAATCAGGCTGTTACAATCCGATATGAGTGAGATCTCCTCTAGAATACACAAGCATATAATCCCTCGTTCTCCGTAAATACTTGAGTATATGCTTAACTTCTTACCAGTATCTTAGACTTGGATTTGTCTGATATCGACTTACCAACCCCATTGTAAAACAGATATCTGGGTATGTGTATAGCATAGCATACATAAGACTTCCTACTGCCCAAGCATAAGGAACATTTCTCATGATCTCTCTTTCTTCCGCTGTCTTAGGATAGTACTCTAAAGAGAGATGAAATGTAACACCCCTAACTCGTATCCGTCGCCGGAATAGGGTTACAGAGTATTACCAAAATTTACAGAATAATTATAGATAATTCATGTTAAATACTATTCATTTTTGAAACTTTCATATTGTCCCTTGAATGGACCCTCAAGGCCCATTATAAACGTTGGAATCAAGTTGGGACTAAATCAGGAACTCAAGAAAATTTTCACAAAATTCCACAATTTCTCTCATATAAAGGGATCACGCGCCCGTGTGGCTCACACGGTCAAGTGACACACCGATGTCCTAGGCCGTGTAGTGTATGAAATAGGTCACAGTCGTGTCCCCAACCCGTGTAACTCTCTGACTTGCAAAACATTAAGGTGCAGGTTTCACACGGCCAGGACACACGCCCGTGTTCTAGGCCATGTAACACACACGGCTGAGACACACGCCTGTGTCTCTGCCCTTGTGCTCAATTCTGAGCATTCGGTTTCTCAAATTTAAGATGCAGAGGACACATGGCCAAACTACACGCCTATGTGCCAACCCGTGTATCACACACAGTCAAGACACATGCCCGTGTGTCTACCAGTGTGGACAAAATAAATCAATTTTCTAACTTTATTTCTCACCCAAAATTTGCCAATGACCTACACCAAAAATTTCATTCATATACCAACCAATTCAAGCATCATAACCAAGTTAATTCAAACATCTAACATGGTACATCATTACATACATTCATGATTTTAATTTTACCTTCTATAGGCATACTTGTTTAACCTATCTCGATCAATCAATAATAAACACTTATGTTATCACTATGAAATATTCTTAATATTTATATACCAAAACATAATCATCACTAGCCATTCCAATGGCTAGCTTACAATAACCATTTACATTTACATGCCAATATGGCCAATTAACCTATACATGCCATTATAATTATAATTGATTTACCATATGTACCAAAATGAGCCGATGGATAGTGTGAGTGATATCTGCCAAGCTTCTAATCCAACGAGCTTCCAATTTACTATAAAACAGGGAAATAAAACTAAGCATATAACATGGTACTTAACTTACCATTCATTCTATTTCAAGATAAACATGTAAGACACATTCAATCAATTTGATCTCAAGCCCTACACATATCCTCATTGCCCTTGTTAGTCATACATTCCACAATATCATTAAGAAACATATATGGGCTCAACAACAATCAGATTTCCAAATATATATACTTTCCATATTACGTATTCATATAACATGTATAAATCATAAGTTTATATTTCAAGTACATATTCATAATAATTTATATTAAGTTCAGATTATTTCATGTTAGGACTTTACCCATTAAATCATTCAAAATATCAATGTCAGACAAGTAGTACACTCAAGGTGTACAAATATATAATCAAGGATGAACATTTTCATCATATAAATTCCATGTACAAATATCATCATCTCATATGTCAATATATCAATTATCATGTATCATCATTTTCATGTATTTTAGGAAAATACGTGTAATAACTCATTTCTTATTCATATCTTCTCATGTCATGATTTTTACCCGTTAAATTTTTCTGAAATATCGATAGATACACAAGTAGTACACTCGAGGTGTACAACTCAAGATCTGTCAATTCATATTCAGGGGTACCCGTTAGGGCACATAATCAGGGAGCACACTCTCGAGCCACATATCAAGATGCTTAGATGAGCCATGTAATAGGACATTTATCCAGGCTAAACAGAAAACTCATAAGATTTTTACTCAAGAAACTTATAGAGCTTATTAGATATCTCTGAAGAGATAATATCAGGGAGCACCGGATATGGTAACAAAGAGTTCATGCAAGCCATGTCAGGAAGCCCATAATAGCCTATATCAGGACGCTCATGTAGAGCTGTGTTTGTGTTCGCATTATATGCTGGATCACAATCGATCGAATCATGTAACAAGAAGCTCACAAAGAGTTGCGGTAGTACGCAACACATGCTAAATCACTACCGATCAGGATGCTCGCAGGAACTATATAATAGGATGCTCGAGAGGCTATATCAGGATTACTCGTCTGAGCTAAATCCCTTCTGCAACATATGTAGAATCACATTCACATACGGGAAATCACATGTAGCCATCGATTTTCATTTATTCAAAGAGGATTTAACATTTTTCAAGCATTATCAGGCATGTGACTCTTTCATGCATTTATAATATTCATATAATTCAAATAACTACGTTCCATATTCATTTCAAGCATAAAAATAACATTTTTATATCATTTATCATTTATCGGGCATTATCATTTATTTTAGGCATTATCACTTATCGGGCTTTGTTGGATATGTTTTCAATGTCATATAGATATGATATTTTACCAATTCACAATCACAATATTTAACTCATGCATATAAATATACACAATTTAGTTACACAAACTTACCTCGTCAAATGTTCATGTACGTAAAATCTACTAATCTAACATTTTTCTCTTTTCCATTGTTCTAACTTTGAATTTAGTCTATCTAATTTGGCCAAGAAAGCTTCATTTCTCTTTCTTATGGTTTGCATGCAAAATATTTGGGGAAGATGATGATAAATGATGATATTTTGTTATTTAATTAATTTATCATTTTTAATTATTTTGATTTCCAATTTAGTCCTTAGCCTTTTTCTAATTTTCCATGGATGAATCATCCAAAAATATCTACTAACATTTCATTGATGGTCTAATTACCATAGAAGGACCTCCAATTTAAAGTTCTATAGCTATTTAATTCCTCTAGCTATTAGAACTCAAATTTTGTACTTTGTGCAATTTGGTCCTTTATCAAATTAAACATGTAATTGATAAAATTTCTTTACGAAAATTTCACACAATATTATTATCATACTGTATATCATAAAATAGTATTTAAATAATTTTTCTTTCCTGACTCAGATTTGTGGTCCCTAAACCACTATTCCGATTTTATCAAAAATGGGTTGTTACATGAAATCTCAATACGAAGGGTTGATCTCCCTTCTTCGAATCGGTCATTGCGTAATACTCCAATATCTTGTCTATGTATGCACCTTGAGACAGTGTTATCACTTTTTTCTTTCAATCCCTTATGATTTAAATACTAAAACAAAATTTTTTTCTCCTAAGTCTTTCATGCTAAATTGTTGGGTTAATTACAATTTAACCAATGACAATATCCCTACATCATTTCAAATGAGTAGAATGTCATCGACATATAGAATGAGAACGACCACATTTCCATCCTCTAAACGTTTGTAAACACAAGATTCATCTACATTTTGCTAAAATCCAAAAGTCTTGATCGTTTGATCATATCTTTGATTCCATGAGTGGGATGCTTGCTTAAGTCCATATATGGATCTCGTTTCCATCAGTAGGATGTTGTCTTGACATCTATTTGCCAAATCCCGTAATTGAGAGTTATCGCAATTGATAGTAATATGTGGATTAACTTGAGCATGACAATCAAAGAGAAAGTTTCTTCGTAATCGATACCTTCTTTCTGAATATAACATTTTTCTACAAGTCTGACCTTATAAGTTTCCACTTTTCTATCTGTATTTCTTTTCCTCTTGTAGATCCACTTACTCCTTATAGGTTTTATCCCTTCTAGCAAGTCCATAAGTTCACACAATGAGTTGGACTATATGGAGTCCATATTAGCTTTCATTGCTATTTCCTAGAGCTGGGAATGGACACTATGCAACACTTCATCATATGTGAGTGGGTCATCATCTTTCTATTTGCCAGAATTAATGTTAAAACCACTTTTTCCAAATTGGAAGAACTCAGCCCTACGAAAGGTGCTCCCACTGCAACGAAGCTCCCTATGCTGCTGATCATTTACAGGTCTACTATTAGTAGTTGGTTCTAGAACCATTTCCATAGGGTTTTGTATATTTCTCGAAAACTTCTTAAGTACCTCTTTACTCCATGGTTTGAAGTCATTCATGTAACTTTCTTCAAGGAAAGTAGCATGAGTTAACATTATAACAGTCTGCTCTTTCAGGTTATAAAACAAACCACCCTTAGCTCCCTTTGGATATCCTACAAACATGCACAATTCTGTCTGTGAGTCCAACTTCCTCATATCTTTATTCAATATTTTTGGTCGGGCATCCTCAAATCCTAAAATGATTAAGATTCGACTTCCTATCATGCCATAATTCATATAGGGTTATCGATGCTTCCATAGTTGGCACATCATTCAAAATATAACAAGCTGTTTGTATAGTGTATCCCTAAAAAGAGATTAATAGCTTCGAATAACTTAATATTGAATGTACCATGTCTAACAATGTTCAATTCCGTCTCTCTGCCATACCATTCTGTTGTGGAGTGCCCTACGTGGTTAACTAGGATAGAATTTCATTTTTTATAAGGTACCTTAAGAACTCATTAGATAAATATTTCCCACCTCGATCATATCTAAGTGCTTAGTTGTTTCTCCACTTCCGCATGAATTTATCAAAGGTTTCACTCTTGCGGTGCATCAGGTATACATACCCATATCTGGAATAGTCATCAATAAAGGATACATAATACTCGTAACCACCTTTTTCACTAACACTCATAGGGCCACAAAAGTTAGTGTGCACAAGTTCTAGAGGTTTTCTGGCCCTCGTTCCTTTTGCATTAAAAGGTCGTTTAGTCATCTTACCTTTCAAGCAAGATTCACATTGTGGAAGATCAACTTTTTTAAGCGACCTTAAGATGTCATCTTTCACAAATCTAGTGGTTCTTTCTTGGTTAATATGAGCAAGTCTCAAATGCCAAAGGTACGCCTCATTGAAGTAAGAAGTTTTAAGTATTTTAATCAATATTTCATTCTCAAGCAGTTTGTACATCTTTGATTTAATAAAATAGAGATTATTTGATATCCATCCATTACAGATAATATTGCAATTTCTAAATATTGCAATTCCATTATTAAAAGTCACGATCAAGCCGTCTTTATATAAGCATGCAATGAAAATTAAGTTTCTTTTGAAACTTGGTACATAGAAAATGTCTCTTAAAATAATCTTTCAAAAATTATCAAAATAAAGATGTACACTTCCCACTGCTTCAAATATTACACTTGTCTCATTCCCGATCTGCAATGATAAGCTCTTATCTTTAAGATCTTTTGTCTCCTTGAACCCTTGTATAGAAACACAAAAATGATTAGTGGCTCCCAAATCAATGACCTAGTGATCTATTGAATCTTCCACTAAACAAGCTTTTATCATCAAGAGTTCCATACATTTGCCTTTGGTAGCTAGGTATTCCTTCCACTCTTTACAGTTCTCCTTAAAGTTTCATTTTTTATTGAAAAAGAAGCATTTAAACTTAAATAAGTCTTTAGGCTTTCTGGTTCCCTTCCTTTCCACTTATAGTGGCCCAGAGATCTTAGCTTTTCCTTTATTAACATGCTTTCCCTTCCCTTTTGTGGAAAAGTGATGACTATATTCACTTTTACTTTTCAAACTAAATGAATATTGTTCAACATCAACTCATAGGATTTTAACTCTTTCATGAGTTGTGTAAGTGTTAGGTTTTTGTTATCAATGTTATATGGGGCTTAAAAACCAGGAAAATCCTTGGAAAAAATTTTGAACACCATCCCAATTTAAGTGTTTTGGTCCAAATTGGCCTCATTGCCCGCAGCCTCAGTAAAGTAGCCCATAAGAGTGATCATATGGTCGTTGACTGAAGTGTCAAGTTTTTGCTGGGTATTCATCAAACTAGCTATGACAGACAGTTGAGCCAAGGCAGCTTGGCCTCCGAACATGTCTTCTAGCTTATCTAGAATCATTTTATCATTCTTATAGCTCTCTAATTAAATCACTTTCTTAATCAACTAGTAAAATCATGGATTTCCATTCAATTAATACATGACCTTAATTCCCTAGGCATTCACATGTACTAATGATCACTTCACGTTTGACCATCATTCTAACTTAAGCATAACTTATTAGTAAGTTACTTAACTAGAATGATATTAAGTGTATAATCATCAACTCAAAATTTATCATTCCATGTACCACAATTGAGTCATCTTGGGACAATCTTAAGGAGTAAAATGTACAACAAGTTGCCTCTATAAAAAAGAAAACTTCTTTGGTGAATTCCACATGATAATACAGTCTGACAAACTATCATATGTTATCACAACAAAGTTATCTCTTTTAAGAAAATCTCTTTAGGGTTGGCAAATTGTCATGCCATCACAAGGGACCATTGATTGAGGTCGTAAGTCTTGTTCAGTGACCTATTCTCACTCAATCTTTTAAAAACATATAAGGTTTTTATTTTTGGTTTCAATCATGAATGGTTAATAAATGCATGACAAGTACATGTGACATTCTTTTCCTAAAAGGTATGGCATTCTTATCATGCATATGCATGAACGTGCTTTTGCAATCAATTTAAATATCATTATGCTAATACAGAAAAGCATAAAATTAAATTATTCTGACTAGCCAAAGTTTTCATGATTTCATCCTAAAAAAGGTAAAATAATAAAGAAAATTATTACAATTATTACACCATAGCATACTTTGGCTTTTCTAGGTGAAAGCCAAATATCATGATTTTTGGGGTTTTCCTCAAAACCAAAAATGACTTGAAAAACACTGAAGGGATTTGCTGTTGAATTGCTATCACCACCATGGACTTCTGTTTCCACGACGATTGATGTTGCCATCGTCATTGTCGAGCTATCCCTGGCCAACATTGTCAGCCACTGCCGGATCACCGCTAATCGATCTATCGTTGGTCCTTTCCCAGTTGGCTGGGTTGGGTTTCCATTATCTCAACCAATCCTGGATACGTCTTGGTTCTCTGGGTTTCACTAAAAAAATCGGTTACATAAAACTTATGTCTATTTTTGGTTCACATGTATTATTGTAAAATAAAATAAAATAAATTCTTCGTGGAGATGATAGTCCACGATCTAATTACATATCTCAAAAATATTAAAATAATAATAATTACAACTACTTTAATTTCTAGGAATCACAACTTTGGTAAATTTACTTTATCATATAAATAATAAAATAATAAAATACATTTATTTACATACATAACCTAAAACATGTTAAAAATTATAAGAATGTCATATCTTATGAAAAATTCACCAAACATGACGAAGAGAGAAAATTCAAAATCATTTTATATTATAAACATAGAACAACATGACTTTGATACAAATTATTAGAAAAAATTTGGTTTAAAAACAGTTTTCTATTCCAATGAAAAAAATTAAAATTTTGTAAATCGAGTCTATTTGTGATATTTATAGTAATAAAATTTTCCTAAAATGTATCTGTGCTTTGAGTAAGACGAATCTTGGTCGTTCCTGACTTACAATCGAATGACCTTCTTCGCTATTCTCTTACAACAAATCTCTTTGAGTGTGAACTCAAATAATCACGACTCAAATACATAACCAGAAACAATTTCTTCAGTAGGAAAGCAATTCTCTCTCAATAGAAATCGATAGAGTTGCCATTCCCAAAAAATAAAATTTATATTTAGAAAATGAATTTACACTATTTTCAGGCAGAATAATAATATCTCAAAATTGTATTTCTTTAGCCTACCAATGTCATCTATTTATAGAGAGAGATCTCATAATCTTGGTTAAATTATAAGAATACAAATAATATTTATCTGATAAAAAAAATTGTCTTCTAGTTCTACTAGGAGAGAGGGGTGACAACCCTAATTACCTCAAATGTATTATGAGAGTTTTTGGGCCTCTATTGTATTGCAACCAAATGAACATAAATTGATGGAAATGATAAAATTAGGGAAATGAGTTACATTCGGAAATGAATGTGTTTTCTCATTATATATGGAAATGACATGAGAATTAATTCCATTTTTTTGAATTATTATTTAATTAAATAATTGAAGTTCAAAATTAAATTAAATTAATTGGTCATTGTGGATCCGTTGAATATGGAAATTAAATATATTTATTATAGATTTTTTACGGTAAAGTTGCAATGACTTTAACGGAATTAGAATTGGGCTGAGAAAATTATTTAATTAGAAAATTAGTTTATTTAAATTAATTTGATAAATAATATTTATTTTGGGAAATATGAAAACATACATTGAGTTGGATTAGATTATAAAGTGTTCAATTAAAAGTCCAATATATTTAACTAAAATTTATGGGGGGGGCGACAACCCTAGTAATTAGGGCTTAAATGATTCATAATTAAGTCTCAGCTTTTTACCTATTAATTATAAATTGATTTCGTCATAAAGTCATTCTGTGACAGCCTAAAATTGACCCTAGTCGGGAAGTGGTTTCGGGACCGCTAAACCGAGTCACCGAAAGGTTTGAATGTGATGTTTATTATCTAGAATATGTAATCATGAATGTGTGAAAATTTCAAGCTTCGATTTAGTCGATTGCATGTGAATTTAGTCAATAGGACTTATATGAGAAAATTTTAAAATGTGATAGGTCAATGCATGAGGACCTATTAGTGCATGTGGAAGAAAAAGGGGACTTGCATGTCAAATTCCCCCTCCCTAATATGTAGTGGCCGGCCATGCTATGGGTGGAAACATGTCACCAACATGTTGTGTTAGTGATGTATGGTAAGGAAAATAAAATATTAAGCATGATAATTAAAATAAATTAAAGAAAGGAATTAAACAATGAAAAGGAAGGGTGATGAAAAAAAAATGGTCTCATCCATACCCCCCTTGTTGCCGTGAGTTGAGGAAAGAAAACAAAAAAAATGTGTGTTCATTCTTGAACACCTTTGGCCGAATAGAGGAAAGAAAGGAAGGGGAAGAGCTTGAGAAAATCGGCTATGGTGGTTTGCTAGACTAAGGTATGTTTGATGTTGTTCTTGAGATGCATGCATGTTTTAGTAGTTGACTTGAGTTCTAAAAACCCATGGTTCAATTTTGTGGATTGATGATGATTTTGTGTTTTGCCATTGATGAGTGCTTGAGCTTTTTGATAGTTGTTGATGAAAAGTGAAAGATATGTTAAAGATTAATATGTTTTGTGTTGAAGTTTTTGGTGATTTTGAGTAGTTAGGGCTAAATTACAAAAACAAATTTTTGAAGGACTCAAAGGTGAAATAAATGAGATGTATGGACTTATATGGGCACTAGGAAGATTCGGCCCTTAAGGAGTGTGACCAAACTTTGTGTATTTTGTGTTTTGTGGAATAAAGACTAAATTGTGAAAGTGCGAAATATTAGGGGTAAAAATGTAATTTACCCATTTATGCGTTATTAGACTAAATTGAATGAAAATATGTTAAATTAAGGCTTGGCAATCTAGCTATTAAGGTGAAATGCTAATGTTAGTATTTGATTCGGTAATAATCTGTTTGGGGACAGCAGCAGTAAGGTGATTTTGGAAAATCGCCATAATTTGTAGGAGTTGAATTAGAAGCTGAGTGAATTATGCCATTAAAGCTTGAAGAGTCTATTTTCTTACAAAAGAAACTATGAAAACAAAAGAGTTAACGATCTTGAGATATTTGAAGTATTGTGGGGCTGAGTCAAAATGACTACTAGATTCCCTGTTCTGTTTTTAGAAAATCATTATAAATTGTACAAAAATGATTATAAGATAAAATTTATATGCTTAGACTCCTTAATGAGTCTAGTTTCAAATGAGATCAAATACAACACATTTTGAATTCTGTAAAATGAGAAATTTGATTCGTAGTGAAGAGTGGTCAGAATAGTCAAACAGTGAAATAGGGGAAACTTTAAGAAAAATCTGGTATTGATTGGCCAAGCCAAAAATTCTGAAAATTTTATGGATGGAAGATATACGACTCTATATTCAGGGAAAATTAACGGCTAGTGATTTGGAGTTTTGTAGCTCCAGTTATAAACAATTTAGCGACTACTGCTCAGGAAAACAGCTCGTAGTGAATATGTGATTTTGTTGTAAACATTAATGAAAATTCGCCAATGAGTTATTTATTGACTATTATAAAGCTTACTATAATCTATGTGTGTGAAAGTCAAATCAATATATATATTATTCTGAAAGTAATACTTGAATAGTCGATTAATGACTATTTTAAATTATTGATTTGGCTCAAGGAGTTAAAGGAGGTGAATCGAGCAAAGGCAAAGAAAAGGTTATCGAGTAGCCGAGTTGGAACCGTATTACCCAACACGAGGTAAGTCATTAAGCATGTAGTTGGTATTATTTCAAATGGTCATAATGTGTATGTATTGATGCTGAATGGAATGAATAAATATACATATATATATATATGCATGTACGTATGTGATGATGAAATTGTTGAATGAAAGAAAAGAGGTAAGATGTACTGAGTTGTTGATCTCGGCACTAAACGTGCGGGATAACCATTTATGACCATGAGATTGGCGCTAAGTGCGCGGGATTAAATTGTACAGCACTAAGTGTGCGATTCGACTATGTTGCACTAAGTGTGCGAAATGAATATGATGCACTAAGTGTGCGAATTGACCATGCGGCACTAAGTGTGCGAGTCTGACTATGTAGCACTAAGTGTGCGATTTGATTACGTGGCACTAAGTGTGCGAGTTGATTATATAGCACTGAGTGTGCGGGCTCAATATACATTCGTGAATCATTATGGACACTATGTGTGCGACACTATTGAGTCGATCGCGGACAGCGGATCGGGTAAGTGTCTTGAGTACATGGCTAATAGGTGCTATGCTTATACTTGCTGTTGAGCTCGGTAAGTTTGAACCTATGTGACAAATATACTTGAAGTCACGTACATAAAATTTATCGTAGGATGGGTGAAAGGCCGTTTAGTCCTTTGATTGTAACGAAAATAAATTGATTTATGAAAATGCTTCAATGTCCTATTGATGAGTATATGGAATGTGAATGCATGAATTGATATGAAATTGAATTGATAGGTTGGAGGAACTATGGTATGGTTCGGAATGGATGGAGTAATTAGCCTCGTTCCATTTTGTTTTCTCTTGTGATAATGTTATTGATGGATGGTAGTGCATAGCTTATGACTTACTGAGTTATAAACTCACTCGGTGTTTCCTTGTCACCCATTATAGGTTGCTTGGACTCATCTATTTTTGCGTGGTCGGGCCGTCATCGAAGTCATCACACCGGATAGCAAGTTTTGGTACTTTCTTCTTAGTTGGCTTAGAAGAACATTTTGGCATGTATAAGCTATTACGTTGTGTTTGAACTTTGGAATGTAAACTTTAAGCCATGCGAAAATGGCACGAATGTTCGATTGAGTTGGATCAAGGGTAGGCATGAAATGAACCTAGTTACTTTCGTAACAGATGCTAGCAGCAGCAGTGTCATGAGATTGAAAAATCACTAAAAATAGTAGGAGTGGAATTAATTGATGAATAAACTATGTAAGCGAAGCTCGATGAGTCTTTTTTCATGAGGAAGTAACGAAAAGATCATATGGGCAGTATATTAAGAGATAATCAGATTTTTGTGGGACAGGGCCAGAACGGTTTCTGGATTCCCTGCTCCGACTTTGGAAATTCATTACAAATTAACCAGAGATAATTAGGGGTCGTACCATATATGTACAGATTCCTCTCTGAGTCTAGTTTTCATAGAAACAAACGGCATCAGTGTTGAATCCCCGTGCAGGGATATATTCAAGTCGTAATGGGCAAAGGTCAGTGTAGTCGACCCCTGCAACTTGGGAGATTTTGACTAATAAACTGTACTAATTGGCCCAACCAAAAATTCTAGAAAAAAATACATAGATGGGCACATGAGTCTAGTTTCTGGGAAAAATTACGAAACTGATTTTCGAGTTACGAAACTCAAGATATGATTTTTAAAACGACTAGTACACAGATTGGGCAGTGTCTGGAAAATAAATTTTATAAGGGGTTAAAGTTAGTTAACACCTCGTGTTCGACTCCGGTGTCGGTTTCGGGTTCGGGGTGTTACATTTTATTGGTATCAAACCATAGCTCGTATGAGTCTAGCTATACATGCCGAATGTTAATGTTTAAATGTGTGATGACTTCCGACGGTTGAAATGTTTTTGTTTTGATTAGTAAATGGACTCCGGTGAAGAAAGAACCCTAGCGGATGACGTTGAGAGCGTAGCGGCTGCTCCTGCACAAGGGACGCCGCCTGTTGAACCTCAGTCATCTGCGAATAATCAAGGTGAGGGGGCTAAACAAGCCTTCTTTACCATGATGAATGAGTGGGTCGCGCAATATGCCCGAACCAACCCGGCTGTCCAACAATTCCCGAATTTGAATAATCCACCCCAAGAGCCTGTAATGCCATCAGTCGCTGATCCTGTGAGGCTGAGTAAGCCACCTGTAGACTTGATTAGGAAGCGTGGGGCCGAGGAGTTCAAGGCCATAGTAACTGATGATGCCGAAAGGGCCGAGTTCTGGCTAGATAACACCATTCGGGTGTTCGATGAATTGTCATGCACACCCGACGAATGTCTAAAATGTGCTGTATCTTTGTTGCGAGACTCAGCCTACTATTGGTGGAGGACCTTGATTTCCATAGTCCCGAACGAGCGAGTAACTTGGGACTTCTTTCAAATGGAATTCCGGAAGAAATTTATTAGCCAACGGTTCATTGATCAGAAGCGTAAGGAGTTCTTGGAACTCAAGCAAGGCCGTATGACTGTATCTGAATACGAACATGAATTCGTAAGACTCAGTAGGTATGCCCGGGAGTGTGTAGCTGACGAGGTTGCTATGTGCAAAAGATTCGAGGAAGGATTGAATGAAGATTTAAAGCTACTAATGGGTATTTTGGAAATAAAAGAATTCGTAACACTAGTCGAACGAGCCTGCAAGGCGGAAGAACTTGGAAAGGAGAAGAGGAAGGCTGAATTTGAAGCTAGAGATTATCGTAAGAGATCGACGGGTAAAGCTCCGTTCTCAGCTGTAAAGAAGTTCAGGGAGGACATTAAGAAGTCGAGGGCGACTGCGGGAATTTCCATCAGGGCAAGACCATCGATGGGCTCCCGAGCTACTTCGGTAGCTAGTGTGGGCAATAATTGTCACGAGAAACCTGAATGTCCCCAATGTGGAAGACGACACCTAGGTGAATGTTGGGGCAAGTCTACTAGCAGGGTCTGTTACGGATGCGGTTCGAAGGACCACTTCATTAGAGATTGCATGGAGCTGGATGAGAAGAATAAGATTCAAGGTGCAAGACCTAGTGGAGTGACATCTAGAGGTAGACCACCGAGAATTTTAGGAGGCAGGGGTGGTAGTCAGAGGGGGGCCTCTGATACGGCCGATCGAGCCGAGAACCGTACTCCTGCTAGAGCATATGCCATTCGCGCACGAGAGGAGGCATCCTCCCCCGACGTCATCACTGGTACCTTCACTCTCTTTGATACTAATGTGATTGCATTGATTGACCCTGGTTCTACTCATTCATATGTATGTGAAACCTTAGCAACCAGTAAGACTCTACCTGTTGAGTCTACTGAGCTCGTAATTCGAGTATCAAACCCTTTGGGTTAATGCGTACTTGTTGATAAAGTGTGTAAGAGATGCCCTCTAATAATCCGAGAATCCTGTTTTCTGGCCGATTTGATGCTTTTGCCGTTCGACGAGTTTGATGTTAATTTTGGTTTGGATTGGTTAACCGCGCATGATGCGGTTGTGAATTGCAAAAGCAAGACTATCGATTAGAGGTGCGCAAATAACGAAATAATCCGAGTTGAGTCTGCGGACTTAAGGGGGTTGCCAGCTGTAATATCAGCAATGTTGGCCCAGAAATATGTAAGGAAAGGGTGCGAAACGTACCTCGCGTATGTACTTGATGACAAGGAGTTAGAAAAGAAACCCGAATCGGTGCCGGTGGTTTGTGAATACCCGGATGTTTTTCCTGAAGAGTTACCGGGTTTGCCACCTGTTCGGGAGGTAGAGTTTGGTATTGAGCTTGTACCTGGAACTACGCCAATTTCGATCGCTCCGTATCGTATGGCACTAACCGAGTTAAAAGAGTTGAAAGCTCAGTTGCAAGAATTGACGGATAGAGGTTTCGCTCGACCGAGTTTCTCACCTTGGGGTGCACCAGTATTGTTCGTGAAAAAGAAGGACGGAACCATGAGGTCGTGCATTGACTATCGTCAACTGAATAAAGTGACGATAAAGAATAAGTATCCGTTACCGCGTATTGATGATTTGTTCGACCAACTGAAGGGAGCCTCAATGTTCTCAAAAATAGATCTGAGATCGGGCTATTATCAGTTGTGAATTCGAGAATCGGACATACCCAAAACTGCCTTCAGGACGAGATATGGTCACTACGAGTTCTTAGTGATGCCGTTTGGGCTCACTAATGCCCCTGCGGTGTTTATGGATTTGATGAATCGGATCTTCAGGCCGTATTTGGATCGGTTCGTAGTTGTGTTTATTGATGACATCTTGGTCTATTCAAGAGATGAGACCGAACATGCTGAGCATCTGAGGCAAGTGTTGCAAATTTTGCGGGATAAGCAGTTATATGCTAAGTTCAGTAAGTGTGAGTTCTGGTTAAGAGAGGTTAGCTTCTTGGGTCATGTGGTGTCCGCATCGGGTATTCGAGTTGACCCGAGCAAAATTTCAGCCATACTTAACTGGAAGCCTCCGAGAAATGTTACCGAAGTCCGGAGCTTTCTAGGGCTCGCCGGTTATTACTGACGATTTGTCAAAGGTTTCTCGATGATAGCCACACCAATGACGAAGTTACTTCAAAAGGATGTTAAGTTCGAATGGACGGAGAAATGTCAGAAAAGCTTCGATCAACTGAAAACTCATTTGACTGAAGCTCCAATTTTGGTGCACCCCGAATCGGGTAAAGAGTTTGTCATTTATAGTGATGCATCCCTACTTGGGTTGGGTTGCGTATTGATGCAAGAAGGTCAAGTTGTGGCCTATGCGTCGAGACAATTGAAGCCACACGAGAGAAATTATCTGACCCATGATCTCGAACTAGCCGCCATTGTGTTTGCATTGAAAATATGGCGACATTATTTGTTTGGTGAGAAGTGCCATGTGTTTTCGGATCACAAAAGTCTCAATATTTGATGACTCAACGAGACTTGAATCTGCGACAAAGACGTTGGCTTGAGTTGTTGAAAGATTACGAGCTTGTCATTGATTACCACCCGGGAAAGGCTAATGTGGTTGCGGACGCCTTAAGCCGGAAATCACTGTTTGCTTTGCGAGCAATGAATGTACACTTGTCTGTTCTACCTGACAATGTGTTAGTAGCTGAATTAAAAGCCAAACCATTATTGACTCATCAAATTCGTGAAGCTCAGAAAGTCGATGATGAATTGGTTGCAAAACGAGCTGAGTGTGTTCCGAACAAGGAATCGGAGTTTCAGATTGATGAT
The DNA here is from genome assembly GCF_007990345.1 of Gossypium hirsutum. NCBI lineage: Eukaryota > Viridiplantae > Streptophyta > Magnoliopsida > Malvales > Malvaceae > Gossypium > Gossypium hirsutum. Next base: position 11,979,206 of record NC_053432.1, read on the forward strand.
GATGGTTGTTTGAGGTTTAGAAGCCGTTTGTGTGTTCCAAGGAATTTGGAACTCATTCCGATGATTTTGAACGAAGCCCATTGTAGCCGAATGTCAATTCACCCGGGGAGCACAAAAATGTACAACGACTTGAAACGTCGGTTTTGGTGGCATGGTATGAAACAAGACATCTCCGACTTTGTTTCGAGATGTTTAATATGTCAACAAGTGAAAGCGGAACATCAAGTGCCTTCAGGGTTACTTTAGCCGATCATGATACCCGAGTGGAAATGGGATCGAGTCACAATGGACTTTGTGTCCGGACTGCCATTGTCAGCAAGTAAGAAGGATGCGATTTGGGTTGTTGTTGATAGGCTGACTAAGTCGGCTCACTTTATCCCCGTGCGTACGGATTTTTCATTGGATAAACTAGCCGAATTGTATGTTTCACAGATTGTGAGATTACATGGAGTACCTATTTCTATCGTGTCGGATAGAGATCCGAGATTCACCTCGCGATTTTGGGAGAAATTGCAAGAAGCTTTGGGTACCAAGCTGCATTTTAGCACCGCTTTTCACCCCCAAACCGATGGTCAATCCGAGCGGATAATTCAGATGCTTGAGGATATGTTGAGATGTTGCATCCTCGAGTTTAGTAGTTCATAGGAACGGTATTTACCTTTGATTGAATTCGCTTACAACAATAGTTTTCAATCAAGTATTAAGATGGCACCTTACGAGGCTTTGTACGGGCGTAAATGCCGCACACCATTGTTTTGGACTGAGCTTGGTGAAAGTAAAATTTTCGGAGTTGATTTGATTAAAGATGCCGAACAGAAAGTAAAGGTGTTATGGCTTGAACACGGGATCGAGGAAGCTACTTGGGAAACCGAGAGCTCGATGAAAGAACGATATCCAAACCTATTTACCGGTAAGATTTTCGGGGACGAAAATTTCTTAAGTGGGGGAGAGTTGTGACAGCCTAAAATTGACCCTAGTCGGGAAGTGGTTTCGGGACCGCTAAACCGAGTCACCGAAAGGTTTGAATGTGATGTTTATTATCTAGAATATGTAATCATGAATGTGTGAAAATTTCAAGCTTCGATTTAGTCGATTGCATGTGAATTTAGTCAATAGGACTTATATGAGAAAATTTTAAAATGTGATAGGTCAATGCATGAGGACCTATTAGTGCATGTGGAAGAAAAAGGGGACTTGCATGTCAAATTCCCCCTCCCTAATATGTAGTGGCCGGCCATGCTATGGGTGGAAACATGTCACCAACATGTTGTGTTAGTGATGTATGGTAAGGAAAATAAAATATTAAGCATGATAATTAAAATAAATTAAAGAAAGGAATTAAACAATGAAAAGGAAGGGTGATGAAAAAAAAAATGGTCTCATCCATACCCCCCCCTTGTTGCCGTGAGTTGAGGAAAGAAAACAAAAAAAATGTGTGTTCATTCTTGAACACCTTTGGCCGAATAGAGGAAAGAAAGGAAGGGGAAGAGCTTGAGAAAATCGGCTATGGTGGTTTGCTAGACTAAGGTATGTTTGATGTTGTTCTTGAGATGCATGCATGTTTTAGTAGTTGACTTGAGTTCTAAAAACCCATGGTTCAATTTTGTGGATTGATGATGATTTTGTGTTTTGCCATTGATGAGTGCTTGAGCTTTTTGATAGTTGTTGATGAAAAGTGAAAGATATCTTAAAGATTAATATGTTTTGTGTTGAAGTTTTTGGTGATTTTGAGTAGTTAGGGCTAAATTACAAAAACAAATTTTTGAAGGACTCAAAGGTGAAATAAATGAGATGTATGGACTTATATGGGCACTAGGAAGATTCGGCCCTTAAGGAGTGTGACCAAACTTTGTGTATTTTGTGTTTTGTGGAATAAAGACTAAATTGTGAAAGTGCGAAATATTAGGGGTAAAAATGTAATTTACCCATTTATGCGTTATTAGACTAAATTGAATGAAAATATGTTAAATTAAGGCTTGGCAAGCTAGCTATTAAGGTGAAATGCTAATGTTAGTATTTGATTCGGTAATAATCTGTTTGGGGACAGCAGCAGTAAGGTGATTTTGGAAAATCGCCATAATTTGTAGGAGTTGAATTAGAAGCTGAGTGAATTATGCCATTAAATCTTGAAGAGTCTATTTTCTTACAAAAGAAACTATGAAAACAAAAGAGTTACCGATCTTGAGATATTTGAAGTATTGTGGGGCTGAGTCAAAATGACTACTAGATTCCCTGTTCTGTTTTTAGAAAATCATTATAAATTGTACAAAAATGATTATAAGATAAAATTTATATGCTTAGACTCCTTAATGAGTCTAGTTTCAAATGAGATCAAATACAACACATTTTGAATTCTGTAAAATGAGAAATTTGATTCGTAGTGAAGAGTGGTCAGAATAGTCAAACAGTGAAACAGGGGAAACTTTAAGAAAAATCTGGTATTGATTGGCCAAGCCAAAAATTCTGAAAATTTTATGGATGGAAGATATACGAGTCTATATTCAGGGAAAATTAACGGCTAGTGATTTGGAGTTTTGTAGCTCCAGTTATAAACAATTTCGCGACTACTGCTCAGGAAAACAGCTCGTAGTGAATATGTGATTTTGTTGTAAACATTAATGAAAATTCGCCAATGAGTTATTTATTGACTATTATAAAGCTTACTATAATCTATGTGTGTGAAAGTCAAATCAATATATATATTATTCTGAAAGTAATACTTGAATAGTCGATTAATGACTATTTTAAATTATTGATTTGGCTCAAGGAGTTAAAGGAGGTGAATCGAGCAAAGGCAAAGAAAAGGTTATCGAGTAGCCGAGTTGGAACCGTATTACCCAACACGAGGTAAGTCATTAAGCATGTAGTTGGTATTATTTCAAATGGTCATAATGTGTATGTATTGATGCTGAATGGAATGAATAAATATACATATATATATATGCATGTACGTATGTGATGATGAAATTGTTGAATGAAAGAAAAGAGGTAAGATGTACTGAGTTGTTGATCTCGGCACTAAACGTGCGGGATAACCATTTATGACCATGAGATTGGTGCTAAGTGCGCGGGATTAAATTGTACAGCACTAAGTGTGCGATTCGACTATGTTGCACTAAGTGTGCGAAATGAATATGATGCACTAAGTGTGCGAATTGACCATGCGGCACTAAGTGTGCGAGTCTGACTATGTAGCACTAAGTGTGCGATTTGATTACGTGGCACTAAGTGTGCGAGTTGATTATATAGCACTGAGTGTGCGGGCTCAATATACATTCGTGAATCATTATGGACACTATGTGTGCGACACTATTGAGTCGATCGCGGACAGCGGATCGGGTAAGTGTCTTGAGTACATGGCTAATAGGTGCTATGCTTATACTTGCTGTTGAGCTCGGTAAGTTTGAACCTATGTGAGAAATATACTTGAAGTCATGTACATAAAATTTATCGTAGGATGGGTGAAAGGCCGTTTAGTCGTTTGATTGTAACGAAAATAAATTGATTTATGAAAATGCTTCAATGTCCTATTGATGAGTATATGGAATGTGAATGCATGAATTGATATGAAATTGAATTGATAGGTTGGAGGAACTATGGTATGGTTCGGAATGGATGGAGTTATTAGCCTCGTTCCATTTTGTTTTCTCTTGTGATAATGTTATTGATGGATGGTAGTGCATAGCTTATGACTTACTGAGTTATAAACTCACTCGGTGTTTCCTTGTCACCCATTATAGGTTGCTTGGACTCATCTATTTTTGCGTGGTCGGGCCGTCATCGAAGTCATCACACCGGATAGCAAGTTTTGGTACTTTCTTCTTAGTTGGCTTAGAAGAACATTTTGGCATGTATAAGCTATTACGTTGTGTTTGAACTTTGGCATGTAAACTTTAAGCCATGCGAAAATGGCACGAATGTTCGATTGAGTTGGATCAAGGGTAGGCATGAAATGAACCTAGTTACTTTCGTAACAGATGCTGGCAGCAGCAGTGTCATGAGATTGAAAAATCACTAAAAATAGTAGGAGTGGAATTAATTGATGAATAAATTATGTAAGCGAAGCTCGATGAGTCTGTTTTCATGAGGAAGTAACGAAAAGATCATATGGGCAGTATATTAAGAGATAATCAGATTTTTGTGGGACAGGGCCAGAACGGTTTCTGGATTCCCTGCTCCGACTTTGGAAATTCATTACAAATTAACCAGAGATAATTAGGGGTCTTACCATATATGTACAGATTCCTCTCTGAGTCTAGTTTTCATAGAAACAAACGGCATCAGTGTTGAAGCCCCGTGCAGGGAGATATTCAAGTCGTAATGGGCAAAGGTCAGTGTAGTCGACCCCTGCAACTTGGGAGATTTTGACTAATAAACTGTACTAATTGGCCCAACCAAAAATTCTAGAAAAAAATACATAGATGGGCACATGAGTCTAGTTTCTGGGAAAAATTACGAAACTGATTTTTGAGTTACGAAACTCAAGATATGATTTTTAAAACGACTAGTACACAGATTGGGCAGTGTCTGGAAAATAAATTTTATAAGGGGTTAAAGTTAGTTAACACCTCGTGTTCGACTCCGGTGTCGGTTTCGGGTTCGGGGTGTTACACATTCCACTACAGTATTGTAACTGAGCTCTCCCTAATTACATACCATTACGAAAGCTACTCAATCAATGCTCGTCCAATGTCCTTGTCATAAATGTATTGCCATCAGAGAATATCCTTAATATCTTTGGGATAAATTCATTATCCCAGTATGATTATATTTTATCTCATGGTAACCATTACATCTTCCTTCATGAAAAGTCAATTACTATCAAATAGTAATTAAGTTATTTATCACAAAGACAAGTGACTCATTGTCACGTTTACTTTTCAACTATCATGTAATGCCAATGAGAGGATATCATTTACTCATTTCTTGGGCTATGAATTCAACTATTATGAATGATGCTACATATTGTAGAAGTCGTATACCCAATGCAACAACTTTTGGCTCCTTATCTATTTGAACTCGGGCTTTTCTTTACATCAAAGTATAAAGAAAATGGTAGAAAAATGGGTGGAGAGGAAGGTGAAAACCCACTTCTAGCACATGCAAAGGAAGAAGGAAACCTCCTTTGGTATCGCTGAATCACCTTAAGCCTTCGAGAATTGAGAAGTCATAGGAAAAATTGGGCAGTTGAATGCCTCGAATGGCCAAATAAAGGATCATTTCTTCATATTTAGTGGTGCAAGCATAAGCTTTCGCTTCCATAGGAACACTAGTTTCATGACATTGCGAGTGCTTGCTTCATAACCACTGCGATTACCCTGACCACTATAGCCACCTCCTCTGGTCCTAACCATCATACTCAACTAAACCTAGAGCGAATAGAAAGAGTATTTGAAAATTATAAGAAGTTTACCTCTGAATCACGACTATCTTTCTCAATGATGTCTCCTCTTTAAAAATTTCAAATCCAAACGATTTAATATTTAGGGTTAAAACCAGGTCCTTTTAAAGAAATTCAAAACCTAATGATTCACATGTCCAAGACATATACAACAAGTCCCATTCTCAAAAATCTCCCACTTCATGTAGCCAAGTTTTTAGAAAAGCCACTTTATAACTCTTCTTCAAACTAGGTAAGGGACAAATGGTTATGGTGTTTGCCATTATCAACCCGCTACCCACTTACCTGACTGAGACCAACCTGATTCTCTTTACTTCAATTGTGATTGCCTACGTATTTTGCATCACATGAGTTCGCACGTAGTGGGTTCGCATTATCATCCAAGCAAACCTACACTTAGGGAACATATGTTAATCTTAGAATAGGATACATGTTAGCATGCATGAAGGCCTACCTAGGACGTCACATCTAGGAATAGTATCATATAAATAGGGAAATTAGCCTCCTTGTTAGACAAACACACAAAACAGTCAACAATATTCCATTTGATTATGCACCAATGAGCCTTCCACTGAGTAGTCAACCACTGTGACAGTTTTAGTTTTTGCAAGCGAAATAAATGAGGGAAACTTTCTTGATGTAGGGCTAATCTACATCAAAAAAACGTGAATTTTCTTTCAAACCCATATCAAGGACGGAACAACTAAAACAATTGTAGCCCTTCTAACCTATACTATTGACAGTTCCAATCAAACCATGCTACATTTGACGCTCAGAGGTATCTTTGATAACCCTATTGATCAAACAATAGTTATATTCGGCTAGTGCCATCATGATAACCACCAAACAGTCGATCTATAAGCACTAATTGTAGCCTATCTATAAGATTATCTAACCAACACGCTGCTAGTTCAACCTAACCTAACCTCAACTTCGACTTGCACGCGAAAAAGAAAAATAGCTATTCGCTGACCTACAAGAGCTCAGGAGTGCTCTGTTGTATTTTATAATGCCATATATAATAACTATCATAGTTCTAATATTCGGTTTTCCAAATACTTGTATAACTACCTTACCTTGAACTAGTTAATTTTTATTTTATTTTATTTAGACTTTTATATCAAAAAGTCACTTAAAAAATATAAAAATAATTAATTAAGTCCTTGTATTAAATTTTCATCTAATTAAGTTTTTGTTGTTAACAAAAAAATCAATTAAGTGCCTCCGTTAATGGTTTCTGTAATTGATCACATGGATCATTAAAATAAATTGACAAGTTAATCAGATGGTGACACACGGAAGCTTCTAGTTTAATCTACTATTTTCCCATAAAATGAATAAAAAATAAAAAAAATTACTAAAAATTAAAAATATATTAAATTGATATAAATTTCTAATAATTACAATAAAAATTTATAAATATTATAAAAATATAAAAAAATTAATAAAATTAATAAAAAATTTAAAATTTTTAAAAACTTATGAAAATCATAAAAATATTATAAAAATATTAAAATTGATATAAACTTTTAAAAATCATAAAAAAATCATAACTTAAATTGGATTGAATCAGTCAACCAGACTGGTTAGATCGAAATCGGCAAAGGTATCAATCCAAAGAAAGACATTAGACCAATTGACTTGAGAACCAAGCAATTGAACCGATTTTTTAAATATTTTTAATATTTGATGTTTTACTGTTTTATTTAATTGAACTGGACGAGCCAGTAGTGGCTTAACCAGTTCGACCATTGATTCGATTTTAAAAACCTGGATAGAATATTTCATTTTTCCATATGCTAATAGTTGAATAATGAAATTTTGGCTTGATAGTATCTAAATGTACCAAAAATACTTTATATTATACAACACTTAGTAAACAATTTTTTATTTTTAAAGGTCCAAACTATTGCGCTGTACTTAAAAAATTGAGATAAAAATTTTAAAAATAACAATAATAATTTATCAATAAAAAAGTAGAAGATCCCACAATTATCATTTTATTTCTGGAATATCGAGTACATTTTATTCAACATGAAAATGACTCTAACAATTTGATGACTACTCTCATTATCCAACGGTTGGTGTGATGTAATGTGTTAAGTATGATTTTAGGTATTTAAATGACATTTTTAATTATTTTTATAATTTATTAAAATTTTTATATTATTCATAATTTTTATAAATGTTTTAATATTTTAAATATATTTTATTAATTTTATACAAGTTTTAATAATTTGTTAAGATTTACTATATTTTTTATAATATTTATTAGTTTTTATGATTTTTTATATTTTTATAAGTTTATATAAATTTTAATATATTTTTTAAAAATTTTAATATTTTTAATTTTAATAAATAATTTTTACAATTTTTTTTATTTTTTAATAGAAAAATATTATATTAAACCAGAAGTTGACATTTGTCACCATTTGATTGCTTCTTCAATTTATTTTAAGGATCAACGTGGTCAACAACGGATTTGGCTAACAGAAGAGCTTAATTGATTGTTTTAATTAATGAGAAGGACTCAATTGGATGTGAATTTAATATAATGACTTAATTAATTTTTTTTTTATTTTTAAGGTTTTTTTTATATATAAGCCTTTTATTTATATATCCATTCCTTTAAGAAATAGTTTGGGTACTTCTACTTTAGTTCCATTCTTTAATACCAATGTCTTAGGAATCTATTTTACCTCCTATATCATCAGGTTAAGCTTGACTCATACAAAATCTTTATGACTTGTTCTTTAGTAACTATACTTCTAGTCAAGGAACCAAACACAACAATCATCTTAGTTACCATCTTTAATTCTATTCAATTGTACACGTCTTTACCATGCATTTCAATTTCGATAGTAGTTACTGTAACGCCTTAAATAATATATTTCTGTTTCTATGAATATTTAACACAAATGTGTATTTGCTTTAGTGGTTAAGTGTTTGGGGTGTGTGTGTGAGGTCTTGGGTTTAAGTCCTACTTTTGTTAATTTTTTGATCCAAGCCTTACCCTTGTTGTGTAGGCTTATATAAAATTTTTTGTTAATTCATATTACAATGACCTTGCTGGTTCAACTGGAAAGGGGGTTGGTGTGTTGGAGGTCTTGTGTTCAAAGTCCAGCGTGAGCGTGGGTATTATATTTGCTCGGTTTTGTAATAGAGTTGCGATGGAGTTGGAATTCAGAGTAGTGGGTGGTTATGATTGTGGATGTAGTGGGATTTGGGCAAAACTCATATTTTTCTCAAAAATCTCTCCCTTTAGAATCTAACATCTCTTCTTTTTTCTCTGCATTTTCTTTTTCCTTTTTCCTTCTTCTTTCTTTTTCTTTGTTTTGGGTAAGATTATTTCCTAATTTCAGTGTTTCGATTCAAGGTGTTCATACGTTGGTAAGTAAGGGTAGTATGTTTTGTTCGAGTAGGGAGTTTTCTTTAAATCCATTTAATGTTTTCTCGAATCTTTCCTTGGAATTAAGATTGTGTTTTGACAGTGGCGTATCGTGTAGAATGGGACTTTTCTCTCGTGGAATCATAGTTGGAGTCATTGGGGAATCAGGTAAGTGTTGAATACTCAAATTTTTGCATTGTTTATTTCAAGGAAGTTTAGTTTAATATCGATGTAAGCGATTAATTCAAGGTTAAACTGGTCAATTTTAGGTGCTGGTGGTCTCGAGAGTGTTTTTGCATTGAAAGGATACTAGGTGTGTACCCAAAATGTACAAAATAAGGTTTTGGCAAAATCCGAAAACCTATTCTTTTGACATCACACCGGCGTGTGGTCACCCGTGTGGTTCGCCGTGTGCGAGACACAACCTTGTGGTCGACGAAGGCATGGTTGTGCGCAAGACACGACCGTGTGATGGCTGGAGTGTGGCCGTGTGAGCCACATGGGTTAAGCCAAGTTGGGCGTGTGGGCCCACATGGGCATGTGGGTTTATGGGCCAGGCCGTGTGGGCCACACAGGTAAGGCCAATCTGGACGTGTGGGCCCATATTTCTGTAATTTTCCCTAGGGTTGCTCCGATCGACTGTGGGCCTACTATAGGGTCTGTGAGGGCTAATTTTAACCCTTTTTTGTGTGTTATGATATTCTGATAGACTGATCTAAGTAGGATACTAAATGTATGCATGACTGTACTGCTATATATATAATTGCTATTTGTATTAAAGCATGTTAAGCATGTTTAATCTGATAAATATGTATCTGATCTTTGCCTCTGTTATTAGGGTGGTTTGTATATATATGGAGGAAGTGTTCTGAAAGGCGACCTTCGCCTATATTCTGGCAGCTTGGCTGCGCTATATCCAATTCATGTCGTAAAGGCACAATATGGTGTATAGGGATGGGTGGGTGTTATAAACCCCACATGGTGTGTGATAGCCCTAATGTGACCCTAGTCGAGAAGTGGTTTCAGGGCCACAAAACCGAGTCATAAAAATAATTAGCTTTCATATTTGATGCTTATTATATGTATATATGCATGTGTGAAAATTTTATATTTGGATTTTGTTTAATTGTAGGTGAATTTTAGTAAATAGGACTTATGTGAGAAAATTTAGAAATGTGCTAGGCAAATGTAAAGTGGCCTATTAATGCATGTTATAGAAATGGTGGGTTTGCATGTCAAATTGCCCAATATTTGAGCTAGTGGCCGGCCATGCTATGGGGCATAGCATATTTTAAGCATGGTGTGCTAATGTGGTATGTAGGAAACAATAAAATAAAAAGCTAGTAATAAAGAAATGGAAAAAGGAAAATGATGAAAACAAAGAAAAAAATGTGTCCATCCTTTTCATTCTCCTTGACCGAAATTTAAAGGAAAGAAAGGAGGAAATATTGAAGAGATTCGGCCATGCTTGTAGCTAAGTTAAGGTAAGTTTGATGTTGTTCCATGAGATTCATGCATATTTTTTATGTTAGTTTGAGTTCTACTTAGCCCATGGTTTAAATCTTGCTATGTGATGAAGATGATACTCGGCCATGGGTGTTGTTTTCTTGGTTGGTGTTTGTTTCATGCTAAATCTAGATGAACAATGGGGGTTGTCATTTAGGTTAAGATCAAAGAAATTAATCTTGTTAAAACTTTGAACTAATAATGCCCATATGTGTGATAGCCGAACATAGACTTTGTTTAAAGTCTTGGTCAAAGGCTGGTTAAGTGTTTTGGAAATGATTAAGCTAGGTGTTTGATCTTTTTGGTTCGGTATAGTACATAAAATGTTGCTAGATGGAGAAAAATTCGGCCAGCAAGATGTGTGCTAAGGCTGAATATAATTTTGTATATTAATGAGTAATGCATGTGTTGATGGAATGGAGAGGATGCTTTAATAGTGCATATATGCGTATTAGCCAAGTTTTGAACTTGAAACAAAATGGTATTTGGTCAATACAAGTGACCATACTTGTAGAATGTATTAAGTATGCAATCGGCCTCAACATAGACATACATGTTCGGCCACACGAATGAATGCATAGATTGATGTTGTACATTCGGCAATAGGTAAGCATAATGATGATCCTATCTTGACTTAGACAATCGGTTCAAGGAGAATTTGTTAAGTGCTTAGTTAATTGATATTAGGTTAATGATGTGTGTATTTGGCCATAAAGGTGCACATGAGGAAATGTTTGATTAATTGTACTAAATTGCTCAATGTGATTAAAAATGCCTATGACCATTTTGTATTTGAGCTAAAGGTGGCCATATGACCTATCAAACTCCTTGTCATATTCGGCCATAAGCAAGCATAATGAGACTTTAATAAATTAAATTTGTTTGAATTAGCTCAAGAGCTTAGAGGACCACAGTTGGATAAGGGAAAGGAAAAAGTGATCGAATAGCCGCCGAAATTGTTCGACCACCTCCGAGGTAAGTCTTTGAGTAATGGAGCTTAGATTATGATTCGATTAGATCATGTTTTAAGTAAATCAAAATCATGCTCTTGTATGTAGCTATTGAGCCGAAATGATAATGCTTGATAAGTGACTTGTGTTTGAATTCTAATTATGAAATTGAAATAGAGATGTGTCATGATTTATTGATATGTGCATAGATATTCGGATGATAACCGGGCTAAGTCCCGAAGGCATTTGTGCTAGTGACTAATTCCGGGCTAAGCCTTGAAGGCATTTGTGCGAGTTACTATAACCGGGCTATGTCCCGAAGGCATTCGTGCGAGTTACTATATCCGGGCTAAGCCCCGAAGGCATTTGTGCGAGTTACCATAACCGGGCTATGTCCCGAAGGCATTCGAGCGAGTAGCTATATCTGGTTAAATTCCGAAGGTACTTGATTTGGGAATGAGCGATCTTGCTGTAACAATTTCAATTAATACGCTCGTAAAATCCCAACAATGAGGTATGTTTCGTATGTGCATTGGAATAGTTGCTTCCTTTTGAATATTATTCGCTCAGTCGATTAATGAGCTTCCGGTCCTTGGTTAAGTTGATCCCTTATGTATGAATATAAGGGTTGGTGTAACACCCCGAACCCGAAACCGACACCGGAGTCGATCACGAGGTGTTAACTGGCTTTAACCCCTTACAAAATTTATTTTCCAGACACTGCCCAATCTGTGTACTAGCCACTTTAAAAATCATATCTTGAGTTTCGTAACTCAAAAATCAGTTTCGTAATTTTTCCCAGAAACTAGACTCATGTGCCCATCTATGTATTTTTTTCTAGAATTTTTGGTTGGGCCAATTAGTACAGTTTATTAGTCAAAGTCCCCCAAGTTGCAGGGGTCGACTACACTGACCTTTGCCCATTACGACTGGGATATCTCCCTTCACGGGGCTTCAATACTGTTGCCGTTTGTTTCTATGAAAACTAGACTCAGAGAGGAATCTGCACATATATGGTACGACCCATAATTATCTCTGGTTAATTTATAATGAATTTCCAAAGTCGGAGCAGGGAATCCAGAAACCGTTCTGGCCCTGTCCCACTAAAATCTGATTATCTCTTAATATACTGCCCATATGATCTTTCGTTACTTCCTCATGAAAGCAGACTCATCGAGCTTCGATTACATAATTTATTCATCAATTAATTCCACTCCCACTATTTTTAGTGATTTTTCAATCTCATGACACTGCTGCTGCCAGCATCTGTTACGAAAGTAACTAGGTCCATTTCATGCCTACCCTTGATCCAATTCAATCGAACATTCGTGCCATTTTCGCATGGCTTAAAGTTTACATGCCATAATTCAAACACAACGTACTAGCTTATACATGCCAAAATGATCTTCTAAACACACTAAGAAGAAAGTACCAAAACTTGCTATCCGGTGTGATGACTTCAATGACGGCCCGACCCCGCAAAAATAGATGAGTCCAAGCAACCTATAGTGGGTGACAAGGAAACATCGAGTGAGTTTATAACTCAGTAAGTCATAAGCAATGCACTACCATCTATCAACAACATTATCACAAGAGGAAACAAAATGGAACGAGACAATTTACTCCATCCATACCGAACCATACCATAGTTCCTCCAACTTATCAATTCAATTTCATATCAATTCATGCATTCACATTCTATATACTCATCAATAGGACATTGAAGCAATTTCATAAATCGATTTATTTTCGTTACAATCAAACGACTATAAGGCCTTTCACCCATCCTACGATAAAACTTATGTATGTGACTTCAAGTATATTTGTCACATAGGTTCGAACTTACCGAGCTCAACACCAAGTATAAGCATAGCACCTATTAGCCACGTACTCAAGACACTTACCCGACCCGCTGTCCGCGATCGACTCAATAGTGTCGCACACATAGTGTCCATAATAATTCACGAATGTATATTGAGCCCGCACACTCAGTGCTATATAATCAACTCGCACACTTAGTGCCACGTAATCAAATCGCACACTTAGTGCTACATAGTCAGACTCGCACACTTAGTGCCGCATGGTCAATTCGCACACTTAGTGCATCATATTCATTTCGCACACTGAGTGCAACATAGTCAAATCGCACCCTTAGTGCTGTACAATTTAATCCCGCGCACTTAGCGCCCATCTCATGGTCATAAATGGTTATCCCGCACGTTTAGTGCCGAGATCAACAACTCAGTACATCTTACCTCTTTTCATTCATTCAACAATTTCATCATCACATACGTACATGCATATATATATGTATATTTATTCATTCCAATCAGCATCAATACATACACATTATGACCATTTGAAATACTACCCACTACATGCTTAATGACTTACTTTATGTTGGGTAAAATAATTCCGAGTCGGCTACTCGATGACCTTCGATTTCCCCTTGTTGGACGCCTCTTCTTTAGGTTCTTGAGCTTAAATAATACAAATAAGAGTATTCAATATTTAACTCAATAACATGAATTTATTTATCACATTCGGCAATCACACATCATTAAATTTTCAAACCAAGATGTCATTATATGACCACATATACACATATCCATATACTCAAGCTCAATAATTATAATGTAATATCATGTACCCACTTTAAGTATATTGCCGAATATACTTAATCATACATACACCTAACCAAAACAATTTCCTAAAATCTTCATATCATTTATACACTAGGCCGATTGCCCTCACCAAGTTCACCTATGTTCTTCAACAATTCCTTCATTGATCAAGCACATATTCGGCTAAGAAATGGCAATTTTAGCAACCTTCGATTTAGTACTTAACTTTTACCACATATCAAATAACTCATTTCCTTACTCATGTGACCACGTATATTCGGTCATGCATACACACATAAAATCAATTTGGAGACTCTATCAATCCAACATACATTCGGCACCTTCATCCACCATTCTACCAAGCATGTAATATTCAAACACAACCAAACCCACATTCGGCCCTAGCTCATAACAAGGTAGCCGATTTATTTTTTTTATAGTTCAAACACTCCTCTATCATCATTCACCTAACTTTAACATGAAACAACAAAACTCACCATTTCTCATCCAAATAACATGAACAACAACCATTCCTTGAACCCTTTCTCATGACCGATTGCTCATGTTATCAACAAGATTCAAGGTTTAAACATGGGCTATTTAAAACATGCATGCATCTCAAAGACAACATCAAACATACCTTAGTCTAGCAACCACCATAGCCGATTTTCTCAAGCCTTTTTCCCCCTCCTTTCTTTCCTCTATTCGGCCAAGGATGTTCAAGAATGAACTCTTTTTTTTTTCTTCAATTCACGGCAACAAGGGGGGGTGAGACCATGTTATTTTTTTTTCCATCACCCTTCCTTTCATTTTTTTAATCACCATGCTTATTATTTTATTTTTCTTAACATGCATCACTAGCATAACATGTTGGAGACATGTTTCCACCTATAGCATGGCCGGCCACTACATATTAGGGAGGGGGAATTTGACATGCAAGTCCCCTTTTTCTTCCACATGCACTAATAGGTCCTCATGCATTGACCTATCACATTTTTAAATTTTCTCATATAAGTCCTATTGACTAAATTCACATGCAATCGACTAAATCGAAGCTTGAAATTTTTACACATTCATGATTACATATTCTAGACAATAAACATCACATTCAAACCTTTCAGTGACTCGGTTTAGCGGTCCCGAAACCACTTCCCGGCTAGGGTCAATTTTGGGCTGTCACAACTCTCCCCCACTTAAGAAATTTTCGTCCTCGAAAATCTTACCAGTAAATAGGTTTGGATATCGTTCTTTCATCGAGCTCTCGGGTTCCCAAGTTGCTTCCTCGATCCCGTTTTTGAGCCACAACACCTTAACCAACGGAACCCTTTTGTTTCGCAACTCTTTCACCTCACGAGCTAGGATACGTATCGGTTCTTCTTCATAACTCATATCGGCTTGAATTTCAACCTCTGATGGGCTAATTATATGCGACGGATCAGATCGATAGCGTCGAAGCATCGAAACATGAAAGACATCGTGAATCTTTTCAAGCTCAGGGGGCAAAATCAATCTATACGCAACTGGCCCCACTCGTTCGGAGATTTCGTACGGCCCAATGAATCTCGGGCTCAACTTGCCCTTACGGCCAAACCTAAGTACCTTTTTCCAAGGCGAAACTTTAAGGAACACTTTATCTCCCACCTGATATTCAATGTCCTTCCGTTTCAGATCCGCATACGATTTCTGACGATCTGTGGCTGCCTTCAAACTTTCACGGATTACTTTTACTTTCTGTTCGGCATCTTTAATCAAATCAACTCCGAAAATTTTACTTTCACCGAGCTCGGTCCAAAATAATGGTGTACGGCATTTACGACCGTACAAAGCCTCGTAAGGTGCCATCTTAATACTTGATTGAAAACTATTGTTGTAAGCGAATTCAATCAAAGGTACATACCGTTCCCATGAACCACTAAACTCAAGGATGCAGCATCTCAGCATGTCCTCGAGTATCTGAATTATCCGCTCGGATTGACCATCGGTTTGGGGATGAAAAGTGGTGCTAAAATGCAGCTTGGTACCCAGAGCTTCTTGCAATTTCTTCCAAAATCGCGAGGTGAATCTCGGATCTCTATCCGACACGATAGAAATAGGTACTCCATGTAATCTCACAATCTGAGTAACATACAATTCGGCTAGTTTATCCAATGAAAAATCCGTACGCACGGGGATAAAGTGAGCCGACTTAGTCAGCCTATCAACAACAACCCAAATCGCATCCTTCTTACTTGCGGACAATGGCAGTCCGGACACAAAGTCCATTGTGACTCGGTCCCATTTCCACTCGGGTATCATGATCGGCTGAAGTAACCCTGAAGGCACTTGATGTTCCGCTTTCACTTGTTGACATATTAAACATCTCGAAACAAAGTCGGAGATGTCTCGCTTCATACCATGCCACCAAAACCGACGTTTCAAGTCGTTGTACATTTTCGTGCTCCCCGGGTGAATTGACATTCGGCTACAATGGGCTTCGTTCAGGATCATTGGAATGAGTTCCGAATTCCTTGGAACGCACAACCGACCTCTAAACCTCAAACAACCATCATCATCAATCTGAAACTCTGATTCCTTGTTCGGAACACACTCAGCTCGTTTTGCAACCAATTCATCATCGACTTTCTGAGCTTCATGAATTTGATGAGTCAATAATGGTTTGGCTTTTAATTCAGCTACTAACACATTGTCAGGTAGAACAGACAAGTGTACATTCATCGCTCGCAAAGCAAACAGTGATTTCCGGCTTAAGGCGTCCGCAACCACATTAGCCTTTCCCGGGTGGTAATCAATGACAAGCTCGTAATCTTTCAACAATTCAAGCCAACGTCTTTGTCGCAGATTCAAGTCCCGTTGAGTCATCAAATATTTGAGACTTTTGTGATCCGAAAACACATGGCACTTCTCACCAAACAAATAATGTCGCCATATTTTCAATGCAAATACAATGGCGGCTAGTTCGAGATCATGGGTCGGATAATTTCTCTCGTGTGGCTTCAATTGTCTCGACGTATAGGCCACAACTCGACCTTCTTGCATCAATACGCAACCCAACCCGAGTAGGGATGCGTCACTATAAACGACAAACTCTTTACCCGATTCGGGTTGTACCAAAATTGGAGCTTCAGTCAGATGAGTTTTCAGTTGATCGAAGCTTTTCTGACATTTCTCCGTCCATTCGAACTTAACATCCTTCTGAAGTAGCTTCGTCATTGGTGTGGCTATCATCGAGAAACCTTTGACAAATCATCGGTAATAACCGGCGTGCCCTAGAAAGCTCCGGACTTCGGTAACATTTCTCGGAGGCTTCCAGTTAAGTATGGCTGAAATTTTGCTCGGGTCAACCCGAATACCCGATGCGGATACCACATGACCCAAGAAGCTAACCTCTCTTAGCCAGAACTCACACTTACTGAACTTAGCATATAACTGCTTATCCCGCAAAATTTGCAACACTAGCCTCAGATGCTCAGCATGTTCGGCCTCATCTCTTGAATAGACCAAGATGTCATCAATAAACACAACTACGAACCGATCCAAATACGGCCTAAAAATCCGATTCATCAAATCCATAAACACCGCAGGGGCATTAGTGAGCCCAAACGGCATCACTAAGAACTCATAGTGACCGTACCTCGTTCTGAAAGCAGTTTTGGGTACGTCCGAATCTCGAATCCGCAACTGATAATAACACGATCTCAAATCTATCTTTGAAAACACCGATGCCCCCTTTAATTGATCGAACAGATCATCAATACGCGGCAACGGATATTTATTCTTTATCGTCACTTTATTCAGTTGACGATAATCAATGCACAACCTCATGGTTCCGTCCTTCTTTTTCACGAACAATACTGGTGCACCCCAAGGTGAGAAACTCGGTCGAGCGAAACCTCTATCCGTCAATTCTTGCAACTGAGCTTTCAACTCTTTTAACTCGGTTAGTGCCATACGATACGGAGCGATCGAAATAGGCGTAGTTCCAGGTACAAGCTCAATACCTAACTCTACCTCCCGAACAGGTGGCAAACCCGGTAACTCTTCAGGAAAAACATCCGGGTATTCGCAGACCACCGGCACCGATTCGGGTTTCTTTTCTAACTCCTTGTCATCAAGTACATACGCGAGGTATGCTTCGCACCCTTTCCTTACATATTTCTGGGCCAACATTGCTGATATTACAGCTGGCAACCCCCTTAAGTCCGCAGACTCAACTCGGATTATTTCGTTATTTGCGCACCTCAAATCGATAGTCTTGCTTTTGCAATTCACAACCGCATCATGCGCGGTTAAACAATCCAAACCAAGAATAACATCAAACTCGTCGAACGGCAAAAGCATCAAATCAGCCGGAAAACAGGATTCTCGGATTATTAGAGGGCATCTCTTACACACTTTATCAACAAGTACGCATTGACCCAAAGGGTTTGATACTCGAATTACGAGCTCAGTAGACTCAACAGGTAGAGTCTTACTGGTTGCTAAGGTTTCGCATACATATGAATGAGTAGAACCAGGGTCAATCAATGCAATCACATTAGTATCAAAGAGAGTGAAGGTACCAGTGATGACGTCGGGGGAGGATGCCTCCTCTCGTGCGCGAATGGCATATATTCTAGCAGGAGTACGGTTCTCGGCGCGATCGGCCGTATCAGAGGCCCCCCTCTGACTACCACCCCTGCCTCCTAATATTCTCGGTGGTCTACCTCTAGATGTCACTCCACTAGGTCTTGCACCTTGAATCTTATTCTTCTCATCCAGCTCCGTGCAATCTCTAATGAAGTGGTCCTTCGAACCGCATCCGTAACAGGCCCTGTTAGTAGACTTGCCCCAACATTCACCTAGGTGTCGTCTTCCACATTGGGGACATTCAGGTTTCTCGTGACGATTATTGCCCACACTAGCTACCGAAGTAGCTCGGGAGCCCATCGATGGTCTTGCCCTGATGGAAATTCCCGCAGTCGCCCTCGACTTATTAATGTCCTCCCTGAACTTCTTCACAGCTGAGAACGGAGCTTTACCCGTCGATCTTTTACGATAATCTCTAGCTTCAAATTCAGCCTTCCTCTTCTCCTTTCCAAGTTCCTCCGCCTTGCAGGCTCGTTCGACTAGTGTTACGAATTCCTTTATTTCCAAAATACCCGTTAGTAGCTTTAAATCTTCATTCAATCCTTCCTCGAATCTTTTGCACATAGCAACCTCATCAGCTACACACTCCCGGGCATACCTACTAAGTCTTACGAATTCATGTTCGTATTCAGATACAGTCATACGGCCTTGCTTGAGTTCCAAGAACTCCTTACGCTTCTGGTCAATGAACCGTTGGCTAATAAATTTCTTCCGGAATTCCGTTTGAAAGTAGTCCCAAGTTACTCGCTCGTTCGGGACTATGGAAATCAAGGTCCTCCACCAATAGTAGGCTGAGTCTCGCAACAAAGATACAGCACATTTTAGACATTCATCGGGTGTGCATGACAATTCATCGAACACCCGAATGGTGTTATCAAGCCAGAACTCGGCCCTTTCGGCGTCATCAGTTACTATGGCCTTGAACTCCTCGGCCCCACGCTTCCTAATCAAGTCTACAGGTGGCTTACTCAGCCTCATAGGATCAGCGACTGATGGCCTTACAGGCTCTTGGGGTGGATTATTCAAATTTGGGAATTGTTGGACAGCCGGGTTGGCTCGGGCATATTGCGCGACCCACTCATTCATCATGGTAAAGAAGGCTTGTTTAGCCCCCTCACCTTGATTATTCGCAGATGACTGAGGTTCAACAGGCGGCGTCCCTTGTGCAGGAGCAGCCGCTACGCTCTCAACGTCATCCGCTAGGGTTCTTCCTTCACCGGGATCCATTTACTAATCAAGACAAAAACATTTCAACCGTCAGAAGTCATCACCCTTTTAAACATTAACATTATGGCATGTATAGCTAGACTCATACGTGCTATGGTAGTCCTAGAACCGACTAAACCATAGCTCTGATACCAATAAAATGTAACACCCCGAACCCGAAACCGACACCGGAGTCGATCACGAGGTGTTAACTGGCTTTAACCCCTTACAAAATTTATTTTCCAGACACTGCCCAATCTGTGTACTAGCCGCTTTAAAAATCATATCTTGAGTTTCGTAACTCGAAAATCAGTTTCGTAATTTTTCCCAGAAACTAGACTCATGTGCCCATCTATGTATTTTTTTCTAGAATTTTTGGTTGGGCCAATTAGTACAGTTTATTAGTCAAAGTCCCCCAAGTTGCAGGGGTCGACTACACTGACCTTTGCCCATTACGACTGGGATATCTCCCTGCACGGGGCTTCAATACTGTTGCCTTTTGTTTCTATGAAAACTAGACTCAGAGAGGAATCTGCACATATACGGTACGACCCCTAATTATCTCTGGTTAATTTATAATGAATTTCCAAAGTCGGAGCAGGGAATCCAGAAACCGTTCTGGCCCTGTCCCACTAAAATCTGATTATCTCTTAATATACTGCCCATATGATCTTTTCGTTACTTCCTCATGAAAGCAGACTCATCGAGCTTCGATTACATAATTTATTCATCAATTAATTCCACTCCCACTATTTTTAGTGATTTTTCAATCTCATGACACTGCTGCTGCCAGCATCTGTTACGAAAGTAACTAGGTCCATTTCATGCCTACCCTTGATCCAATTCAATCGAACATTCGTGCCATTTTCGCATGGCTTAAAGTTTACATGCCATAATTCAAACACAACGTACTAGCTTATACATGCCAAAATGATCTTCTAAACACACTAAGAAGAAAGTACCAAAACTTGCTATCCGGTGTGATGACTTCAATGACGGCCCGACCCCGCAAAAATAGATGAGTCCAAGCAACCTATAGTGGGTGACAAGGAAACATCGAGTGAGTTTATAACTCAGTAAGTCATAAGCAATGCACTACCATCTATCAACAACATTATCACAAGAGGAAACAAAATGGAACGAGACAATTTACTCCATCCATACCGAACCATACCATAGTTCCTCCAACTTATCAATTCAATTTCATATCAATTCATGCATTCACATTCTATATACTCATCAATAGGACATTGAAGCAATTTCATAAATCGATTTATTTTCGTTACAATCAAACGACTATGCGGCCTTTCACCCATCCTACGATAAAACTTATGTATGTGACTTCAAGTATATTTGTCACATAGGTTCGAACTTACCGAGCTCAACACCAAGTATAAGCATAGCACCTATTAGCCACGTACTCAAGACACTTACCCGACCCGCTGTCCGCGATCGACTCAATAGTGTCGCACACATAGTGTCCATAATAATTCATGAATGTATATTGAGCCCGCACACTCAGTGCTATATAATCAACTCGCACACTTAGTGCCACGTAATCAAATCGCACACTTAGTGCTACATAGTCAGACTCGCACACTTAGTGCCGCATGGTCAATTCGCACACTTAGTGCATCATATTCATTTCGCACACTGAGTGCAACATAGTCAAATCGCACCCTTAGTGCTGTACAATTTAATCCCGCGCACTTAGCGCCCATCTCATGGTCATAAATGGTTATCCCGCACGTTTAGTGCCGAGATCAACAACTCAGTACATCTTACCTCTTTTCATTCATTCAACAATTTCATCATCACATACGTACATGCATATATATATGTATATTTATTCATTCCAATCAGCATCAATACATACACATTATGACCATTTGAAATACTACCCACTACATGCTTAATGACTTACTTTATGTTGGGTAAAATAATTCCGAGTCGGCTACTCGATGACCTTCGATTTCCCCTTGTTGGACGCCTCTTCTTTAGGTTCTTGAGCTTAAATAATACAAATAAGAGTATTCAATATTTAACTCAATAACATGAATTTATTTATCACATTCGGCAATCACACATCATTAAATTTTCAAACCAAGATGTCATTATATGACCACATATACACATATCCATATACTCAAGCTCAATAATTATAATGTAATATCATGTACCCACTTTAAGTATATTGCCGAATATACTTAATCATACATACACCTAACCAAAACAATTTCCTAAAATCTTCATATCATTTATACACTAGGCCGATTGCCCTCACCAAGTTCACCTATGTTCTTCAACAATTCCTTCATTGATCAAGCACATATTCGGCTAAGAAATGGCAATTTTAGCAACCTTCGATTTAGTACTTAACTTTTACCACATATCAAATAACTCATTTCCTTACTCATGTGACCACGTATATTCGGTCATGCATACACACATAAAATCAATTTGGAGACTCTATCAATCCAACATACATTCGGCACCTTCATCCACCATTCTACCAAGCATGTAATATTCAAACACAACCAAACCCACATTCGGCCCTAGCTCATAACAAGGTAGCCGATTTATTTTTTTTATAGTTCAAACACTCCTCTATCATCATTCACCTAACTTTAACATGAAACAACAAAACTCACCATTTCTCATCCAAATAACATGAACAACAACCATTCCTTGAACCCTTTCTCATGACCGATTGCTCATGTTATCAACAAGATTCAAGGTTTAAACATGGGCTATTTAAAACATGCATGCATCTCAAAGACAACATCAAACATACCTTAGTCTAGCAACCACCATAGCCGATTTTCTCAAGCCTTTTTCCCCCTCCTTTCTTTCCTCTATTCGGCCAAGGATGTTCAAGAATGAACTCTTTTTTTTTCTTCAATTCACGGCAACAAGGGGGGGTGAGACCATGTTATTTTTTTTTCCATCACCCTTCCTTTCATTTTTTTAATCACCATGCTTATTATTTTATTTTTCTTAACATGCATCACTAGCATAACATGTTGGAGACATGTTTCCACCTATAGCATGGCCGGCCACTACATATTAGGGAGGGGGAATTTGACATGCAAGTCCCCTTTTTCTTCCACTTGCACTAATAGGTCCTCATGCATTGACCTATCACATTTTTAAATTTTCTCATATAAGTCCTATTGACTAAATTCACATGCAATCGACTAAATCGAAGCTTGAAATTTTTACACATTCATGATTACATATTCTAGACAATAAACATCACATTCAAACCTTTCGGTGACTCGGTTTAGCGGTCCCGAAACCACTTCCCGGCTAGGGTCAATTTTGGGCTGTCACAGTTGGAAATGAAGTAGGACTGATTTTTTTGAAAATATGTGTATATGAAATTATCCGTTTAGTTATATGAATGCTATACTTCAGTTGTGTTTAATTTCATTGCTTAAAACTTACTAAGCATTAAATGCTTACTCCGTCCTTTGAATCTCTGTTTTATAGATTTTGGCTCGTCAGCTATCAGACTCGGGATTATCGAAGTCGAAGTCGCCCACACTATCAAAGCCCTTTTGGTACACTTTTGGTTGAACTCTGAAAATGGCATGTATAGGACTACCCTTTTGACGTTGGTCATGTACCTTTCGGTATTGTACAAATTTGGATAGCCATGCAAAAATGGCTTATATATATTTTTTGAGCATAATGTTATAATCATCTTGTATGTATATGGTTATTGAGAGGTGTGGATATCCTTGGCAGTGATTGGCCATTGGAATGGTTAATCACAATCATATTTTGTGCTATATATGTTAAAGGGTTAGTGAAATCATGGAAACTATGTAATAGATAAAGCCTACCCTAAAGGCAGATGCTGACAGCAGCAGTGGTATGAATTTGAAAAATCACTAAAATTAGTAGGATTGGAGTTAAATAGTGAATAAATTATGTAATCGAACCTTGATGAATCTATTTTCATATGGAATAAACGAAACGGTCATATGAGTCGGATTTTAAGAGATATTTAAGTTTTTGTGGAACGGGGCCAGAGCGATTTCTGGATCCCCTGACCTGACTTTGGAAATTCATTATAAATTAACCAGAGATAATTAGAAGTCATGACATATATTTATAGATTCATTTTTGAGTATAGTTCAATAGAAACCAACGGAATAAGTATTGAAGCCCTGTACAAGGAGATATCTAAGTCGTAATGCATGAAGGTCAGAGTAGTCGAACCCTGAATCAGGGTAGACTTTAACTAATAAACTGTACTAATTGGCTTGACCAAAGATTCTAGAAACAAATTTGTAGATGGATGTATGAGTCTAGTTTCAGGAAAAATTTACGAAATTGGTTTTCGAGTGTTGAAACTCAAGATATGATTTTTAAGGCGACAGTGACGCAGTTAACCAGCTAGTCTGAAAATTTTTAAATGGACTGTGAAAATAAGTGAATTTAGTCTGTGAACCCCTCGTGTCCGACTCCGGCAACGGTCTCGGGTACGGGGTGTTACATGGTGTGTTGGGATGGACGGAGTTGCTGTGTAGAGGATGGGGGTAGGATTCTGTATATATGTTCTATATATCTGAATATGTAGCCTGAATCTGTAAAAGACTTAGGTCCGAATCTGAATCTGATCTGTATCTGACTGCTTATGAGACCATTATTTGTATTACATGCTTAATTTTGCTGGGTTACACACTAAGTTTACGAAAACTCACATCTATTTATCTGTTTTGTATAGGTAATCCACAGACTTAGGCGTATCGGTACGGTAGAGACTCAGTGGTAACCACTCATCCGTAAAATGTTTAAACTTGGAAATTATGGTTTTATTTATGATTTAGGTTTTCACTTGGGAGTTTGTAATTTTTTGGACTCTCTGAACTGTTGGTTTTTATTTTGGTTTTTATGCATTTAACGGATCATTGCAATGCATGATTGAAATCACTGTTTTTTTCGAAAGCAATAGTTTTCTAAAGATACACGAACTACCTTTTAAAAATATAACGGTTTTAAAACTTCTACTGTAAAATATGGTTTGGCAAATAAACTAATTAACTAATGTTTTCAACAATGGTCATAAAAGAGTAGGAGTTAAATAAGATGATAAGATTTTCCTTAACGACTTCGTTTTCAAAACCCATTCCTTGTGACATCTTCGGATTCGGCCATAACGTCTAAGCCAGGTTAAGGGTGTTACAGTTATGATCCAATACGGTTTAGCAATTCCATTACTTCACTAATAAACCATTAATTCACTATAATCGGGTTAATATTTGGTACATTAGTAGTGTATTTTTTTATTCTACAAGCAGATTTAAAAAATCGACATGTGTATATTTTTTTAATATCTTACTACACTTCTATAGAATATTTGCCAACCCCTAATCTTATTTGAGGAATCTAAAAACTTCGATAACAATGTGTCAAATATTTTCTCATAATCTATTTAATGGTAAAGCTACTATTTAGATTATTACTAATTTAATCAAGTTATTGTAATTCAAGTATGTTATCTAGCACAAAGTCCCCTTAGTAACCGTTAGCGGAAACTAGTTAGTATATGGATCATGGTCATTCGATACCAACATTGGCACCAAGTGCTTCATCTGGTGATACCAATTGCGCATTGTGCCCCATGCAACGACACCAATGGCACTCATTAAATTGTAATTTTTACGATAATAAAAATACAATTTCATCATTTGAATAGTTTAAATATTTATAATTTTTAAAAGATTAAACCAATTTTTATCATTTTTAAGAGAAACCAAAGTGTAATTTTAACTTTACTAATTTAAAATTTTAAAAAATTTAAAAGGTCTAAATGAAAATTTTTCCATTTTAGGATGAACAAGGTACCCTGGCTAAATCTTTAACGCACAACACCCCAACTGACAATACTAATGCACAAAATGTGTAAACAATATAATTGAACAAGCATCCATATACAAACCCTTATATCATAATAGTAAAATGCAATACTATTACAATCTTAATAACATGTCATCTATATTGACAAACTTACACTAGAATTTATTAGGATATTACACAATTAAGCAAGAAAAATACAAATAATTCCATAATCTCTTGATTTTAACATCTTTTTAAACAACACTTTCAATAAGATTACAATTAACAATAGCTTACCTTAAACTTCCCTTAGGTTGCATGAAAGCCAATCAAAGTAAATTTCAGCTCGAATTTTATGCATACAAAATTAAATCAACCATTACCCTTACGTAATACAAAGACCATATCCAAAATTCCATAATTGATCTTTAATTCACCGAACAAACCTTAATCAATTTGTTTCCATTTATTTAGTACTTAAGACTTGAATATTTGTTACTTTTACACTCTTTTATATTGATTATTATTTCAACGATATAATCATCGTATTTCATATTTCATTCATATAGATATTAAATAAATAATTTGACATAAATTGAAAATTTTTAACTATTTATTTTATGTAAAAAATTTCAACTATTCAATAAATATTAATATATAAAATATCATATTATAGAGATATTAAATCGGTTCAAAATTTTACATGCATGAAATACAATTATATTGATAA
Source organism: Gossypium hirsutum (assembly GCF_007990345.1). Lineage (NCBI taxonomy): Eukaryota > Viridiplantae > Streptophyta > Magnoliopsida > Malvales > Malvaceae > Gossypium > Gossypium hirsutum. The sequence goes on from NC_053432.1 coordinate 12,005,484, forward strand.
ATTCAATGATTATATTGTTAAAATATTAATTATATGAAAAGACACAAAAGGATGTAAAACAATTTTAGTTTTACATTGATGTAAATAGGGATGGATTTGAGGGGGGTGTGGGAGGTGACCTTTCAGATTTTTGAATTTTATGTATAAATTATCATGTATTTTAGATTTAGTGTCTACATTGTATAACATTTGCCCCCTTGGCTAAATTGTATTTTAGATAATTTGTCCCCTTAAGCCACAAGGTTATACTTTATATTAACAAAGTATTTTTCAATTTTTAATTATATAAATTTAATAATAATCGAATATTAATGTATGATGAGCCTTGAAAGACTTAACGTAGAGGCCCAATATGAACTTTGAAGTCAAATTCCAGAATTAATTGATTTGGCCCATACCCATACACATGCATGAAGATTCAATTGTGTAACACCCCTAACACGTATCCGTCGTCGGAACAGGGTTTCGAAGCATTACCGAAACTTTCAGAACATTTTACAAATAATTTATGTAAATTACTATTCATTAATCGAGACCATTCAAAACATCCCTTAATTGGACCCTCGAGGTCCAATACGAGCATTAGAATCGAGTCAGGGCTTAATCAGGAACTCTAAGAATTTTTCGTGACATTTTAAAATTTTTCCAAGTTACAGGGCTCACACGCCCGTGTGGTCCGAGGGACATGCCCGTGTGACCTTGGGACACACCCGTGTTACAGGCCGTGTTCGATCTCGTGTAACGCTCTGACTTGTTCACATGAGCGTGTGGCTAATTAATTCATTTTGAAATTAGGTGTAGGTTTCACACGGCCAAGACACATGCCCGTGTTCTAGGCCGTGTGGTACACACGGCTAAGACACACGCTCGTGTCTCTGCCCTGTGCTTAATTCTGAGCATTTTGTTTCTCAAAATTTAGGTGCAGGGGACACACGGCCTAACTACATGCCCATGTACCCAGCCGTGTGTCATACATGGTCTAGACACACGCCTATGTGTCTGCCCGTGTGGACAAAATAAAGCCATTTCTAGCTTCATTTCTCACCCAAAATCACACTCATGACCTGCACTTGAAACACACATCCAATACCAACCATTCCAAGCATTCAAATTAAACAAATTCTATCATTCGACATGGCATGCCATTACATGCATACCTATTCATAATCTTGCCTTAGTTTAGTCCATATGTTAGACATAATAGATCAGCTACTTAACACATATATAGCTACCATAGTATGACAATACAAATATATCAAAACAAACCATTACTAGCCATTCCAGTGGCTAGATTACAAGCATCATTTACATTTACAAGCCAATATGGCCAATATAACCTATACATGCCATTACAACCATAATTGATTACCATAATGTACCGACATGGGCCGATGGATAGTGTGAGTGATCTCTGCCAAGCTTCCAATCCAACGAGCTTCTGATTTACTATAAAATAGGGAAATAAAACTAAATAAGCATAAAATGCTTAGTAAGTTCGTATAACATGATACTTAACTTACCATTCATTCTATTTTGAGGTAACTATGTAAGGCATATTCAATCAATTTGCCCTCAAGCCCTACACATATCTTCATTGCCCTTGTTAGTCATATAATTCATAATAACATCACAAACATATATGGGCTCAACAACAATCAAGTTTCCATGCACATATGCTTTCCACAACATGTATTCCTTTAACATGTATAAATCATCTCTTTATATTACAGGTATAATTTCATAATAGTTCACCTCAAGTTAATATCATTTCATATCAGAACTTTACTCATATTACTCAGAATATCAAGGTCACGATTAGTACACTTAAGGTGTGCAAGTCTAGAATCAAGGATGTACATACTCATCAAATAAATTCCATGTACAATATCATCATTTCATATTTCCATATATCAATTATCACGTATCGTCATTTTCATGTATTTCAGGATGATATGTGTAATAACTCATTTCTTATTCATATCTTCTCATATCAAGAACTTTTACCCGTTGAATTTATCTAAAATATTGCTGGATACGCAGGTAGTACATTCGAGGTGTACGAATCAGAATCCGTCAATTCATGTCCAATGGTAACCATAGGGTACTATAACAGAGAGTACACTATCGAGCCACATGTATACAACAGGATTACCAGTCCAGGCTAAATCCTTTTTATGACATATGCTCTAAATAGCTTGATCTGGATTACCCGTCTGAGCTAAATCTAATCCATAACATATGCTCGAAAGGACTCATATCAAGATTACCCGTCTGGGCTAAATCTCGTCAGCAATAAATGCAGGACCTCATTCATTTTAGGAAATCACATATCCATCGAATTTTCCATTTTTTCAAATGAAATTTAACATCTTTCAAGCATTATCAAGCATGTGGTCAATCTCATATATTTATATATTTATGCAATTCAAATGTTCACATTCAACTCAAGCATAAAATTAACATTTTTTATCATTTATCATTCGTCAGGCATTATAATTGATCGGGCACTTTCATTTATCGAGCTTTAACGAGTATGTGATCATTTCACATATTTATGGAATTTATACAACTTAAAAGCACAACATTTAATTCAAGTGTAAAAACATATATAATTTAGTTGCACGAACTTACCTCGACAATGTTCGTGTACATAAAATCTACTAATCCGACATTTCTCTCTTTTCCTCGTTCTAGCTCTGAATTTGGTCTATCCGAATCTATACGAGTAAATTTAACATCAATTTATCATATTTCACATTTAAGTAGATTTAATTTTCATCCTAGGTGAAATTCCCATTTCGTCCCTAGGCTCGGAAAATAAAATTTGTGCAATTTGCTCCCTATTCGAAGCTTAACCAAAATCCCATTACAAAATTTATAGCACATGTATTCATAAAAATTTAGCATTTTTCATCAAATTTCACAACTTTACATTTTAGTCCCTAAATCATGTTTTCATCAAAAATCACTTTGTAAAAGTTGTTTATCTAATAACAACCTTTCATTTTCTACCATAAATTTCTAATTTTCAGCATATTCATCCATGACTCAAATTTCATACCTTGATAACTATTCAAATTAATCCCCCAAATAGATAGATTAGACTATCTCGGTTTCAAAAATATAAAAATTACTAAAAATGGGCCAAGGAAACTTACCCAATTTGGCCATGAAAGTTTCTTCTCTCTCTCCTAGGGTTTTCCATGTATTTTTTGGGAAGAAGATGATAAAATAAGATGATATTTCTTTTTATCATCTTTTAACTAATTAAAATTATTTTAGTTTCCAATTTAGTCCTTACCTTTTTTCTATATTTCCATGGATGAGTCACCAAAATATCTACATACTTTTTATCTACATACTTTCTTTAATAGCCTAATTACCATACAAGGACCTTAAGTTTTGAATTCCATAGCTATTTAATCCTTCTAGCTACTAGAATTCAAATTTTTCATTTTATGCGATTTAGTCCTTCTCGTAATTAAACACTTAATTGAGAAAATTTTCGTGTCAAAATTTTCATACGATATATCTATCATATTATGGACCATGTATTAAAATAAAACTAAATTTTATTTTCGGCTCGAATTTGTGGTCTCGAAACCACTGTTTCGATTTCACCGAAATTTGGGTTGTTACAAATTGGATCATTTTCAACTTGATGCTTATCAAAGTACGAAGTTGTAGAAAGCTTCTATAGTTGCCGAGTTGTATCAAGTGCTAGCTAAGACAAATAAGTCAAGTACTTATCCTCTTTTTGATAAAATTATACATCTTGTGCTAACTCTTCTCATGTCTACTACAACAACCGAACGAGCATTTTCAGCTATGAAAATTGGGAAGCCAAGACTTCGCAATAGAATGGAGGATGATCTTCTTTTAACTTACTTGGTGGCCTACATTGAAAAAGAGAGAGCTCAAGAATTTTCAACAGATTCTATCATTGATAAGTTCGATCTTATGAAAAAGCAGATGATGCAATTTATGATGCCTAGTATTGATAAATAGGACTAAAGCTAGGTTTTTTAATTTAATTTTTGAAATTATAACGATATTTATGAAATTTTTAGTATAATATTAGTTATTCTTTTTTGCATTTTGGAAAGAAATATTTAGTTTTATATAGTGTGATTTTTTTAATTTTTTTTTACAGTTAAATTGTTCATGTTTTTAAAAAAAGTATTAAATTGATTTATTTGATAAGAAAACAAAACATATCCTAGAAAATTTGACCTTTTTTTACATTAAAAAAAAAGATTGTTTGGATTTAGAAATTTTATCCCCTTAGTAAAATCTTGAATCTGTCCATGAATGTAAATGGATCCCATGCATTAATGAATTAATGGATTTCTTTCTAAGATATAAATTGAAATATCTTTTTATCTGTAATACTTTAAATAATTACAAAACTTTTTAACTATACTCTTTCGTAACTTATCAAGTAGCATATAACATGTTTCTCAATTTATTCTATATTACCTTTCCATGTTCATTTAACAAAAATAAATCATACTATTAAGAAAAGGGATTGTATGAAATTGTGATTCTACATCATCCCTATCCCTTTCCAATATGAGAATGACAAATCAAATTTTTCTCCTGATTTTCAGCTTTTTTCCTCATGAAAAAATTCAAAATTAACTAAAAATGCTAAAAATCAAGAGAAAAAAATATAATTTGTCATTCTCCTATTAGAAAATGATAAGAATAACGTGAAATCACAGTTTAATATAATCCTTTCTCATATTACTAATTCGGTTACGACTTGCCTAGTCAAATTCATTTGCAAATCTTTCTAAATGATCAACAAACTATCGCAAGCCATTCTTTTGATTCTTTTCCATATTATTTACATTTATAATCATGCCCATTAAATATTTAAATTTTATTTCGCACAAGCATGCTAAAATTTAAGATAACACTAACCTTAACAAGCTTCCCAAAACACTAGGTTCAACACCAAGCTTCAATCCACTAAGTTCTCTTCACCTTTGATACTCCTTTTACTCTTGTTCTCTTCTCTAGCTTCAAGCATATACAACTATTTTTCATGATAAAAAGTTACTCTAGAACCACAATTTATAAAAACCCAAACGTTATACTTGAACTCATGAATGCTATGAATGAACCCAATTTTCTTACCTCTTTCTCCTTAAGAAATATTACTTAGGTTCTTCAACAACTCACAATCGAATTTCCTATTGGATGGGCAATATATATACGTGACCATTTGATAATTAAGTTTCATTTAAAATTCAAGAAAACCAACAAGGAGACTTACAGTTTCTTCTCTTGGCATTACGCTTCTCCTAACGACTTTACTTGATGAAAATAGAAGAAGCCTCTCATTTCTTCCTTACTAGAATTTATCTACTCCAACTTAATATAAACCAAGGGCGAAGATTTCGTATTTCCCTCCTTAGTGAGATCTAATGTCCCCAAATCCACCTTTTATAAATCAAATTTAAATTCAATGAAAATCTAGACATGTTAAATCTTGGAAAATCCCATTAGTCTAGTGTTTTTTTAATGCCTCCCCTTGATCCAACTATTAAAGTTTTATATAGTATTGGATCGTGATGATCAAAGGTTGAAATTTGTCTCAAACACTAATCCTTTTTGCCATGGTACAATTACCACTTAGGTACTTTGTAAAATCTCTTCACAAGTCCTTCTCTAATCATTTACAGACAATTCTCTAATTCAATTTATACCTCCCACTTTAAACTCTTTCCAATTTAGTCCATAAATTGATTTAACAATTCATATTTAAGCTCAGCTATTGATATTTCTCAGTATCTAATTTAATCCAAAATATAGTACAATTACTACAACACTCTTTCTCGAGAATTTAAGCACTTTTCTATAGATTAAACCTTTATATGACCAATTTGAAAAGTTTAATCTTTATGTGAGCAATCCCTAAAAAGTTGAATTCAAATTTGAACATTAAGTACTTCAGTGAAGCCTTGGCTGGTCAAATATAATAATCTTAGAAATAAAATCCTGTATTTTCATGTTGCAACACTTTATACTAAGTTATTCAAGTAACATTCTGCCATGAACTTGTGCATTGTATAGTTTTCATTGTGGAATCCTAATAAGTAACTTGTTTATGTTATTTTAAGGTACATCATCCACTATTAATTATGATTCTTGCCTGGTCGACATAGCATCCAAGTTTTTATTTATATTTGTCACATCTCAAAAATGGGGTTGGAAGAATTGAATTTGTAGTTAATTAAGTGATTGGATTTAAGTTTGAATATGCATGATTGTTCAATTTCGGTTACATTACGGATGATATGCATGTACTTAGTAAATTATTGTTATAAATACCTGAATGACTTGCTACACTTTGAGACAAGCTTAAAATAACCAAATGGTAAGGTATGAACCTATAATGCACTTAGAAATATATAAGATGAAAATTTGACATATTGAGTAATTTAAAATTGTGACTTTAGGTTTACATGCTAGTTTAGCAAACTGGTTAGAGTGTTAAAATGTGATTATGTAAGTTTTAGTGTAATTGAGCATGATTTGTATGATCTATGTATGATATACGATATTTAGAATAGGAAAATTCGCATGAAAACACGAAATAGTATTTATAGGTATCAATGTGTCATTTATCTTTGCAATTGAGTCCTGATTTTTATGCAAAGCTATTGGAGTCCTTAAATGCTATAAAATGACTTGAAAAGTTGCATAATTAAGTCTTATACGGATAATTTCATAAATTTACTCTCGATTTAAAAAAAAAGTTTTACTAAATTTATGATTTAGTCCTTAAACTTTGCTTTAAAAATTAAATAAACTTTACTTATCAAGTTCTGGTATTTTCTTTCAATTATTGCCCTTGTTAAATTGTTTTATATTGTACATATGATTTAATTGTTAAATTACGAATATTTCTTATGTCATATGTAAGAAATGAATATTAGACTTGATGGTTTTCGTGTATCTAAGTTATTTTATTAGAGTTTACTAAGGGTGAAATGAGCTAAAATATTAATATTAAGACTTGAATATGAGTATTAATTGTTATATATGAACTAAGATGGAATGTGCTAAGAACTATCAGTTAAATAAATCAATAAAAAATTGAATAAATGTGTAAGGTAATAAAGAATATGTAAGTTGAGCCCGAAATAAATATATACAATTAAAAAATAGGATTAAATAAGAAATAGGCTTTAGGCCTAATGGTTAAATGTTAGCTTCCCTCCTTATAGAGCCTAGGTTTTAACCTCACTCTCATTTGTTTTCCTTTTAATTTTCAACAACTTAAGATAAAAATTACATTAAAATAAATATTGTTGTGCGTAAAAACTAAATAAGAAATAGGCTTAAGTCTAATGGTTAGCATGTTAGAGCTCTTCTTAAAGGTCTTAAGTTCAAGTCCTTCCTTCTCTTTTGGCAAAATACTAAAATTTCACATTTTTTTATTTTCTTTTCCTAATTAGATTTTCATATTGACCATTTTCAAATCCTAATAGAATTTCATCTCCATCTTTCTATTTATTCTATTTTTATTTTCCCTCTCTTTTCTTTACACCATATTTTTATTCTAATTATTGATAATTATTTTGCTTTCCCGAATCAAATAATCCTCCATACAATCGTTTTCTCTATCGGTTTTGTAATTGTTGTAAAATTGCATCCTTAATCCTTACCAAGAAATGGTAAGTACATCCCATTCCAAAGTTTAGATCCCGAGTTTTCATAGAATTTCTATCCAGCGTTAATCTTTCAATTCAACTACTCAATCTTTTTATAGTTCTTGACAAAAATCTTTTCATAATCTCATTAAATCTTGAAATCAATTATTAATACATGTGTAACTATCGTTTGAAGGACCTGATTTAGCTGCATTGGACTAGAATCAAGCATAAGGAATGTCGAATAAACTCCCAGTGAAAAGTATGTGTTCTTTTACAAGTAAATCAGGGCAAAACTGTGCCTAGAATAGGGTCATACGTATGAACCACATGGCCCCTTACAAGACCATGTTTCTCTAAAACCTTAGGATAGTTCGAATCGCACACGACCCAATACCCTTACATGGCCTACCACACGGTCGTGTCTTCCCTGTACCTTGATTTTGTAAATTCCACACACTCATAGCCTGTTACACGGCCGTGTATCCCCTCCACACGGTCTAAGGCATTCCACACAGTCCGGTCACACGGTCGTGTGTCCCTTATTTTTTAGTTTTTATAGATTTGCCTTTTATATTTTATTCAATATAGTCCCTGAATGATTCTCAAATTGTTTTAGTGTTTTAATTTATTAAATTAAGCCCTTGATAATATGAATTATGTTAGAATCCATGATTTAATTGACTGAATTTATATGATATTTATATATAAAAATCATACTTGGGATGATTTGGAAGAAGCCACCCCTTACACCTTAATGCCCTTCGCATTTTTTGTTTAGTGGTAGTGCATTCAAATTCACCAATGGCAACTACTTTATCGGTTGCCCACTCAATAAATGGGGTTTCCCCTTTGAACTCGAAGCCACCATAATTGGCCTATTATCGATGACGGAGAACTTGCCCCTTAATGGTTAAGGTGATGGTTGATCCCTTGTAGCCCTCCTTTCTCTTGTAGACCTTTAAGTTCTAGCCATCGTTGATTCTTGCTACGAAAATGGTAGAAGAATAAAAAAAATTTCAACAAACATGAGGAAAGCCCTTAACTCTGAAGATAGAAAAGAAGTTTGCACGATCGAAGAAAACATAGAATCTTAGAACTCAAGAGAAAAAAATGGTTTCATAGATGACTGAAACCTACAGTTATATATTTTTTTCAAAGTGAACTTCACAAATGCACCATTTTAAACTTTAAAGGCCATGACCAATGACATTTGGCCCTATACACCATGTCAGATGCCTTTAATCTTTTCTACGATTTTCCAAATGTAACTAAGTTAAACATTACATTTATGGCTAAACTTCTAGAATAAGTATAACAACTCTTTATTTTCCCCAAAAGGAATATACATGTTTCACTATCCTTAAGCATTTAAACAGAAGAATGTCTTGTCGAAAGCCACTTTATAACCTCCCGTTCAACTTGGTGAACTATTGTTATATCCTCCGCCACCTAGACACGTATCAGCAAGAAAAATGGTGTTGACCTCCCTTTAGACTCCATCTGAGACAATGTCCTGTGACCACTCATCCCAACCAAAAGAGTGACACCCTTCTGTTATCAAAGCCATCCGCTAGATAACACTCCTAACAAGCCTTCCCCTCTTCGATAATGAGATGAGAACTTACTTTTGAAGCACTTACTATTAGGTGTGAACACATTCTCAATACAATAAGGGGCCCACTTGGGCGTAACATCCTCGTACTAATTGAATGCATAATAGAATGGGTCCCACCGTGCACGTTTTTCACACTTTACATGATGACAACTTTCATTAAAATAACCTGCCATGTCATGCTAATGGACAAGAAGACATTTCCTAAAATACCTTCCCAATATGAAGAAATGATTGGCTTTTCGACCCTAAAGTTACTTTGAGCAAATCCACCCACTCTCTCTTAGTCACTTTGTCCTCTTGTTCATTTCCATCTCTCTACCTCTTTAGGTGAATCGACCTCTACAGAACCACCTCTTTCGCTTCCTTGCTTCCTCCTTATCTCCTAATTATTTTCCTCCCTTATTGTACTATATATCAACAAGATCGAAATTAATCAAACCGATCCAAAATCATCAAGCTAAGTCGATTGTCTAATAATATGTGGAAAAGATAGGTGAAGTCTATTTTCAGTTATTTTTAAACGGACTGACCATCACTTTATCTTATCTTTCACTCAATTAATGTAAATAAACATTTCATTTGATTTGCACATCCTTGCCAAGGATATGTGAAGGTTATTCAATATTTTTCATAGTGACCGATACATTTTGCTCAAGTACTTCAACAATCACTCATTCATTATTATGCAACCTACATGACATCAAACATCTAAAGAAAAATATAGTTCGGAACCTTGATTTCAGAAAGTAACCCCCCCCCCCCCGGCAAAAAAAAAGAAAAACAACCTTCTTGTGGTAAGAAACTTTCCTATCATCTTCAAATTCAACACTCAACATGTTGTTGCAATTGGCAAGACATTTTTGCAGTCTTTGTTCGAGCCTTCTCTTTTATACTTGCTGACTGATGAGTAAATGAAGAAAGCAACTTCTACGAACTGAAATGTAAGATCTTCTACTACAAGTCATTGGTAACAGGCGGGGTCCTCTAAGAGGGATAACCTTGGTTTCTTCTCGCTGTATTCGACAATGGCTGATGGTGGAAGTCGACCAACACAGATTTCATGCACTGTTGCAAATAGAGGAAACAACTCTAGCCATCCGCGATGGCTTAAAACTTCATAGACTTCTCTTGCCGTGGATACACCCTAAGTAAAATAAACCAATACAAGAGGTTAATTAGGAACCGAGAAAATAGGCATTCAAAAACCACTTTGAAGCTGTTTGAGATTTACTCGAATTTGCCTATTATTTTCAAGACCATACTTTTCATGTTTTAAGATCTACCTGTAATTTCTGGCCCTGCAACATCTCAGCTTCTAGGTCATCAAAAGATCTGTATATAAGAAACAGTATGGTTAGAATTTGCATTTTATAATGGCAAAAACTCGTTCACCAAATCGTTAAAGCTAACCTTTTTCCTCCATTCCTAGCAAATGCCTCTGCAACTTTTCGGTTTCTTCCCCCCACTGCGACGAATGTAATAGTTTTAGAACCAAAGTAGATTAGTTTTCCCAAATAGAAGGTCTGGATATGTATGTGCTCTTACAGCATGTTGTGATGACATCAGCAACTCCGCAGCTTTCAAAGAAGGTACTATCCCTAACAGATGAAAATAACAGTTTGGAGAAAGCTCTCATCTCTCTTAGACCAATTCGCATTATCGCAGCCTAATAATTTACATAGTAACAGTGAGAAATAACGGCCAAGAATATGAAAGACTTATTTTTAAAAAAGAAAAATCATATGTAAGAACCTTTGTGTTATTTCCCATGTCAAGTCCATCCACGAAACCTGTAAGATTAAGAATTAGGATTGCTTTTAATTCATAAGTTTGTGTAGAAGGATGAAAACATGTTACTGTATTACATACCAGCTGCAATGGCCACAACGTTCTTCAAAGTTCCACATAGTTCAACCCCTTCCACATCCTGGACCTGTTTGTTCGTGAAAACAAAAGGCCAAAATATTTCTTAAAATGCATTACCATTCTTTCTTTATGCTCTGTACCAATTCAACGATTCATGATTCTGATATTAATTAGAGCTCGAATGAAAAAGTGTAGCAATATTACTCACGGGAGTGACCATGAAATAAGGGGTACTGAATAATTTAACCCATTGCTCCGCAATCTCTCGATTGTCTCGAAATCCAACCGTTGCTTCACTGAATTTCTCCACAGCGATCTATAGGCTCAACTAGTTACTTGTGAGAAACCAATGGCAAAATGACACTGTAATTTGTACGTGAACTTCTCAAGTAAATCAACTGATTACCTCATTTGCGATATTTGCCCCCATTAGAACAGAACAATTGATGCCGAGCTGCTCGGATATAAGATTGGAGATCATACAAGGGCCTTCCATTTTGACCTCCATCCCTTTAATAAGAGAAATAGCCTCAACATCTCCCCTTACTTTACCAACAAGCCTCTTGCATATACCCTCCATAAATTGATGAGGGGTCACAAAGACCAACATGTTTGCATCTTTTACTGCAGAATTTCGATTTCAACCGTAAACAAAGTGAACATCTATCCCTAGCTACCCTAACTACAAGCATTCAAGAATCTAAATGAAGCAAAAGGGGTACCAGAAATGTAAAGAAAAAAAGGGAAATTGATTACCTGCATTATCGAGGTCTGGATCCGCAATGACATTTTTGCCGAGCTTAATACCAGGAAGGTATTTAACATTTTCCTAGTGAAACAAAAGCAAGTCCACTTACAGGTTGAGAAAATCTACAAGAAAATAAACAAATGGACAGAAAATGAATGTTTTCAAGTGCTCACATTAGTTTTGTTAATGACATCTGTAAGCTTCTCACCCGTTTGCAATGTCTCCTCAAATACCCACATCCTCACTTCATCTGGATTTTTCATTAGAACAAATTGCAATTCAATTCCAAATCTAAAACCATAAAAACTTCCACTTAGTATTATCAAATCTCAATACTTCTAAACACAGTTAAGTAATCTTTTTCATCATTCCACCATATGAATCTCACAAGTTAACATCTTTGGTGAGCTTTTCCCCGCTTTCTAAATCATTGAAAGAAACAGATAATCATGCAAGAAACAAAAAGATGAGTGAAGGGTAGAGAAATACCATGAAAAGAGTTGAGCTTGAGAGTGTTAGAAGCAATGAGCTTAGCAGCAACACTACCCCAATTACCACTACCAACAACAGTGACCTTTGATTTAGAGCCAACAACTTGACCATCATTCCCAAAATTGTTTACAGTGTCAGTGTGATGGGGTGTTGCAGTTTGGGGTTCAGCTTCTTGGTGTGGGGGAGAGACAGGTTCAAAAGCAGGAGCCATTGAAATGAAAGTGGAGAAATGGGAGGAAGAAAAGATGAGTGGCAATGAAGAAATGAAAGTGAAGTTAGAAACGAGGGAGAAAGAGGAAGAAGAATATAAGGGGAAATGAAAGCGCATGAGGGCGGAGATGACAGACACGTTGTCGTCACAAACAATGAAACAAAGTTCTCTTTTATGCTTTCATTTGTTGAAGTTGGCGATCTACTCTATGCTGCTTTTGCTTTCTTCCTTCGGGTTTTCTTTCCAAGTCAAAACTAGTGCAAGTTTGGACCTTACTTTGCAGAGTAATTTTGTAATGACATGGTTGTTTTGGCAATTTATCAGTGAATAAAAATGAAAGTGAAACCAATGAAGGCTATGATCCAAAGAACAAAAACCGTCGTGGAACTTGGCTTGGGTCCATTTCAATATAGAAATATCTTAGACCCATTTTCTAATGGGTCAATATATTTTAGCCCAAAACTGGTTGGGTCAATAGATAGAGATAGATAGAGAGATACTTGATATTCATGGTAAAAGCAAAGGTCTGCAAGAAGATGATATGAGATAGAAGTTTGGTAAATTGCAATTGGCATTTGCAAATGTTTGAGACAGTGACTGACTTTAATTAATCACAATGTAATAAACATACCAAAAAGCTTGAAGCTATGAGTGCATGCGGGAGATCCTGTCTCGCATTCCCACTCTACTCAATCACATTGCGGTCTAGCTCAGATATTCAGTTTCTCCATGATTTACGCCCAAAACATGGCTTTTAGTTGCTCCTTTTTATATGAAAATTTTCTTCCCATAAGCCATTGTTTGTTTCACACATCAAAACTAGATCGCATGATTATTACTATTATTAATTTTCCAAATTAAGGTTTTTCATTTTTGGTTATTACTATTATTAATTTTTTAAGGAATACTATTACTATTATTATTAAGTTTTTATTAGTAAAATTCTATATTTTAATATTTCCAACGACAAAGAATATATTAATTGATCATTAATTGGGTTTGTTTGCGTTGACATTTTGGTACTTCAAAAGCATTTACTTTTTTCGGTGACAATTATCCAAACGCTCACAACATTTATAATTAATGCTTTGGTTTGACTTTTTATCCATGAAAACATTTAAGAGATATAAAATATATACTTTTTATAGGAGAATTACCATACCTTCAGTCCAAACTGAAAACATTATGTAGATAAAACAAGCAAAATTCTCCCTTATCAATAATGACAATCACTTTCATGAAAAAGTACACTTTTGCCACTTATAGCAGATTACATAAAAGCAACCCTAAACTGCAGTTGCATGCTTTGTTGATCTATCAATACAGAAAATTACTACAAATTAACTGTATAGGATTAATGATTAATCCATGTTGTGTTCAATTTCAGGCAACATGCAGAGTTCGTCGTTTCATTACATTCTTAAAAGAAACAAAAAGACTAAATTATAATTAAACTGCTAATTATAAGTTTAAAACTAGCAGTGGGAACCCCTTCTACATTTGAGTGCACCAGCAGTCATTGTCATTGTACCCACAAGAGAAGATGGTCTAGCACTAAGGCTCGAAGCCCTAGCAAAGGTTGAAGATGCACCAGAAGCACCGGTTTGCCTGAAAAAGGCTCCATTCAACATCAAGTCTCCTTCGGATCTCCAGTTCCAGCGTTTCCATTCACTCTCTGGTGCATTCTCATGCTTGGTCACCTACAAAAATCATTACATATGGTAGTGTGAAAATGGTGATATATATGAGTTAACTCGTGCTAATGAGGACTTTGAAAATTAATTACCTCCTTCTTTGATCTATCATTGGGTGCTAGAAACCTGTTTCCTTGGCTGTTGATAGTAGGGTTTGCACTGCCACCAATGGCGTACATTTCCCAATGAGTGTAATCGTTGTTCACCACATGGAAATATCCAAGTCTACACCTTGGCATTCTTTGAATTAGACCTTCCCCGAAATGGTTAAAGGCAACAGTGACTTGCATGTTTTTATCTTGCATATAGGAATCACTGTGGCCCAAAAGCATGACTTTATCATGATGGGTCATGTAGTTGTTTGATATAGTCACGGCGGTGGATCCATGGATGACATCGATGAGTCCATCATGACAATTCGACAATGAACAATGGTCAACCCATATATTCTTGCTGCCAAAGATGGAGACACCATCACCGTCCGATGGAGTCCAATGCCCTGCATGATGGGGAGAGTCTCTTATAATTGTACTACCCCCGGGTTTACAATCATGTATGTGGATGCCATGGATGATGATGTTCGACACATAATGGATGGTGATGCATGGTCCACCCGATATGTGAACGCTCGCACCTCGACCGTCTATTGTCTTGAAAGAGTTCATCAACAATTCTTGTTTCAACGTAATCACCATATCTCTCTTGAAAATAATCCACAATGACTCGTCTTGAATCACAGCATGCCTTAAAGTACCCGGCCTAGGGTTCACCGGGTCGTCATCGCCGGCATCCGTAATAACATAGATTCGACCATTTTTGCCTCCCATGGCATGCTTCCCGAACCCAATCGCGCAATCGGCTAACCTTTGCCGGTTCTTCTCCCAGTTCGGATCACACCTCCAACAATCATCAATGGGGTTTCCTGTTCCACATGACAAGTAACCCAAGTTCCTCCTCGAAGCATTGATACTCCTGCAAATGAAAACATACCAATACATATATGTACACATTAATCTTATACAATATAAACATTGTAAGAGTATATAAATGAATTACTTGTGAACTTCATCAACAACAAATTCAGGATCTTGAACTGGCGGGGAAGAAGCTAGATTTGGAACAAGGAGGGAAATGAAGAGAATGTGAAAGATATATGAAAATGTTGACGATCCCATTTTTGGAATAGTGATAAAGTGGGAGCCAATGGAGGTAGTGGGGTGGCTAGGCATCGTACAATGTGGGGGACTTATATAAAGGGTAAAAGCCGAGAGGTAAGGCGTGATTAAGCTAAGCAGGTGGGTCCAAATAGTAATTTAAGGGTTTAAATTTGTTCAAGTCTTGGGGAGTCTCGTATGGGTAGTTTAAATCGTTAATCAGGCGTCAACAATTTCAGACACATATTAATCAAAGTCAATTTTATTGAATTTATTGAGTCTACTTTGAGTTTGCAATTCATCACACTAGGCATAAAAAGTGTTCCTTTTATGGCCTGCCCTTCTTGCCATTAGGGTATATAATGGAATCCAATAACTGAATCATGTTGAATTGGTAATTAACCAAAAAGATATAAGAAATATTACTGTATTTCATTATTTTCTTTAAATGTTAGATTTAGTTGAGAAATTTATAATTTTGGTTGGATTTGAGTTTTGAATATCGTAAAATTTTGTTATTAGTCCTTGTGGATTTAGTTTATGAACTTCAATTTAGTTAATTTTAGTATTTATATTTTTTAAATTTTAAAATTTCAATCTTAACCTAATGGTAATAGTTAAATTCTACTATTAGTCTTGGACTATGTTTAAAATTGTAGATCTAGTCCAATTCCTCCAATTGAATCATTTGTAGTTTTTATACATTTCAAATGTTAAAATTTCTATCTTAACGTAAATAACAACCAATAAATTTATTGATTAACTTTTTGTGAGTAATGTGCGAAAATAGTAAACCTACATGGCATTACATATGTAATATAGTATGCTTGTTGCATCAAATTTTAGAAATAATATCATATAACTTAATAAAATTAATAGCTATCATTTAATTATAACTAAAATTTCAAAATTAAAAAGAGTACAAAGACTGAAAATGACTGAAGTAAAGATATAGGGGTTAAATCCACATCTAATGCATGGTATATGGACTAATAGCATAATTTAACCTTTAAATAATGAGTATAGTTATTTGAATTTGAAGAATATTATAATGGACTTCGGATTTTTATTATATTTTAAAATATATGAATTTAATTATTAATATTAAAGCCCATTAAAACTTAACATATTTTAATTCATTTTTTCGAATGATTTGATTTATTTTATTAATTCGATTTTAATCAAAATTTTGTCGAGGAAATAACTAGTTAAAGAAATCATCAAACTTTCCAATTATATCCACAATTTGATCAACAAAATTAATGGAACATGATTGGATCATGTTTTGCCCAACAATATTTCTTGCAAAACTTGAAATTTTTGGACGTGTTTTTTTGACTTACTAACGTGTCATAGAAAGCTAACTAATGAAGATATGTACAAACATTGTACCCTTTTTCTCATTGTTCCTTAATATCAGCTAAGGATCTTATCAACACGTACACTAGTAAGGATGAAAATTTTGACTTCAAGATTCAATATTGGATTTTATTCATTTGAATCGTGATGATCATTATATTAAATATTAATGGATGAAAAAGTAATAGAATAAATTTTGACCCAATATTTTAACATCTTTTGATAGCTTTCCCAAAACTAAGGTAGTCATACAATATTTTTAAGATAATTAATAATATTTCCTAATTTAACAATTAAAATAAACAATTAAAACTTATTTCCTACCCTAAGAAAATGGCATTGAAATTGGGAAGTGGCAATTAGAGCTATAATGGTCTATATGTGTGTATTATATAGACATCAACTAATTAATCGTAGTATATGTCCATTTGGTCTTTCTAGCATTTTGGTCCAAAGATAAACAAAAATAGGAGGTTGAAATTTGGACCTCTAGTCCTTTACTTTATTTTTTTTATTTTATTTTATTTTATTAATTAGAGGTATAATAATAACTACAAGTAACTAACATTCCTTTATTGTTTTGGCCTATAATTCTATATATGGTTCTTGCAGACCTAATATATTCAAAACGATATCATAGGTTTAACCACACTTAATACGCTATATTTATGGAAATTAATTTATTAGAATAATATTTAATGTATCATTAGCGTATAAGTCTTATACATTATCAATGATTATTATCAAATTAAATAAAAAATATGAACAATTTTTTAAAAAATATTAATAATTTTATTTAAACATAATTAAATGTAACTATTATAAATAAATATTAATAACTCACGAATTTAGGATCTTTATTTTAAGGGTTTGGAGGCTTGAATTTAGAGTTAAGAGTCTCAGGTTTAGGTTTCAAGGTTTAAGCACTTATTTATAATTATTTATTATTTAATTATTTTTAAATAAACTTATTAGTATTTATTTATATGCCCTCCACTATTCTTTATTTTATTTAATGATGAGGTGTCATGCTATTATTCATTGATAGAGCATGGGACCTATACTTCAACAATGCATCAATTATTCTTCTCTACATATCTAGTAATTTTATTTTGTATCAACAGAGCCTATGGTATAATGGCAAGAATTTATCATTAAAATGAATTTTATAATAACATCATATTTTAAAATTGATCCTTAGATACCCATACCTTTACCTTATAAAATGAAAATATAATATTGTATCGATCGTCAATTTAGGTAGCAAAGAAAATGACAGATGAATTTTGATGGCCAAAACTAGATACCCCAACCCCTCACTATAAAGTGGGTTTCACGGTTTTCGTGGGCATGGTGAGGAGGATCCACAATGTTGCTATTAATGAATTCTTTAGTGTTTATGATGAGGTCATTCACATGTATATATTTGAATATAGTGCCCTTAATGTAGTAATATTGTAACAACTCGATTTTGGGCCTAGTCGGAACAGTGGTTTTGGGACCACTAAACCGAGGTTGGAGAAATTATTTTTATATTATTTTATGTGTTGTAGCATGATTATATAAGAGTATGAAAATTTTAGTGAATTAATTTTAGTTATTGCATGCTTAATCGGGAAAAAGGACTAAATCGCATAAAGGGTAAAAGTTCTATTTTACTTGATAGACATACCAAATAGCTAGAGAGCCATAATTGGAGGTCTTTAAAGAGAAATTAGACCTTCTCCAAGAGGCATGGCCGGGCATAGGGACAAGGAAATCAATGGGTCAAATGGTTAGGTAATTTTATGACCTAATTTTGATTAGAATAAAACTAAAATAAAGAGAAAAGATATCATCTTTTCTTTCTACCATATTCTCCATCGAAAATTCAGCCATTGTAGGGGTTTTCAGCTTAAAAAATTTTAGCAACTTAAAGCCTTCACAAGTAAGTGATTTTGATGACTTTCCTTGATGTTTTTTGCACTTTTAGAACCATTGTAACATAAGCTTTCAAATGAGGGGACTATTTTTGCAAAATGGTTGAAAGTCTAGGGTTTTTCCATGATAGTAGACATGTTTTTTCTGAAATTTTATGGGAGAAAATGAACCATGGTTGCGAAATAAACAACTTTTGTGAAGAGATTTCTCATGAAAACCCTAAAAATGACCATTTTGCATAAATTGTAAAAGAGGTGGTAAAAGTGTGAAATAATGAGAATTGTGGGTTTCTTCTAGTATAAAAAGTAATCGACTATGCTTAAGATATGAAGAAATTCGATAAAAATTGAATTTCAGACCTAGGGGTAAAATGATCATTTTACAAAAGTCTAGGGGCAAAATGGTCGTTTTGTCCAATTTTAAATTGTTGAGTATCTATATTAATAAAATGATTAAATTCGTAAATTTTTATCATTCGAGATCAAGAATTACAAAATTCGGGCCTAGATCAGGGAAAAGCGAAGCAAGTGGACAAAGTCGAACTAGTCATCTACATTTTGTAATTCGAGGTAAATTGTATGTAAATAATACAACTACATTGTTATCATACGTGCTTGAATTGAGATAGCATGAATTGCTTGTTTGTGGAAATAATCATGAATGATGAATATTGAGATAGTAGGACTCCCGTTTGAACCTTAGGAAATAAATCGGATATTCAGGCTAGGACATTTGGGATATTGTGTGCTAGTGTAAGACATATCTGGGACATGCATCGGCCACATTATGAGAGCCAGTGTAAGACCATGTTTGGGACATGGCATCGGCATTGAGACGAAAGCTAGTGTAAGACATGTCTAGGACATGCATCGGCCTCGAGATGTAAGCCAGTGTAAAGCATGTCTAGAACATGCATCGGCTACGAGATGTTCAGTGTAAGACAATGTTTGGGACATGGCATCGGCATGTATAGAGGTGTCAGTGTAAGACCATGTCTGGGACATGGCATTGGCACGGATATGTAAGAGCTAGTGTAAGACCATGTCTGGGACATGGCGTCGGCCTCGATTTCGATAGTCAGTGTAAGACCATTCTAGGACATGGCGTCGGTATTATACCCTATGTTGGGGCTTAGTGACTATCCGATAGTATTCCAAATGGTTCAACTGTGAGAGTTATAGTTTAAGTTAAATGAAAAAAGTATAACCATGTTGTGAGTGATACAGGTACCTAAATGAAATGCACGAGATGTGAGCTTAGTATATGCTATGTGAATTGTGTTGGATAATGACGAGTAAGTTGTGCTTATGCCTATTTTAGTGTTATGAGCATGATGATGAATGGTAAAGTTGTCGTTATATTTATTTCATGCAACTTAAGCTTTATGCTTACCCTAGTTCTTTCCATTTTCTTATAGTGCCGCCTAATTAGGTCGTGGATCAACGGACGTCAGAGGCATCGATCACACTATCAATTGAAGGACTTGGTATAGTTAGATGTATTTATTTTAATTATGGCATGTATAGGACACTGACTTTAGAATTTTGTGTCATTGTTAATTGGCCAAACATGTTGGCTTGCTTTAGCATTTTTATTCATTTTGTATAAGGCCCCGGAAATGGCTAAAGTTGAAAGTTATTATATGAATACAAGAAGTTATTTCATGAATGGGTAATTTGTTGGTTGTTTTAGTAAATATGAAATATGTAAAAGCCTTAGATGTAGTTGTTGGATTGAGTAATCATTTTATGATGATCTTTAGCATGATTGATGTTGTTATTTAGTGTTTCAGGGTGGCAAAGGGCTTGGTAAATATCCCTATGTTGTCCACACGGGTAGACACACGAGCGTGTGTCTAGGCCGTGTGTGACACACAGCTAGCCCCATGGACGTGTTGTCCGGCCGTGTGTTCCCTGCATGTAAAAAATTCAAGTCAGTATGCATGGTAGTAAACACATGGGCAGAGACATGGCCATGTGTCTCAGTCGTGTGAAGGGCACGGCCTAGCACACGGGCGTGTTGTAACACCCCTAGCCCGTATCCGTCGCCGAACTAGGGTTACGAGGCATTAGTTAACTAAAAACACAATTCCGAACAATTATATATAAAAACCAATTTCAAAAATCGGTCAAAATTTATTTTTAAACTAGTACATACTTCACAAAATACTAACGTACATTTATGCATGCTAATACCATGTAATAGATTAATTATGAAACTAACTTTTATTACTTAAATGTATAATTTTTCATGGAAACCTAATACATATGACTAAATACACATATTTTTATTTCTTTCTTTTCAACGAATATAGATCATAACCAAATTCTCAAATTTCAATATTTTTATCTTGTAATTATTCAACTCAAATAATAATACACTCATCCACTTCAATTCATGTATACTTACAAGTGTCGAATCATAGGTGACTCAAAAATAATTTTCATAACTACCATTTCATAACCGAATACCATTTCTTCAGTCATAGTCATTTAACTAACAATTATATAATCAAAACATGCATTTTCTCATACCATATAATGAACATATCAAGGCAAAGTTATATGATGTTCGGACATAATCTAATAACCTTTAAAGTCAAATCATATATAATATCTTGACTATATTCTATAATAAAAAAATTCAAATAATCATTCATTCATAGTACTTAACATGTTAACTAAAACAAATTCGCACCACAACCAAGTATAGCTAATTAAAACTTAGTATTTAATCCATATACGCAACATATTTATCCATTCTCAATTTCAAATACCGAATATAACCATAACAAACCAATCATGTTTATGACCAATTTCTTCACACCATAACCTAATCATTAATCAACTTCAATGCACAAATTTATATCACTATCAAACCATTTCCAGCACATATATCACAATGTTATAACAAAACAGTTTAATTTGTAACCAAAGATGATCGAAACTAAACTTAGAAGTAAAGCCATTTTCGCATGGCTCAAATTATACATACCCAAAGTTGAACAAAATACATATTAGCCTATACATGCCATAAGTTCAAAAATAGACTTTTAAAAGTATCGAAAGTTGACGATAGTGTGGATGACTTCAATAACGATCCCCGAGCTCATAACTTACAACCAAAATCTATAAAACAGAGTAGCAAAAACACATAGAGTAAGCTAACTTAGCTTAGTAAGCCTTAAGCAAAATAAACAACTCACTGAATAATGAAAACATTCAAACTAACCAAATTATATCAATAATGTTATACTTTAACATATTAAGATACCTTGGTCGAATGTTCAAAAAAAATCAATTATATAACCTCACATAAATGTTTCCTATATAGCCGATTATACAAGATCAATTATATCATCACATAGACACTTACATATAGGCCCGAATACACAAAATTTATTATATTATCACATGTGGCCGAATATATAAAAGTTAAATAAAATATCACATGTAACTTATAGTTCAAATTCAAAAGAACATCACATATGGCCGAATATGCATATTTAAGATAACTTCACATATATCTAAGTATACAATTTCAATATAAGTTCACATGTAATCGAATACTAAAATTCAATATAACCTCACATGCAGCCGAATATACAAGTTCAATATAAGCTTACATGTACTTACCTATGTGGCCGAACATATACAAGGTAATTTATCTCAATTTCACTTGCTCAATCCAAAATAATTTGAAATCTTATAATCACAGACTTGTAAACAAATCACCGGTATAAAACCTGCTAGGCATAAGGCTAAATCCCACACCGGCACAAGGCCTGCTAGCCCAAGGTCTGATATTTATTGACTGGCAATAAGCCTTCTAGGCACGAAGCCTGATCAATGTCACCAGCACAAAGCTTGCTAGGCTCAAAACCTGAATATCCCAATTATAGAATCATTCCACAACATTTCATATATCGAATAGTCCAATATTCCATGTAACACATACACACTTCCAGGGATTTTAAATCAGTCGAATAAAACTCAACCACAGTAAATCATTGATATATCACATTCGGCTAACATAATAATAGACTATAAAATTTGAAACATCATAGTAAAACATTCTATGTTTAAAATAAACCATATTTAATTGCTTAAAGACTTACCTCGGATATCGACGGACGTTACAAAACGGCTATTCGATTATTTTTGTTTTTCCGCGATCCAAGTCTGGTTTCCTTTTTTCTTGATCTATATAATTTCAAATTAACCTTATTTAAACAAAATTTCATTCAATTTGATCCAACAATATATAAATGGGTAAATTACCATTTTACCCCTAATATTTCATACTTTTACAAATTAGTCCTAATTGCAGAAAACATAAAATACAAAAAATCTCACAACAATATAGTTGGGCCGAATTTTCCATATAACCATATTAGTCCATATATTTCATCTATTTCACATTTTAATCCCTCAATTTATTATTTTTGTAATTTTAGTCCTAATAACCCAAAACCATCAAAACCTCCAATACAAAACATGTTAATCTAAAACATATTTTTGCTATTTCATCATCAAACATCACAAATACAAATATTCATCAATGGCATAACACAAAATATTTACCAAAATAAAAAATTCAAACATGGGCCGGGTAGTATTCGAAGCAACGATCTCAAAAACGTAAAAATTATCAAAAATCGAGCTAATTACATACCTTAATTGAGCTTAATAAGTTTCCAAACCCTTAAAGCTTTCTTTTCTTTCTTATTTTTTTTTAAATTCGGCAATAACAAAGTACATGCATGGTTGTTTTTATTTCATGTTATAATATATACATATTATTACTTATAATATAACTTTAATTATTTTATTATTATTTCCACCCACTAACTAGTGACCGAATGTGTCCATGCCAATTTCAATGGTATAATTGCATTATAAGTACCCCACATTAAAAGAACAAAGCAATTAGGCACTTTAACAATTAGCATGCAAATTTTACATTTTATGCGATTAAGCCCTTTTTATTTAATTAAGCACACAAACAATCAAATTTTCATACGAAATTTTCACACATGCAAATTCACATATAATAAACATGAAAAATAATATTTAAATATTTTTTGACTCGAATTTGTGGTCTCAAAACCATTATTCCGATTAGGGTCTAAATCGGACTATTACACGTGTGCCTTGGCCGTGTGACCCTTAAGGATTGCTGACGTCAGAAACAAAATGTCAAGCTTTGTAGACATGGGCTAGGACATGGGCGTGTCATGGCTATGTGAGAGACACGGGCCATAGACACGGGCGTGTGTCAGGCCTTGTGAAAACCCCTGTAAGTTCAAATTTAGAATTTAATTCATACGGACATCGGGCACGGTCGTGTCCCTAGAAGCTTAAGCCGTGTGTGTCATATGGGCCATCAGCATGGCTGTGTTATAATGAACAAGCGGGCATGTTACCCTTCCACACGGGCATGTGCCCTGTTTTAAGGGTCATTTTTATTAAGTTAGTTTAAGGACCCGTGTTGGTTTCGAATGGTTTCCAATGAGAGTTTGAGGCCTCGTAAGCCCACATTAAGGAGTTTTAAATAAGATTAGAAAATTTTTAAATTTGACGAAGTCTTGGTAACTCAGAAATGATTGTATACATGTGATTAAGTAAGGTAATACCTCGTGCCCAGTCCCGTCCTTAGACTTGGGTAAGGGGTGATACATTTAGTGGTATCAGAGCATGGTTTAATCGGCTCTAGGACTAACATAGTGTGAGTACGAGTCTAGCTATACATGCCATAACTCTATATTTATAGTGTGACGACTCCTGATGAGATAAATTATGTTTTATTCATATAGTAAATGGATCCTGACGTAGCTAAGGTGGATGATGTAGAGAGCAAAGCGCCGACTCTCGTTAAAGGGACCACGCTAGTAGATAGTGAGCCCGTGACGATGAGTCAGGGTGGAGGAGCTAGAGCAGCTTACCTCTATATAATGGACGCTTGG
Organism: Gossypium hirsutum; assembly: GCF_007990345.1. Lineage (NCBI taxonomy): Eukaryota > Viridiplantae > Streptophyta > Magnoliopsida > Malvales > Malvaceae > Gossypium > Gossypium hirsutum. Next base: position 12,030,175 of record NC_053432.1, read on the forward strand.
TATACGGAGTTTGTTTGTGCGAATCCGAACACTCCACCTCCCCTACCTCTTCCAGTTCCTCAGTATGCTCCTGTAGCTTCGCAAGGAGTGGATTTGGTTAGGAGAGAGAAACCCCTAGTAGATAAGACACGAAAGTAAAGGGCCGAGGAATTTTGAGCTAAGATTGATGATAACCCAAAGTGAGTAAAATTTTGGTTAAAAAATACCATTAGGGTATTTGATGAGTTATCGTGCACGCTTGAGGAGTGCATGAAGTGTGCAGTGTCAGTCCTATGAGACTTAGCCTATCAATGGTGGAATACCCTTGTGTCGATTGTACCAAGTGAAAGGATTACATGGGAGTTCTTCTAGGAGGAGTTCCGGAAGAAGTACATAAGTAAAATGTTTATGGACCAAAAAAGAAAAGAGTTTTTAGAGCTAAAGCAACGTTGAAGGACGGTGACTGAGTACAAACGTGAGTTTGTAAGACTTAGCAAATATGCACGGGAGTGTGTATCTACAGAAGTCCTTATGTGCAGGAGGTTTGAAGATGGTTTGAATGAAGACATTCGTCTATTAGTTGGCATCTTGGAGATAAGGGAATTCGTGGTGCTAGTAGAGAGAGCATGTAAGGCCGAGGAGTTGGCCAAAAAGAAGAGAAAAGCTAACATTGAGTCTTGAGACTCAAGGAAAAGACAGATGGGGAAATCATAGCAAACCTCATCTAAAAAGTCGAGAGAGTTTCCTACCTGATCGAACGCATCTGTGGGATTCTCGAATAAGAGTAACAATAAGTAGCATACGACGTCTAAAGCCCAAACCACTTCTGTCGCAAGTATTGGTAGTGCTCGGTCAAACAGGCCGGAGTGTTCACAATGTGGTAGACGTCATTTCGATGAATGCTGAGCAAATGAAAGAGGTTGCTTCAAATATGGATCTGTAGACCACTTTATCTGAGACTACCCTGGATTAGATGAGAAAGAGAAAAGACAAGATGTGAGGGCGAGTAGTGCTCTTACGAGGGGTAGACCATAGAAGAACCCGGCCGATGGGGCTAGCAGTAGAGGTCCCCCTAGAGATTCAGGTATGAGGTCTGAGGGCCGTGCGCCTGCAAGGACTTATGCCATTCGTGCTCTCGAAGAGGCATCTTCACCTGATGTGATTACAGGTACCTTTTCTCTTTATGATATTTCTGTTATTGCTTTGATTGATCCAGGGTCTACTCGTTCCTATGTATGCATGAAATTAGTACCCAGTATGAATATTTCTATTGAGTCCACCAAATTTGTGGTAAAAGTGTCTAATCCACTAGGCAAACATGTGTTGATTGACTAAGTATGTAGAAATTGTCCTTTGACAATAAGGGTCATAGTTTTTCGGCTAACCTTATGTTGTTGCCGTTTGATGAATTCGATGTAATCCTTCGAATGGATTGGTTAACTTCTCATAGTGTTGTAGTGGACTATGGGAGGAAATCTATTGAGTTGAAATGTGAAGATGGGAATGTTCTTTGGGTTGAACCAGAGAAATCAGATAACTCACCTGTAGTAATATTGTCTTTAACTGTCGCGAAATATTTAAGAAAATGGTATGAGTCCTACCTAGCATTTGTGCTGAACACCAAAGAGTCGAAAGTGAAAATTGAGATAGTGCCGGTGCTATGTGAGTATCTGGATGTTTTTTGAAAGAGTTGCCCTGATTACCTCCAACCAGAGAAGTTGAGTTTGGCATCGAGTTGGTCCTTAGTACGACACCTATCTCGATTTCTTCGTATAGAATGGCTTCAATGGAGTTAAAGGGTTGAAGGCTCAGTTACAAGAGTTAATGGATAAATGTTTTGCAAGATCGAGTTATTCACCGTGGGGTGCTCTGGTACTTTTTGTAAAAAAGAAAGAAGGGTCGATAAGATTTTATATAAAATACCGACAGGTCAACAAGGTAACCGTGAGGAACAAGTATCCCTTGCCAAGGATCGATGATTTGTTTAATTAGTTGAGAGGAGCCACCGTGTTTTCCAAGATCGACTTAAGGTTGGGCTACTATCAGCTAAGGGTTAAGAAACAAGATGTAACAAAAATCGCGTTTAAGACGAGGTATGGGCACTATGAGTTTCTTGTTATGCCATTCGGTTTAATGACTGCTCCTGCGGTGTTTATGGATTGGATGAACCGTATTTTTTGGCCGTATTTGGATAAGTTTGTAGTGGTCTTTATCGATGACATACTGATTTATTCGTATGATGAGAGTGAGCACACGGAGCATCTGAGAACTGTTTTACAAACCTTGAGAGATAAATAATTATATGCCAAGTTTGGTAAGAGTGAATTTTGGCTTAAAGAATTTGGATTCCTAGGACACATTGTGTCGTGAGAAGGAATCAAAGTTGACCCAAGCAAGATCTTGGCCATTGTTGAGTGGAAATTGCCGAGGAATGTGACAGAGGTTCGAAGCTTTTTTGGTTTATTTGGGTAGTACAAAAGATTTGTAAATAGGTTTTCAATAATAGCTACTTTGATGACAAAGTTGTTACAAAAGGACGTCAAGTTTGAATGGATAAAGAAGTGCCAACAAAGTTTTGAAAAATTGAAGGCCTTGTTGATCGAGGCTTCAGTTCTAATGCAACCATAATTAGGGAAAGAATTCGTGGTATATAGTGATGCCTTCTTAAATGGATTGGGGTGCATACTCATGCAAGAAGGCAAAGTGATAGCATATGCCTAGAGACAGCTAAAGCCACACGAGAAGAATTACCCGATAAACGATTTAGAGTTGGCTGTCATTGTGTTCATGCTGAAAATTTGGAGACATCATTTGTATGGCGAGAGATACCGAGTGTTCATTAACCATAAGAGTCTAAACTATTTAATGACTAAAAGGAGTTCAATTTACAGCAACGGAGGTGGTTGGAGTTGATAAAGGATTACGAGTTGGTGATTGACTACCGTCCCGAAAAGGCAAATGTAGTCGCCAATGCTTTGAGTAGGAAATCATTGTTCGTCCTGGGGGCTATGAATACTCAGCTGACCGTGATTGATGATGGCTCGATTCTAGCTAAAATGAGAGCTAGACCTATGTTTCTTCAAGAGATATGTGAGGCTCAGAGAAGTGATGAGAACTTGCAAGCTAAAGTGGCCCAGTGTGAGACGGGGAGTGAATCAAAATTTTGTATTAGTACTAACGGTTTTGTGATGTATTGAGACATGTTCTGTGTACCCAACGATAAGGAGCTCATTCAGAAGATTCTACGATAGGCATATAATGGTTGTTTATCTATCCATCCGGGTAGTGTGAAAATGTACAATGACTTGAAGAAAATGTACTGGTGGTCGGGAATGAAAAAAATTTCTCAGTTTGTCTCTAAGTGTCTAGTTTGTCAGTAAGTGAAGGTTGAAAACCAAGTACCCTCGGGTTTGCTTCAACCTGTGACGGTTCCCGAGTGGAAATGGGATCGAGTAACCATGGATTTTGTGCCAGGATTGCCTTTGATACCAAGGACAAATGATTTAGTGTGGGTTGTTGTTTATAGACTTACTAAGTAGGCACATTTTACATCAGTGCGTACCGACTATTCTCTTGAGAAATTGGCCGATCTTTATGTCTCTAAGTTTGTGAGACTTCATGGAGTGCCCTTGTTGATTATTTCGAACAGAGATCCGAGGTTTACCTCGCGGTTTTGGAAGAAATTACAAGAGGCTTTGAGAACAAAATTGAACTTTAGCACAGCTTTTCACCCACAAACTGACGGTCAGTCAGAAAGAGTAATTCAGATATTGGAAGACATGTTGCGATGTTGTGTTCTCGAGTTTCAAAGCAGTTGGGAAAAGTATTTACCGCTAGTTGAATTTACCTACAACAATAGTTATCAGTCAAGCCTGAAAATGGCGCCTTATGTGGCTTTATATGGGCGTAAGTGTCGAACACCTTTATATTGGACCGAGTTGAGAGAGAATCGATTCTCGAGGTTGATTTTGTCAAAGAAACCAAGGAAAAGGTTAAGGTGACTCGTGATTGCTTGAGAGCTGTATCAGATAGATAGAAATCCTACACGGACTTAAAACGGAAAGAGATCAAGTTCCAAGTTGGGGATAATGTTGTTTTGAAAGTATCCCCGTGGAAAAAGTCCTTAGATTCGGTAGAAAAGGCAAACTGAGTTTGCGACTTATTGGACCCTATGAGGTGACTGAAAGAATTGAGCATATGATTGGCTTTGCCTCATGGACTAGAGATAATTCATGATGTATTCCATGTATCGATGTTACGCCGCTACCGATTTGACCCGTCCCACATGATTTTACTAGAAGAAATTGAAATAAGCCCGGATATGACCTATGGTGAAGAACTGATATGATTTCAGATCGAGAGGTTAAGAAGTTAAGGAATAAAAATGTAGAACTCATGAAAGTTTTGTGGCATAGACACAGAGTCGAGGAAGCCATGTGGGAACCCGAAGAGAGTATGAGAGATCAATACCTGAACTTATTCGCCAGTAAGATTTTCGAGGACTAAAATCCCTAAGGGGGAGAATTGTAATAGCCCGATTTTGGGCCTAGTCGGAACACTGGTTTTGGGACCACTAAAATAGGGTTGGAGAAATTATTTTTATATTATTTTATGTGTTGTGGCATGATTATATGAGAGTATAAAAATTTTGGTGAATTAATTTTAGTGATTACATGCTTAATCGGGAAAAAGGGCTAAATCGCATAAAAGGCAAAAGTTCTATTTTACTTGATAGACCTACCAAATGGCTAGAGAAAAATAATTGGAGGTCTTTAAAGGGAAATTAGACCCCCTTCAAGAGGCATGGCCGGACATAGGCACAAGGAAATCAATGGGTCAAATGGTTAGGTAATTTGATGACCTAATTTTGACTAGAATAAAAATAAAATAAAAAGAAAAGATATCATATTTTTTTCTACCATCTTCTCCATTGAAATTCAGCCATTGTATGGGGTTTTGAGCTTCAAAAATTTCAGCAACTTAGAGCCTTCACAAGTAAGTGATTTTGATGATTTTCCTTCATGATTTTTGCACTTTTAGAACCCTTGTAACATAAGCTTTCAAATAAGGGGACTATTTTGCAAAATGGTTGAAAGTCTAGGGTTTTTCCATGATAGTAGACATGTTTTTTTCTAAAATTTTATGGGAGAAAATGAACCATGGTTGTGAAATAAACAACTTTTGTGAAGAGATTTCTAATGAAAACCTTAAAAAGGACCATTTTGCATAAGTTGTAAAATAGGTGATAAAGGTGTGAAATAATGAGAATTGTGGGTTGCTTCTAGTAGAAAACGTAATCAGCTAGGCTTAAGATGTGAAGAATTTTGATAAAAATCAAATTTCGAACGTAGGGATAAAATGGTTATTTTACAAAAGTCTAGGGGTAAAATGGTCATTTTGACCAATTTTAAATTTTTAAGTATCTAGATTAATAAAATGATTAAATTCATAAATTTTTATCATTCTAGATCAAGAATTACAAAATTTGGGCCTAGACCGGGGAAAAGCGAAGCAAGTGGACTAAGTCGAACTAGTTATTTACATTTTGTAATCCAAGGTAAGTCGTATGTAAACAATACAACTACATTGTTATTATATGTGCTTGAATTAAGATAGAATGAATTGCTTGTTTGTAGAAATAATCATGTATGATAAATATTGAGATAGTAGGACTCCCGTTTGAACTTTAGGAAATAAATCGGATATTTAGGCCAGGACATTCGGGATATTGTGTGCTAGTGTAAGACATGTCTGGGACATGCATCGGCAACACTATGAGAGCCAGTGTAAAACCATGTCTGGGACATGGCATCGGCATTGAAACGGGAGCTAGTGTAAGACATGTCTGGGATATGCATCGGCCTCGAGATGTAAGCCAGTGTAAGACATGTCTAGGACATGCTTCGGCTACGAGATGTGTCAGTGCAAGATCATGTCTGGGACATGCCATCAGCACATATAGAAGTGTCAATGTAAGACCATGTCTGGGATTTAGCATCGGCACGAATATGTAAGAGCTAGTGTAAGACCATTTCTGGGACATGGCGTCTGCCTCGATATCAATACTCAGTGTAAGGCCATGTCTGGGACATGGCATCAACTTGATGGATGAGCCAGTGTAAAACCATGTATGGGACATGGCATCGGCATTATAACCTATGTTGAGGCTTAGTGACTATCCGATAATATTCCAAATGGTTCAACGGTGAGAGTTATGGTTTAAGTTAAATGAGAAAAGTATAACCATGTTGTTAGTGATACAGGTACCTAAATGAAATGCACGAGATGTGAGCTTAGTATATGCTATGTGAATTGTGTTGGATGGTGACGAGTAAGTTGTGCTTATGCCTATTTTAGTGTTATGAGCATGATGATGAATGTTAAAGTTGTCGTTATATTTATTTTCATGCAAATTAAGCTTTCTGCTTACCCTAGTTCTTTCCATTTTCTTATAGTGCCACCTAATTAGGTCATGGATCAACGGACGTTAGAGGCATCGATCACACTATCAATTGAAGCACTTGGTATAGTTAGATCTATTTATTTTTGTTATGGCATATATAGGACACTGACTTTAGAATTTTGTGTCATTGTTAATTGGCCAAATGTGTTGGCTTTGATTCATTTTGTATAAGGCCCTGGAAATGGCTAAAGTTGAAAGTTGTTATATGAATACAAGAAGTTATTTCATGAATGGGTAATTTGTTGGTTGTTTTAGAAGATATGAAATGTGTCATGGCCTTAGATGTTGTTGTTGGATTGAGTAATCATTTTATGATGATCTTTAACATGATGGATGTTGTTATTTAGTGTTTCAGGGTGGCAAAGGGTTTGGTAAATAGCCCTATGTTGTCCACACGGGTAGATACACAGGCGTGTGTCTAGGCCGTGTGTGACACACGGCTAGCCCCATGGACGTGTTGTCCGGTCGTGTGTCTCCTACACGTAAAAATTTTGAGTCAATATGCATGGTTGTAAGAACACGGGCAGAGTCACGGTTGTGTGTCTCATTCATGTGAAGGGAACGGCCTAGCACACGGGCGTGTGCCTTAGTCATGTGACCCTTAAGGATTGCTAACTTCTGAAACAGAATGTCAAGGTTTTTAGACACAAGCTAGGACACGGGCGTGTCATGGCCGTGTGAGAGACATGGGCCATAGACACGAGCGTGTATCTGTAACACTGCGAATTTGGGCCTAGAAGTATTGGGCCTTGAGTGCAGGTCCGTAAGGAGGTTGTATATAGGTATTTAATTGTGCAACTAAATAACACAATTAAATGTTTGCCTTAGTGGTTAATGGCTTTGAGAAGTGTTGAAGAAATCTTGGGTTCAAACTTGGGCTTTAGTAAAAATTTTGGTATTAAGTGAAAAAAACCTGGATGCTTGGATGAGGGCCTTTTAAATTATTGTGGTAAATAAATGACACAAGGAAGCATGTAGTCTAGTGGTTGTGGCGTCATTAAGGTTGTATGGGAGCTTGGGTTCAAGTCTTGGCTCTTGCAATTTATTTTGGTTTTTTAAGGGAACCTGGACTTTGGCCTTTAGACCTTATAATTAATGGGGGATAAAATATGACACAAAAAGCCTTGTGGCTTAGTCGCAAGAAGCGTGTGGAGCATTTGAGGGGAGGCGTGGGTTCGAATCCCATGGCAAGTAAGGAGCATTTATTTTGCTAACAGGGGGCGGCAAGAGTTGGTGCTGAATTTAAACTCTGATGTTGGAGGGATCCCACATCGGGAAGCTAACATAAGAGTGGTTACGAAGCTGGCTTTAAATTGAGGGAACCATGAGGAGAGTAAATGTACCTTTCTTGGCTGATCCTTTTCGCTGTATGGCGTGCTCGTTTGGGTTGGGCGCCGGCTAAGAGTGCTCGGAGCTTGGATTAACTCCAGTCGCCAATCGGGTGTGTAGTTCTCGCTACTCTAGTTGTAGGATGGCTACTTCGGGCCGCGATGGGCCGAAAGGGGTCATGTGGGCCCAATGGGCCTACGGGCCCAATTGGATAAGTTGTTTGATTGTGTAGTAAATATTAGACTAGGCTAGGTGAATCTCATATCTGTGGCTAGATTTGGGCTAAAAGGGCCACACGAGCGTGTGGGCCCATTTGGGCCGGAAATAGGCTTAGGCCCATTTGTATTGTTATCCTTGTTTAGAATACTTTAGTTTACCAAATTACTGAAATACCCTCAAATTGTAAAATTATCAAAGTACCCTCAATTTATAGAATTATCGTTTACCCTCGATTTATAGAATTACTGTTTTATCCTTGATTTACAGAATTATTATTTTACCGTCGATTTACAAAATTACTAAAATACCCTCGGTTTACAAAATTACCAAAATACCCTCGATTAGTAAAATTACCAAAATACCCTAGTCTGTAAAATTGCTAAAATACCCTTGGTTTGTAAAATTATAGAAATACCCTCAATTTGTAAAATTACCAAAATACCCCTAGTTTGTAAAATTACCAAAATACCACTGGTTTATGAAATTACTGAAATACCCTCAGTTTGTAAAACTACCAAAATACCCCTGATTTACAAAGTTATAGAAATACCCTTAACTTTCTAAAAATTATAAAAATACCATTGGTTTACAAAATTACTGAAATACCCTTGGTTTCTAGATTTACCAAAACACCATTGTAGGATGAAATGACTAAAATACCTCTATTAGGTAAAAAGACCGTAAAGCCCCTGTAGGGTAAAGTGACCGTAAAGCCCCTGTAGGGTAAAGTGACCGTAATACCCCTGTATGGTAAAATGACGAATATGCCCTTATGTTTCGTATGGCTGATGTGCTTAGGATTTACATATATTGATATTGGATTAGTTAAGTTGAGTGACAGGTGGTGGTTATCGTAGGCGATTGATTTTGGAAACGTTTCAACTTCAACTCGTAACAGGTGTGTACTAACCCTCGTAGTAGCTTAGAATAATATTCACTGAAAAGCCGAAATGCTAAAATCCTGGCATTTCGAGAACTTGAGATTTTGCATATGGTTTTAGATGCGATAAAAATGATATGATCGATATTTGGATCGATGGAGCAGGTAAGAGCGCAATTTTGTGCACGATGGTAAGTTGGGCCTCAAGGGGCTGGAATTGGGCTTAATGGGCTTTCGAACCCATTTGGGTAGAATTGATAGAAAATGGAATTTGGAAAAGTTGCACGTTAACACGGGTAGTATTGTTGTAAAATTTGGGTTAAGTAGGCTAAATCAGCATTCGTAGGGCCCATTAGGGGTTTTGGGCCCAAAAGCCCGAATTTGATAAAGTGGGTTAAAGATCATTGTTTAAACACTCGAAAATATTGATAATTGTAATGAACATGGAAAATCCTGATATTTGGTAAAATTACGAAAATACCTTTATAATGTGAAAAATGACTGTTTTGCCCTTGTGGGCAAGTGACTGACTTGGACTGTGTGGTTGACGGATTGATTGTGAATATATGTTGGTGATATGAATGACTTGACTATGATTGTTTATTCGAATATAGACATGACATTCTACATACATGACATGTTGCATTGGGTTGGGTTTTTATATGGATGGAGGAAGTGCAAAAGGGCTTATGCCCCAGTTTACCGAAAAGGGCTTATGCCCCAGTTTATTGGAAAGGGCTTTGCCCCAGTTTACCGAAAAGGGCTTTGCCCCAGTTATTAAAAGAGGCTAGGCCTCCAGATATATGATAAAGCAGCTATGCTGCCAGTGGTGTGTTGGTTGGGTGGGTTGAATCATTCCCCACATGGTGTGTTGGTTGGTACGGGTGGAGAGTAGCGGATGGTGGGTCGAGTAGTCTCCCCAAATGGGCTTGCATACATCCATTGACATTACATGTGATATTGAAATGGGCCTAAGGGCCAAACCGTTTACAGTAAAGGCTTCGGCCCAATGATATGATTTATGAAAAGGCTTCGGCCCAGTGATATGATTTATGAAAAGGCTTCAGCCCAGTAACCGTTAAATGAAAGGCTTCGGCCCAGTATATGTCAAGGCTAAATAGGGCTTTGGCCCAGATTGTACTGATACTGTGCTTTCACTGTTTGTTTGTTATTGGGATTACACACTGAGTTTTTGTAAACTCACCCCGTTTCTAACTGTGCAGGTAATCCCTAAGCTTAGATGGTTTGGAGCTGCGAGGGACTCGGAGATGGCCACACTACTGTTTCTGTTTCTTTTAATTGCAATAAGTAGCCGATTTATTTCTTTACAAGTTTTGTCTTATTAATATTATTGTTTGGTTTTGGGTTGTAATAAGGCCATTTTAATTATTTTTCTGGGATTATTTTATTTTTAATAACTTTAATCTATTTGTTAATAAATGGGCTAGACTTAGGACGTGTTTTCAAAATGATAATTGTTTTCAAAATAACACCACGCCACGATTATCCGATTTATCAAAGATTTCAACTTAAATAAATTACAACTCGATTTAACCAAGTGTGGCAATGGTTGTGGGCATGTCTAGGATTGGATCCATTAGAAGAGCTTGGTACTTAAGCAGCCTTCATGGCTCACCTCCTCTGTTACGGATTCCTACCTGGTGCCCAGCTCCCATTCACTTTGTTAGCTTAACAAAAGTCAGTTTTTAAAGCATTAAAACGAAACATGGGTTTTTAACTTCAATGTGGCACATCAGATTCGGCCATAACGTTTGGGCCAGGTTTGGGGTGTTACAGTATCAGCCATGTAAAAACCCCTCTAGGTTTGAATTTAGATTTTTATTCACACGGACGTGGGGCACAGGCGTATCCATAGAGGCTTAGGATGTGTTGTGACTTGGGCCATCAGCACGACCGTGTTATAATGAACAAACGATCGTGTTACCCTTCTATACGACCGTCTTCCCTATTTTAAGTTCAGTTTTATTAAGTCGATTCAAGGACCGGAGTTTGTTTCGAATGGTTTCTAATGAGAGTTTGAGGCATTGTAGGCCCACATTAAGGAGTTTTAAACAAGGTTAGAAAATTTTTTAAATTTGACCAAGTAACTCGGAAATGATTGTATACATGTGATTAAGTAAGGTAATGCCTCGTGACCAGTCCCGGTCTTGGACTCGGGTAAGGGGTGTTACATTTAGTGGTATCAGAGCATAGTTTAGCTAGTTCTAGGACTATCCTAGCGTGAGTACGAGTTTAGCTATACATTCCATAACTGTATATTGATAGTGAGACAACTCTTGACAAGATAAATTGTGCTTTATTCATATAGTAAATGGATCTTGACATAGCTACGGTGGATGATGTGGAGAGCAATGCCCCAACTCTCGCTGAAGGGACCACGCTAATAGATAGTGAGCCCGTGATTATGAGTTTGGGCAGAGGAGTTAGAGAAGCTTACCTCCATATGATGGACATTTGGTATACGGAGTTTGTTCGTACGAATCCAAACACTCCACCTCCCCCACCTCCTCCGGTTCCTTAGTATGCTCCTGTAGCTCCACAAAGAGTGGATTTGGTTAGGAGAGAGAAACCCCCAATAGATAAGACACGAAAAAAAGTGGCCGAGAAATTTCGAGCTAAGATTGATGATAACCCAGAGAGAGTAGAATTTTGGTTAGAAAATACCATTAGGGTATTTAACGAGTTATCATGCACGCCTGAGGAGTGCATGAAGTGCGTAATGTCACTCCTATAGGACGTAGCCTATCAATTGTGGAATACCCTTGTGTTGGTTGTATCAAGGGAAAGGATTACATGGGAGTTCTTCTAGGAGGAGTTCCAGAAGAAGTACATTAGTCAGAGGTTTATGGACCAAAAAAGAAAAGAGCTTTTTGAGCTGAAGCAAGGTCGTAGGACGGTGATTGAGTATGAGCGTGAGTTTGTGATGTTCAACAAATATGCACGGGAGTGTGTATCTACAGAAGTCATTATGTGCAGGAGGTTTGAAGATAGTTTGAACGAAGACATTCATCTATTAGTTAGCATCTTGGAGATAAGGGAATTTGTGGTGCTAGTGGTGAGAGCATGTAAGGTCGAGGAGTTGGCCAAAGAGAAGAGAAAATCTGACATTGAGTCCTGATACTCAAGGAAAAGACAGATGGGGAAATCACAGCAGACCTCATTTAAAAGATCGAGAGAGTTTCCTACTTGATCGAACGCATCAGTGGGATTTTAGAATAAGAGCAAGAATAAGAAGCATACGATGTCTAAAGCCCAAACCACTTCTATTGCGAGTGTTGGTAGTGCTTGGTCAAACAAGCTGGAGTGTTCGCAATGTGGTAGATGTCATTTCGTCGAATGCCGAGCGAATGAACGAGGTTGCTTCAAATGTGGATCTTTGGACCACTTCATTTGAGACTTCCTTGAATTATATGAGAAAGAGAAAAAAACAATATGTGAGGGCGAGTAGCACACCTATGATGGGTAGACTATAGAAGAACCCGGGCGGTAGGGTTAGTAGTAGAGATGCCCCTCAAGATTCAGGTGTGAGGTCTGAGGGGCCGTGCGCCTGCAAGGACTTACTCCATTCGTGCTCGCGAAGAGGCATTTTCACCATATATGATTACTGGTATCTTTTCTCTTTATGATATTTTTGTTGTTGCTTTGATTGATCCAGGGTCTACTCATTCCTATGTATGCATGAAATTAGTACCCAGTATGAAAATGTCTGTTGAGTCCACCGAATTTGTGGTAAAAGTGTCTAACCCACTAGGCAAACATGTGTTGATTGACCAAGTATGTAGAAATTGTCCCTTGACAATTAAGGGTCATAGTTTTCCGGTTAACCTCATGGTGTTGCCGTTCGATGAATTCGATGTAATACTTGGAATGGATTGGTTAACTTCTCATAGTGTTGTAGTGGAATGTGTCTATTGAGTTGAAATGTGAAGATGGGAATGTTCTTTGGGTTGAACCAGAGGAATCAGATGACTCACCTGTAGTAATATCGTCTTTAACTGTCAAGAAATATTTAAGAAAATGGTATGAGACCTACCTAGCATTTGTGTTGAACACCAAAGAGTTAAAAGTGAAAATTGAGATAGTGGCGGTGGTATGTGAGTATCAGGATATGTTTCCGGAAGAGTTCCCTGGATTACCTCCAACCAGACAAGTTGAGTTTAGCATCAAGTTGGTCCCTGGTACGACACCTATCTTGATTGCTCCATATAAAATGGCTTCAACAGATTTAAAGGAGTTGAAGGCTCAGTTACAAGAGTTAACGGATAAAGGTTTTGCAAGATTAAGTTATTCACCGTGGGGTGCTTCGGTAGTTTTTGTGAGAAAGAAAGACAGGTTAATGATATTGTGTATAGAATATCGACAGCTCAACAAGGTATCCATGAAGAACAAGTATCCCTTGCCAAGGATCGATGATTTGTTCGATTAGTTGAGGGGAGCCACCGTGTTTTCCAAGATTGACTTAAGGCCGTCCTACTATTAGCTAAAGGTTAAGGAGTAAGATGTACTGAAAACCGTGTTTAGAACAAGGTATGGGCACTATGAGTTTCTTGATATGCCCTTCGGTTTAACGAATGCTCCTGCGGTGTTTATGAATTTGATGAATTGCTTTTTCTGACCATATTTGCATAAGTTTGTAGTGGTCTTT